>NC_133465.1:27206356-27529689 GCF_048565385.1 Saimiri boliviensis | reverse complement strand
TGCGTGGTGATGGGGCTTAGCCCAGTTCAGGGGAGACGGAAGCCTCTTTCCTCTTCAGAAAGTGCCATGTAAGTTGAAACCTGCAAGCTGTTTAGAGGTTGGTCTAAAGGAAGAGGGTGAGGAAGCACTCTAAGCAGAGGGAAGAAAATGCTCAATGGCGCCAAGTTGGAAAAGAGGAACTGAAAGAAACCTCACATGGCTGAAATGTTAGAGAAACAGAGTACCAAGGCCCCTGCTCTGTGACTCATTGTTCCCTTCCTCTGTCTTCGAGCAACATGCAGAAATACACTGATGTTCTCTCTTCACTTCAGTGGAGACCCAGGGAGCTGGGAGGGTCTCTGTGGCTGGGTGTGGTGGAGATTCTCTGTGGTTGGGTGTGGTGGCTCATGCTGATAATCCCAGCACTTTGGGAGGCTGAGGCAGGAGGATCAAGACCAGGAGTTTGAGAACAGTCTGGGCAACACAGTGAGACTCTTGATAAAATGTCTACAAAGAAAAAAAAAGACTAGCAAGACATGGTAGTACATGTCTGTAGTCCCAGCTATTTGGGGGGCTGGTGTGGGAGGATCGCTTGAGCCAGGGAGGTTATGACTACAGTAACCCCTGATTGCACCACTGTACTCAGCCTGGGTGATAGCGAGACCACATCTCAAAAACAAACAAAAAGATCTGTGCCTTTTATGGGACTTTCCTTTGGGTCCTCCAATCAAAGCACAAGCAACACATCAGCCTGTTTCCTTCCTGAAGCTTCTTGACTGCCCACATAGGGAGGTGAGTCCTCTCTATCTCCTCTGTTTTGCACTAAGGGCCAGTTTACTTGTCTGCCTCTTCCACCACCTGTGAGCTCTGCTGGGTGTACTGCGAAGTTCTGGGGATGAGGAAATTAATAAAGGCACGGCCCTGCCTTCAAGGAACTTATGGTCTAGAGGAGAAGAAAGAAAGTAAACACGCAATAACAAAGCTACTTGAAGAGGCAAACTGGGATTCTAAGGGTGGGAAAGAACAGACCCAAGAGTTAAAGTCCTGGCTGGGAGCGGTGGCTCACGCCTGTAATCCCAACACTTTCTGAGTCTAAGGCGGGCGGAGTCAGGAGTTCAAGACCAGCCTGGCCAACATGGTGAAATCCTATCTCTGCTAAAAATACAAAAATTAGCAGGGTGTAGTGGCGTGCATCTGTAATTCTAGCTACTCTGGAGGCTGAGGCAAGAGCATCACTTGAACCCGGGAGGTGGAGGTTGCAGTGAGCCAAGATCACACCATTGCATTCCAGCCTGGGTGACAAAGCAAGAGTCCATCTCAAAAAAAAAAAAAAAAAAAAAAAAAAAGAACAAAAAAAACAAAAAGTCCCAATGAAATGGAGTGCTTGGTTTTTGATGATTCCTTTCCCAAGGTTGAGTATGCCCCTATACCCTTTAAAAAAATTTATTTATTTATTTATTTATTTATTGAGATGGGGTTTTGATTTTGTTGCCCAGGCTGGAGTGTAATGGCACAATCTCGGCTCACCACAACTTCTGTCTCCTGGGTTCAAGCGATTCTCCTGCCTCAGCCTCCCAAGTTGCTGGGATTACTCGACTTGGGAGGCTGAGGCAGGTGCCCACCACCACGCTTGGCTAATTTTGTATTTTTAGTAGAGATGGGGTTTCACCACATTGATCAGGCTGGTCTTGAACTCCCGACCTCTAGTGATCTGCCTGTCTCGGCCTCCCAGATTGCTGGGATTACAGGCGTGAGCCACTGCGCCTGGCCACCTCTATACTCTTATATTAAATCCTGTTTTGGCTTGTTATTGCAAGGAAGTTTCTATTACTTGAATCAGTCCCAACTGATAAAGTTCTCTAAAAGAGATGATGCCTATGCTGAATCCTAAAGAATGAGTAGAAGATACTTGGGTTGGGGTAGGAGGAGGCAGAGAAAGAAGCATGTGTAAAGACTCAGAGGTATCAAGTGTAATGGCACATACCTGTAGTCCCAGCTATTGGGGAGGGTTGAGTGGAAGGATCACTTGAGCCCAGGAGTTCTGGGCTTTAGTGCACTATGCTAATTGGGTGTCCACACTACATTGGGCATCAATATGGTGACCTCCCTGGAGTGAGGAACCACCAGGTTGCCTAAGGAGGGGTGACCTGGCCCAGAACAGAAATGAAGCACTTCGGAGCTGATCAGTAGAGGGATCATGCCTGTGAATAGCCATTGCACTGCAGCCTGGGCAACATAGCAAAACCACATCTCTTAACAACCACCACCACCAAACAAAGGCCCAGAGACAAGAGAGAGCATGGCCTGTTCGAGAAGCTTTAAATAATGTAATATGGCTAGAGGACAGACTGTTGAGGGTAGGGTGTGTAAAAACAGATGAGATTGGAGGAAGCATTTCTTTCTAATAATGATGGAGCAGATCATATCAGAACAGTCATCCTACAGGTAACAATGATAAACTCTGGACAGATTGTAACAAAACTATCCAGCCGGGTGCAGTGGCTCACACTTGTAATCCCAGCACTATGGCAGGCCAAGGTGGGTGGATCACCTGAGGCCAGGAGTTTGAGACCAGCCTGACCAACATGGAGAAACCCCATCTCTACTAAAAATACAAAATTAGCTGGGTGTGGTGGCGCATGCCTGTAATCCCTAACCTGGAGGCTGAGGCAGGAGAATTACTTGAACCTGGGAGGTGGAGATTGCAGTGAGCTGAGATCCCGCCATTGCACTCCAGCCTGTGAGCCATTGCTCCCAACCTTATTTCTTGTCTAATTTAGCATTAGAACCCAGGGTCACGGGGATGGGTATTAACACATGTACTTGAATTGAAACATTTCAGGGCTAGACTTGGTGACTCATGCTTGTAATCCCAGCACTTTGGGAGGCTGAGGCGGTAGGATTGCTTGAGTCTGAGAGGTTGAGATTAGCTTGGGCAACATAGTAAACCTTGGTCTCCACAAAAAATGCAGGCTGGGCACCGTGGCTCACACCTGTTATCCTAGCACTTTGGGAGGCTGAGTCAAGTATATCACCTAAGGTTGAGAGTTTGAGATCAGCCTGACCAAGATGGAGAAACCCCGTCTCTACTAAAAATACAAAATTAGCTAGGTATGTTGGCACATGCCTGTAATCCTAGCTACTTGGGAGGATAGGGCAGGAGAATTGCTTGAACCCAGGAAGTGGTGGTTTTGGTGAGCCAAGACTGTGTCATTGCATTCCAGCCTGGGCAACAAGATGGAGACTACATTTAAAAAAAAAAAAAACCAAACAGGTTGGGCACGGTGGCTCACGCCTGTAATCCCAGCACTTTGGGAGGCAGAGGTGGGCAGATCACAAGGCTAAGAGATCAAGACCATCCTGGCCAACATGGTGAAACCCCATCTATACTAAAAATACAAAAATTAGCTGGGTGTGGTGGTGCGCACCTGTAGACCCAGCTACTCGGGAGGCTGAGGCAGGAGAATTGCTTGAACCTGGAAGGCGGAGGTTGCAGTGAGCCGAGATTGCGCCACTGCACTCCAGCCTGGCTTCTGGCGACAGAGCAAGACTCTGTCTCAAAACAACAACAACAACAACAACAACAAAATAGCAGGGTATGGTGGCATGTGCCTGTGGTCCCAGCTGTTCGTGGGACTAAAGCGATGACTTGAGCCTGGGAGCTTGAGGCTGCAGTGAGCAACGATCGCACCACTGCACTGCAGTGTGGGCAACAGAGACCCTGTCTCTAAAAACAAAAAACAAATGAACAAACAAAAATGTGTGTGTGTGTGTGTGTGTGTCTGTGTGTGTGTGTGTGTATGTATTCAAATACATAACATAAAAGCACTTTTCCAAAAAATATTAGATTGACAATGGTGTATTGAAATAAAAAAATTATAATTTTCTAGTCCTTTCTATCAGTAAACAAGGTGTCTTGAAGTAAAAGTGTGATTGCTTATAATTGATAGTCCTTTGCTAACCTCAGCAAACTCTTTTTGGCGTACTGTAGTTGCCCAGTGGGTTCTTCCTTCCCACTGCACAGGCAAAACCATGAAGAAACAGTTTAATTAACATTAATGTGAGGTTGGCCATGTGGGAGAACTGGAGTTATCAATCAGTCTCCCCAAAGGCTGGAGGTTATGGGTTTTCGGTTTGGTGGGCAGGGACTAGTCAATGGATGCTGCTGATTGGTTGCGGATGCAGTCATTCGGGGTGTGCAAAATAGTCCTCACGCACTCTGTCCACCTCTGGGTTAGGCCACAGGGCTAACTGAGTCATCAGTCACCAGTCCTGGTGGCGTAAATTTGGAAAACTTCTCCAGTGACCAATCTTAGATTCTAGGATAGTGATGTTATCTGTAGGAGCAATTGAGGAAGCCAAAAGTCTTGTGACTTCTGGCTACGTAACTCCTGAGCATAAGGGATTATAGAAATTATGTCAACATGTCAGCAGAATTCAGGCCCCTCCCATAAACTTAATTTTGTGGACTTTCAATAGTTTTACAAAGGTGGTTTCAGCCCCGTGAATAAAGAAGGGATTCGTTTTAGGGAGGAACTATTATCATCCTGGCTTCTAAGTTAAACAGTAAACTAAATTCCTTCCACGGTTAGCTTGGCCTACCCCAGGAATGAGTGAAGACAGCCAGCCTGTGAGGCTAGAAGCAAGATGGAGTCAGCCACGTTAGATTTCTCTCACTGTCATAATCTTTGCAAAGGCGATTTCAATACAGCCCAGAAAACGAGAAAGTGAATACTTATTTATTTGTTTGTTCGTTTGCTTTGAGAGGGAGTCTCGCACTGTCTCCCAGGCTGGAGTACAATGGCACGATCTTGGCTCACTGCAACTTCTGTCTCCTGTGTTCAAGCGATTCTTCGGCCTTAGCCTCCAGAGTAGATGGGATTACAGGCACCTGACATCATGCCTAGCTAATTTTTGTATTTTTGTAGAGACAGGGTTTCATCATGTTGGTCAGGCTGGTCTTGAACTACTGACTTCAGGTGATCCATGCACCTCAGCCTCCAAAAGTGCCAGGATTACAGGCCTGAGCCACTGCACCTGGGCATAAATGCATTTTTGAAAGAAACCAGCCCATCTATCTTACTAATAACTATCATTCCAATAAAATTTTTACTCTGTTTAAAAGTTATTTATATAAATTGCAGCATACTTCTGTTTTGTTTGACTGCTAATCGTGATTATATTGATAATTCAATCCGAGAGAAAAAATTTAACAAGAGCCCTTTTGTCATAGAAATTTAAAAAGAATTAAAATTTTAATACATATATATACTTTTGTGGCAGAGAAGTATTACAAAGTGATAAAAGACTTACATGCACAAAATATATTGCCTTGGAATGTAATTCTGTGGAGAAAATAGAACGGAAATACAAGTTTAGAAAGATAAAAGAATGACAAAATTTCTGATGTAGGCTGGGTGCAGTGACTCATGCCTGTAATCCCAGCACTTTGGGAGATGGAGGCAGGTGGATCACCTGAGGTCAGGGATTCGAGACCAGCCTGGCCAACATGGGGAAACCCCATCTCTACTAAAAATACAAAATTAGCTGAGCATGGTGGCGCATGCCTGTGATCCCAGCTACTCTGGAGGCTGAGGCAGGAGGATGGTTTGAACCCTGGAGGTGGAGGGGTTACAGTGAGCCGAGATCGCGACACTGCACTCCAGCCTGGGCAACGAAGTGAGACTCCGTCTCAAAAAAAAAAAAAAAAGATGGCCGGGCGCGGTGGCTCACGCCTGTAATCCAGCACTTCGGGAGGCCGAGGCGGGTGGATCACGAGGTCAAGAGATCGAGACCATCCTGGTCAACATGGTGAAACCCCATCTCTACTAAAAATACAAAAAAGTAGCTGGGCATTTTGGCGCGTGCCTATAATCCCAGCTACTCAGGAGGCTGAGGCAGGAGAATTGCCTGACCCCAGGAGGCGGAGGTTGCGGTGAGCCGAGATCGCGCCATTGCACTCCAGCCTGGGTAACAAGGGTGAAACTCCGTCTCAAAAAAAAAAAAAAAAACTTTTAGAGAGCGTCCAAGAAAAAAAGTTTGAAGACTATTGGCGTTTTTTTTGTTTGTTTGTTTGTTTGTTTTTTGAGATGGAGTTTCGCTCTTGTCACCCAGGCTGGAGTGCAATGGTGCGATCTCGGCTCACCGCAACCTCAGCCTCCTGGGTTCAAGCAATTCTCCTGCCTCAGCCTCCCGAATAGCTGGAACTACAGGCACGCGCTACCATGCCCAGCTAAATTTTTGTATTTAGTGGAGATGGGGTTTCACCATGTTGACCAGGATGGTCTCGATCTTTTGACCTCGTGATCCACCTGCCTCGGCCTCCCAAAGTGCTGGGATTACAGGCGTGAGCCACCACACCCGGCCAAGACTATTGGTTAACCCACTCTTTCCAGAAACTTGGCTGTGAAATGGAAAAGAGGAGAGCTGACTCCAGGGATGCTTAGGTCAAAGGTAACTTTATTTTACTTTTTATTTTTTATTTTTTTTTTTTTTATTTTTTTTTTGAGACGGAGTTTCGCTTTTGTTACCCAGGCTGGAGTGCAATGGCACCATCTTGGCTCACCGCAACCTCCGCCTCCTGGGTTCAGGCAATTCTCCTGCCTCAGCCTCCCAAGCAGCTGGGATTACAGGCACACGCCACCATGCCCAGCTGATTTTTTGTATTTTTAGTAGAGACGGGGTTTCACCATGTCGACCAGGATGGTCTCGAACTCTCGACCTCGTGATCCACCCGCCTCGGCCTCCCAAAGTGCTGGGATTACAGGCTTGAGCCACCGTGCCCGGCTACTTTTTATTTTTAAATTTTTTTTGAGACTAGGTCTAGCTCCTTCCCCAGGCTGGAGGGAAGTGCTATAATCACAGCTCACTGCAGTCTTGGCCCCCTGGGCTCTCATGGCTCACTGCAATCTTCACCTCCCATCAAGCAATCCTCCCATCTCAGTCTCCTGAGTAGCTGGGAGTAGCCAGGCCTGTGCCACCATGCCTGGCTAATTTTTTTTTTTTTTTTTTTTTTTTTGAGATGGAAACTTGCTCTGTTGCCCAGGCTGGAGTGCAATGGTATGATCTCGGCTTACTGCATCTTCCCCTTCTCAGGTTCAAGCGATTCTTCTGCCTCAGCTTCCCAAGTAGCTGGGATTACAGGTACCTGCCACCGCGCCTGGTTAACTTTAGTATTTTTAGTAGAGACAGGGGTTTCACGGTGCTGGCCAGGCTGGTCTCAAACTCCTGATCTCAGGCGATCCACCATCCTTGGCCTTCCAAAGTGCTGGGATTACAAGCGTGAACCACTGTGCTTGGCCAATTTTTTTTTTTTTTTTTTTTTTTTTTTGTAGAAACAGGGTTTCACCATGTTGCTCAGGGTAGTCTCAAACTCCTGAGCTCAAGCAATCCACCTGCCTCGGCATCCCAAAGTGCTGGGATTACAGGCACGGGCCACCATGCCTGGACAGTGATTTTATTTTTTTAATTGGAAGATCTGAGCATGTTTAACTATTTAGTATCATGCCCATTTTACAGAAAAAAAGAAAGGCTCTTAGAACCTATGATTTTACTTCAATGTGGAGATTCTGGAACAAGAATAAGTAATCTATCAGTCAGGACAGGCTGGGGTTATGGTGTATCAGTACACATCCACCTAATCTCAGTAAGCTGAACACATTCCTAGTTTTCTTCTCCCGCTTACTACATATCCTAGGGTGGGTTGGCAGGGAGTCTGCTCATCTTAGCCACTCAGTGACCCAGATCACAGAATGATGGTTTCATCTCCATAGTTGGAGCAGCTGGCAGAAAGAGATACAATGGCCAGCTCAGTCGCCTTTAAAGTTGGTGGGAAGTAACATTAGTACCTCTGTGTGTTTCAAGTGGGTCAGGGAAGTGCCAGTCCTACCCTGTGCCCAGAAAGGGAAAGCACTGGAAACGTTGATGAGCAGCGCTGCCTACTCCATGACACTTCCAGTGTTGGAAATAACCACAAACATTTTTTTTGTCCTCAGCTTCATGAGTAGCTGTGACTACCGGCATGCACCAAGATGACTGGCTTTGTTTTTTTTGTTTGTTTTTTTCTTTTTTGTTTTTGCTTACTTATTTTTTGAGACAAAAGTCTCGCTCTGTCACCCAGGCTGGAGTGCAGTGACATAATCTGAGCTCACTGTAACCTCCGTCTCCCAGGTTCAAGTGATTCTCCTGCTTTAGCCTCCTGAGTAGCTGGGACTGCAGGTGGACACCACCACACCCGGCTAATTTTTGTATTTTTAGTAGAGAAGGGGTTTCACCATATTGGCCATGCTGGTCTCGAACTCCTGACCTCGTGATCTGCCCGCCTTGGCCTCCCAAAGTGCTGGGATTACAGGCGTGAGCCACCGCGCCTGGCCTTGTTTTATTTTCAGTAGAGATGGGGGTTCGCTATGTTGGCCAGGCTGTCTTGAACTCCTGATCTCAAGTGATCCAAAGGTCTGCTACAAACTTGTATTATCTGATACCTACTTTGGGCCCAGGCGAGAAGGAGTAAAGCATGAAGCATTGTTAGTTCATTTCAACAGATTGGGGAATTGTGGGTTTTAGTCTCTGACGCCTCATTCTTACCATGAGAGCTTAGAAGTTCCTTTACCTCTTTGGGTCATCTGGGAGGACTTGGTGCTCTTTTAGTTCTAACATTTTCTGCTTGCAATGTGCTTAGGACTGGAGTACGAGGTGAGTGAATGGGAGAACGCAAACCCCACAAACGCCAGGAGAGCCATCTCAGGAAAACACTTTCTAGTATTTTGTCTGCGTGTCTGTTGGGGAACGCGCTTACATCCCGCAGAGGGCAGTAGGGACACAGCGCGCAACTCTGCTTCACAACTGCAAGTTAAAAAGCCTTGAATGCGCGTCCGAATCATGCAGGGGAGGTTTTCTAAAATACCCGTGCTCCGCCCAAGACAATGAAATCAGGCTCCCTGCGAGCGAGGCCTGAATATCAGCATTTTTTTTTTTTTTTTTTTTTTTTTTTGGCTGCTCGGAACATCAGCATTTTTGGAGACTCCCCCTCCGCCCCACCCCCGCCACCGCCGCCACCGTGACTGTGTACCGATGATCTTTAACCCCCTGCTACTTGCTAGAGCAGCTGGATGACCCCTCGCGGGCTCATTCTCACAAATGAGCTCCTGAATGGAGTCCTTTCCTCCCAAGAGTTGTTGGTGTTGCATCTTTTTGTTGACTCTGTGTGTGTGTGTGTGTGTGTGTGTGTGTGTGTGTATTTTTTTCCTTTTTGCCTGCAGCACCTGGTATTCCCGTGCGGTCTCCCATCCAAGTACTAACCAGGCCCGACCCTGCTTAGCTTCCAAGATCAGACGAGATCGGGCTCGTCCGTATTTACATTTTTTTAGCCCACGGAAGAACACATCCAACGGCGCCGCATCTTAATGGGAGCACATCCGGCCAAAGGGAACCTTGGAGACATCCGCGGGTTCCTAGCGGCTGGCAGCAAGGGGGTTTCCGAGGGCAGGGGGCCGCCACTGAAGGTCAGCTCTGCCATTCGCGCTGGGCTATGGAGGCTCTAAGTCCGCTTTCGGCAGCACCGGAGGAAGGAGACTGGGTGGCCTCAAGGGAGGAGGGCTAGAGGCGACAGAGACGCGGAAGAAGGCCGGGGGAAGAGGCAGGGCGAGGGAGGAGCCTGCGGAGACGCGGCCCCGGGCCGGCCGGCTGGATCCCGACGTCCGCGCTCAGCCTGGTCGCCATGGCGGGCCTGGGCCCGGGCCCCGCCGTCCCCGCCGTCCCCGCCGTCCCCGCCGTCCCCGCCGTCCCCGCCGTCCCCGCCGTCCCCGCCGTCCCCGCCGTCCCCGTGTGGCTGGCCGAGGACGACCTGGGCTGCATCATCTGCCAGGGGCTGCTGGACTGGCCGGCCACGCTGCCCTGCGGCCACAGCTTCTGCCGCCGCTGCCTGGAGAGCCTGTGGGGCGCGCGGGGCGCGGGGCGCCGCTGGGCCTGCCCCACCTGCCGGGAGGTCGCCGCGCAGCCGCCGCGGCTGCGGAAGAACACGCTGCTGCAGGACCTGGCGGACAAGTACCGCCGCGCCGCGCGCGAGCTGGAGGCGGGCCCCGACTCGGCCCCCCGCCCCGGCCCCTGCTCCAGCCCGGCCCCCAGGCCCCGGCGCCGCCGCTCACTGCCGCGGGTAGGGAGGCCGAGCCCGCCGCTCCCCTCGCGCCCCCGGGCTGCCCCCTTTTCCTCTGGCTCGAACCCCCTTCCTCAGCCGTTCTACTTTTACGTTCCTTTTCGCAGTCTAACACTTGACTCCCACTCTTAGGAGGAACTTTGAAGGTCAGAAAAATATGAAGAAGCAGAAAAAAAAAAAAAAAATCCCCATCTCCCGAAAGCCCGACAACCTAGCAGCTATACGCCTTGGCATATTTCAACTTCTTCCCAATCTATCTGCGGTGTCTTTCTCTCAAAATTGTAAAATTGTGGTAAGATGTATGTAACATTAAAACTTGCCATTTTTGCCTTTTTTTTTTTTTTTTTTTTGATAGAGTCTCTCTCTGTTACCAGGCTGGAGTGCAATGTTACGATCTCGGCTCACTGCAAACTCCGCCTCCCGGGTTCAAGCGATACTCCTGCCTCAGCCTTTCGAGTAGCTGGGACTACAGGCGCGCACCACTGCGCCCAGCTAATTTCTTTTCTATTTTAGTAGAGACAGGGTTTCACCATGTCGCCCAGGCTGGTCTCGAACTCCTGAGCTCAGGCAATCCTCCCGCCTCTGCCTCGCTAAGTGCTGGGATTACAGACGTGAGCCACCGCGACCGACCTCATTTTAACCTTTTTTTTTTTGAGACGGAGTTCCAGGCTGGAGTGCAATGGCCCAATCTTGGCTCACCGCAACCTCTGCCTCCTGGGTTCAGACAATTCCCCTGCCTCCTGAGTAGCTGGGATTACAGGCACGCACCACCATGCCCAGCTAATTTTTTTGTGTTTTTAGTAGAGACGGGGTTTCACCATGTTGACCAGGATGGTCTCCATCTCTTGACCTCGTGATCCACCCGCCTCGGCCTCCCAAAGTGCCGGGATTACAGGCTTGAGCCACCGCGCCCGGCCTCATTTTAACCATTTTTAAGTGTATAATTCAGTGACAAATTAGTTACATTTCCAATGTGCAAATATCACTGCTGTTTCCAAAACCCTTTGATGACCATAAACAGAAACTCTGTACCCATTAAGTAGTAACTCCTCATTTGCCCTCCCTCTAGCCCCCTGCTCACATCTAAGCTACTTTCTGTATCTGGATTTTCCTGTTCTAGTTATTCATATAACTGGAATCATTGAATGTTTGTGCCTTGTTTCTGTCACTTAGCATAGTGTTTTCAAGGTTCATTCATGTTGTAGCATGTGTCAAAACTTTATTTCTTTTAGGGAGGCTGAATAATATTCCATTGGGTGGATGTGCACATTTTAAATTTTATTTTTTATTTATTTTTTTGAGATGAAGTCTCGCCCTGTCGCCACACTGGAAGTGCAGTGGTGCCATCTTGGCTCAGCAACCTCCGCCTCCTGGGTTCAAGGGATTCTCCTGCCTCAGTCTCCCGAGTAGCTGGGACTACAGGTGCGCACCACTCTACCCAGCTAATTTTTGTATTTTTAGTAGAGACGGGGTTTCACCATGTTGGCCAGGATGATCTCGATCTCTTGACCTCGTGATCCATCTGCCTCAGTCTCTCAAAATGCTGGGATTACAGGCGTGAGCCACCAGGCCCGGCCAATGTGCCATATTTTTAAAAATCCAGGCCGGGCGTGGTGGCTCACGCCTGTAATCCCAGCACTTTGGGAGGCCGAGGCAGGTGGATCACGAGGTCAAGAGATCGAGACCATCCTGGTCAACATGGTGAAACCCCGTCTCTACTAAAAATACAAAACGTTAGCTGGGCATGGTGGCGCGTGCCTGTAATCCCAGCTACTCAGGAGGTTGAGGCAGGAGAATTGCCTGAAGCCAGGAGGTGGAGGTTGTGGTGAGCCGAGATCGCGCCATTGCGCTCCAGCCTGGGTAACAAGAACGAAACTCCGTCTCAAAAAAAAAAGAAAAAAGAAATCCATTCATCCATCCCTGGACATTTCAATTGTCTCCACCTTTTGGTTACTTGTGAATAATGCTGCAGGGAACATTGTTGTGCAAGCATCTGAGTCCCTATTTTCCATTATTTTGGTTTATACCTAGGAGTGTGATTGCTGGATCATATGGTAATTTTATGTTTAACTTATTAAGGAATGGTTTGTTTTCCACAAGGCCCGTACCTTGTTGCATTCCCACCAGCCATGTACAAGGGTTCCAATTTTTCCACATTCTTCTGAATACTTATTTTCTGGATGTTTTTGTTTTTCTTTTTTAGCATAGCTTTCACACTTTAGGCATGAAGTGACATCTCATTGTAATTTTTTTTGTTTGTTTTTGAGATGGAGTCTCACTCCACGCTGGAGTGAAGTGGCACAGATCTTGGCTCACTGCAACTTCTGCCTCCTGGGTTCAAGCCAGTTCTCCCTGCTGCAGCCTCCGGAGTAGCTGGGATTACAGGCACCTGCCACCATGCCTGGCTAATTTTTGTATCATTGCCAAATCAAATGTCATAAATTTTGCCCTGTGTTTTCTTCTAAGAGTTGTATGATTTTAGGTCTTACATTTAGGTCTTTGATCCATTTTGAGTTAGTTTTTGTATCTAGTGTTAAGTAAGGATCCAACCTTATTTTTTTGTGTATAGATATCCAGTTTTCACAATATGATGTCTTGAAAAACTATTCTTTCCCCATTGAATGGTCTTGGCACCTTTGTCAAAAATTATTTAATCATATATATGAGAGTTTATTTCTGTGTACTCTATTCTATTCCGTTGGTCTATATGTCTGTTTTTATGCCATTACTACAGTATTTATGACTCCCTCTGTCCATAGTGATTCCTGGGTCCAGTTTTATAGAACCCAGGAACTGAACTTTGCTGTTTTAAAGGTGGAAGTACAGAAGAGCATCACAGAAGTTGGTCGGGAGCTGACAGAGCTGGGGGAACGGCTTGTAGACATTGTCAGGAGCCTGCAGAGTCAGAGGCCCCTATCAGAATCTGGACCAGACAGTGAACTGAGCATCCTGGGCAAGGTAGGCTCCGCTGGGAGAGGAAAGGTTCTGGAGGGGGTAGGGCTAGAGATTGCTTTCAACTGAAACAACGTAAATGTGTTTGAAGCTGAAGGATGCAGTAAGTCTCAACCTTTTATTATTCTCTTCACTACCAGACATGGATGATTGGACATTTGGTATGCCTGAGGTAAGGTTGGAAAGCTTTGAGTGGGCTAGGATCACTCCATTTAACCAGCTATCTCTAAGATCACCAATGACCTCTGTGTAAACCCTATAGACATTCTGATACCTGTCTTCACTGACTTTTCAGCAGCCTTTGACACAGTGGACCCTACCTTTATTCTTAGCTTTTGGGACAGCAGTCTTCTGCCTTTCCCCTACCTCTCTCTGGCGGATCTTTCTCGGTCTGTTTGCAGGCTGTCTCTCCTCTGCTCGGGAATTCAATGCTGGACTTCCTCAAGGCTGAGTTACAGGTCCCTTTCTCTCCCCTCCAGGTAGTCTCCCCTGTACCCATGGCTTTAATAAGTACCTCTGTGCACAAATATAGCTCCAGCCTGGAGCCTTCTCTGAGCACTAGGCTGCTGTATCTCCCTTCTCATCTTTTCTTCTTGGATATCTCAAAGCATCACACTTAATGTGTCTTAAACTGCTCCTCTTCTGGGATTTCTCATCTCAATGCTGGCCCTATTATTTTTCCAAGTGCACAAGCCAGAGACATGGGAATCATGTTACCTCCTTCTCCCTCACCCTAATATGCAGCATGTTGTAGCTCTAAGACCTGCCTAATTACCTCTCAAATCTGTTTACTAGTCTTGAGCTCCTTTGAAACTTCTCTAATCCAAGCCTCTGATAATTTTGTACCTGGATTGCTGTCATAACCTTCCAAATGCTCCACTCTCCCTCTTCTAGTCTGTTTTCCTCATGGTCATCACAGTGACCACCATAAACACATCTGGAAATGTAACTCATGTGCTTAAAACGTTCAAGTGGCATCAGTTTGCTCAGCACTAAGACCCAAATCCTCACAGGATCAACAAAGCCCTGTAGGATCCCATCTGTGTCTGCCTCTCAAATCTCATCTCTGCTCACTCTGCCTGGCTCTGTGAGCTCCAGCTACCCCAGCCGTATCAGTGCCTCTGGTGTCTCACGTCTTCCTACTACAGGGTACCCTTCATGGAAGGCTCTCCTTTCCCTCCATCACTTAGGTCATGCTTGCTCATCCTGCACATCCTAGCTAGAACATCTCTTCTTCAGAGAGCAGCCTTCACTGATTTCCTCGAACAAATCAAATTCCCCCATTAGAGGCTCTTAGGATTCCATGTACCTTTCACTGGTAGTAGTCATCACCATTGCAACTTTGTAATGACTTGTGCCATACTCTGTATTAAAGTCTGCCCCCCTCCCTTTTCCTGCACTGGACTCTTAGCTTCATGAGGATCGGGACTTTCGATGCTTTTGTTCTTTTGTCCACCATTGTATCCCCATGCCCCAGCACAGTACCCAAGTACCCACTTACGGTAGGGCTCAACAAACACCCACTGAACGTATGAATAAATGCATCTTCAGGGATGCGACGTGTTGGGATAGAAAGTCTGAGAGTCTGACTTTCAGACTTGACATTGTCACTCACTAGTATCATGACCTTGGGCAAGTCTTTTTTCTTTTTTTTTTTTGGAGACGGAGTTTCGCTCCTGTTACCCAGGCTGGAGTGCAATGGCGCGATCTCGGCTCACCGCAACCTCCGCCTCCTGGGTTCAGGCAATTCTCCTGCCTGAGCCTCCTGAGTAGCTGGGATGACAGGCACGTGCCACCATGCCCAGCTGATTTTTTGTGTTTTTAGTAGAGACGGGGTTTCACCATGTTGACCAGGATGGTCTCGATCTCTTGACCTCGTGATCCACCTGCCTTGGCCTCCCAAAGTGCTGGGATTACAGGCGTGAGCCACCTCGCCCGGCAAGTCTTTTCATCCTTCTGCGTCTCAGGTTCCTGTCTGTAATGTAGAAATAATAACACGTGGCCTGCCACATCACTGCTTTATTGTGAGGATTAAAATAGGTTTAAAAAAGTACTTGACCAATGTTAAAATATGGGGTGATATAATTAACTGTGGCAATTTAGTTAACCCCTATGAACTTCAACTTCTTTGTTGAAAATGGAGATTTCTTACAGGCTTTTAAACCTACTTTGTGAGGTGGTTATGCAAATGAGAGAAACGCAATAGCTAGCATGTGGAAAACACTCAATAAGTGTAATACTACTGTATTTTGATTGGTGGAAAGAATGAGGAGTGGGTTATGCAAAGTTGGGAAAGAAAGTCAGGGGTTGAAGTTGGTGAGCAGATAAAGGGCTGTATTGGGGAAGAATAGGACTTGAGGCTAAAGAAAATCAGGGAGCATGTGTTGGAGGCCCCAGAAAGCAGGACCTAGATGCAGGCAACTTGAGAAGTAGCTCATGGGAAGTGACATGATATGATGATAGAGGTGGGAGAAGATTCTTTTTTTTTTTTTTTTTTTTGAGACAGAGTTTTGCTCTGTCGCCCCCAGGCTGGAGTGCAGTGGCATGATCTTCTCAGCTCACTGCAACCTCTACCTCCTGGGTTCAAGTGATTCTTCTGCCTCAGCCTCCCACATGGCTGGTATTACAGGCACCTGCCACCATGCCCGGCTAATTTTTGTATTTTTAGTACAGATGGGGTTTCACCATTTCAGCCAGGCTGGTCTAGGACTCCTGACCTCAGGTGATCTGCCCGCCTCAGCCTTCAAAACTGCTGAGATTACAGGCGTGAGCCACCACGCCCAGCTGAAAAGGTTATTCTGACCTCCATGGTTTATCTCAGTAACTGTAATATTTACTTTATAAAACCCCTGTGAGTTAGATGTGGCCCCCCAAAAAAAGAAAAAAAAAGGAAGCCCCTATAAGATGCACCTAAAAATGTTAAACTTTTTTGGTATTACCTAAGAAATCCAAGTTTATTGTGCAAAATGTTAGAATAGCATTAAATAAAGCATATCATAATGCTCCATCACTCCATCACCCAGAAATAACCACTCTTTGCTATTTTTGCTATACTATGTATTATTCAAGATTGTTTTCAAGGCATATATTTTGAGGGCCTAATTTTGTTTTTAAAAACTTGCTGGCTGGGTGCGGTGGCTCACGCCTGTAATCCCAGCACTTTGGGAGGCTGAGGCAGGTGGATCACCTGAGATCAGGAGTTCAAGACTAGCCTGGCCAACACGGTGAAACCTCATCTCTATAAAAATACAAAAATTAGCAGGCATGGTGGTGGGTGCCTGTAATCCTAGCTACTTGAGAGGCTGAGGCAGAAGGATTGCTTGAACCCGGGAGGTGGAGGTTGCAATGAGCTGAGATCATGCCACTGCACTGTATCCTGGGTGACAGAGCAAGACTCAGTCTCCAAAAAAAAATTTAAAAAGACTTACTTGGAGTTAAATAGATTAAATAAAAAATTATAAATGGGCCGGGCATGGTGGCTCAAGCCTGTAATCCCAGCACTTTGGGAGGCCGAGGCGGGTGGATCACGAGGTCAAGAGATCGAGACCATCCTGGTCAACATGGTGAAACCCCGTCTCTACTAAAAATACAAAAAAATCAGCTGGGCATGGCGGCACGTGCCTGTAATCCCAGCTACTCAGGAGGCTGAGGCAGGAGAATTGCCTGAACCCAGGAGACGGAGGTTGCGGTGAGCCGAGACTGCGCCATTGCACTCCAGCCTGGGTAACAAGAGCGAAACTCCGTCTCAAAAAAAAAAAAAAAAAATTATAAATGGACAGAAGGACTTGAATATAGTATTTGATGGGCTGTGTAGGGGACTTCTGTTTATTCATTTTTAAATGATTCATCAATAGACTTTTTTTCTTCTGGGGTGGATCCTTCCTTGGCTTCTCCAAAGCTGGTGACTTCCGATGCAGCTGCAGGGAAAATCAAAGATATTCTCCATGACCTAGAAGAAATTCAGGAAAAATTACGAGAAAACTTTTCCTGGAAAGAGGCTCCTGAAGCACAAACACAGGGTGAGCTGATCTTATTTATTGGAGGAGGATTAAACATGGAAGTTGGGGGTAATGGGGGTAAGTGCTCCATGGCTTTGTTCTTCGGGGAAAGGATCCCAGAGTCCAGCTATATTACCACTGTGGTATTGGGAATCAGGTAGGGGTGGGCTGAGGCGTTTTTGTGGCCTTGGAAAAAGTTTCTTAAGGAAAACAATTAGAGAGCAGTTTATTAGTTGTTCCAAAAATTTTCTGAGAAAAAAGCACCTTCTTATCCTGTGTGCTTCTAAACTTAGGTTGGATTCCTTCGTAATTTTATTTATTTATACAAATATAAGATCAATTTTTAAATTTAGGGGGTTACATTTAAAATTTCTCATTCAAAAATCAAAACCGGGCTGGGTACAGTGGCTCACGCCTGTGATCCCAGCACTTCGGGAGGCTGAGGCGACTGTATCACCTGAGGTCGGATTTCGAGACCAGCCTGGCCAACATGGTGAAACCCCATCTTTTTTTTTTTTTTTTTTTTTTTTTTTGAGACGGAGTTTCACTCTTGTTACCCAGGCTGGAGGGCAATGGCACGATCTCGGCTCACTGCAACCTCCGCCTCCTGGGTTCAGGCAATTCTCCTGCCTCAACCTCCTGAGTAGCTGGGATTACAGGCACGCGCCACCATGCCCAGCTAATTTTTTTATTTTTAGTAGAGACGGGGTTTCACCATGTTGACCAGGACGGTCTCGATCTCTTGACCTTGTGATCCACCCGCCTCGGCCTCCCAAAGTGCTAGGATTACAGGCTTGAGCCACCGCACCCGGCCGTGAAACCCCATCTTTACTAAAAATACAAAATATTAGCTGGGTGTGGTGGCACATGCCAGTAGTCGCAGCTACTCTGGAAGCTTAGACAGAAGAATCGCTTGAACCTAGGAGGTGGAGGTTGCAGTGAACCAAGGTTGCGCCACTGCACTCTAGCCTGGGCAACAAGAACGAAAGGCTATCTCAAAGAAAAAAAAAAATCAAAACAGTGTAAGAAGGGCATACAGCCCAATCTCCCTCCAATCCTTGCCAATTGCCCTATTCTTTTATCTCAGTGCACCACTTTTATTAGTTTTTTGAGTGTCTGCTCAGAAGTTATTTATGCAAATATCAGCAAATATGCATTATATTCTTATTTCTCCCAATTTTTTTATACACAAAAGATAGCACATTAAATGCATTGTTCTGGAGTTTGCTTTTCTCTTTTACTTAATACATCTTCATTGTACAGATCAGTACTTAGGACATATTTTCTTTGCTTTTTTTTTTTTTTTTTTTTAAAGTACCTAGAGCATTTTCCCTTCTACAGCAGCTCGGTATTCCAGTGTCTGGATATGCCAACACTTACTTACTCAATCCTCTACAGATGGATGCATGATTGTTTCCAATTGTTTACAAATAATGACAAATAATGTTGAAATCAATAACTGTGTATGTACATTGTGTCATATGGGTGCAGATGTAATTGTAGCTTAAATTACCAGTGAAGGTTGCTGGATCATAGGGTAAATTCGTTTGTCATTTTGATATACATTGCCAAATCACCCTCCAATTGGGTTATACTAATTTTCACTTCCACAGAAGAAGTGTGTGTCCCCAACCTGCCAATTGAGTGTGTTGTCAGACATTTGTCTTTTTTTTTTTTAAACCAATCTCATGGGGTCAAAATATTGACGTGAAATTAGCCGGGCTTGGTGGCGAGTGCCTGTAATCCCAGTTACTTGGAAGGTTGACGCAGGAGAATCGCTTGAACCCGGGAGGCAGAGGTTGCAGTGAGCCAAGACTGTGCCATTGCACTCCAGCCTGGTCAACAAGAATGAAACCCTGACTCAAAAAAAAAAAAAAAAAAAAAAAGATGTGAAAGTATTCTGCACTTTTAATTTGTGTTTTTCCATGAATTGTCTGTTCATATCTCATGTTATTGGTCTTTTTAAAATTGACATTTAGGAACTCTTTGTAAATTGAAGAGATTAACCTTTCGTCTGTTATATAAATGGCAATTTTTTTTCCTTAATATCTCATTTATCTTTTTATTTATCTTTTATAGGTTTTATAATGCCATACAGACTTTTTTTTTTTTTTTTTTTTTGAGACGGAGTTTCACTCTTGTTACCCAGGCTGGAGTGCAATGGCGCGATCTCGGCTCACCGCAACCTCCGCCTCCTGGGGTCAGGCAATTCTCCTGCCTCAGCCTCCTGAGTAGCTGGGATTACAGGCACGTGCCACCATGCCCAGCTAATTTTTTTGCACTTTTAGTAGAGACGGGGTTTCACCATGTTGACCAGGATGGTCTCGATCTCTTAACCTTGTGATCCACCCGCCTCGGCCTCCCAAAGTGCTGGGATTACAGGCTTGAGCCACCGCGCCCGGCCCATACAGACATTTTTAATTTTACTTTTTTTTTTTTTACTTTAATTTTACTTTAACCATGTTGGTTAGGCTGGTCTCAAACTCCTGACCTCAGGTGATCCATCTGCCTTGGCCTCCCAAAATGCTAGGATTACAGTCATGAGCCACCACGCCTGGCCTTTACATAATTTTTTATAGAGATGAGATCTCACTGTTTTTCCCAGGCTGGTCTCAAACTCTTAGGCTCAAGCAATCCTTCTGCCTCTGCCTGCCAAAGTGCTGGGATTACAGGTGTGATCCCACCATGCCCGGCCTCAATTTATTTTTTTAAGAGATAAGAGACAGCGTCTTGTTCTGTTGCCTAGACTGGTTGACTAGAGTGCCATGACAATTCCTAGGCTCTAAATGTTTCCTTTTTATTTTTATTTTTTGAGACAGAGTCTTACTTTGTCACCTAGGCTGGAGTGCTATGATGCCATCGTGGCTTACCCAGCCTTGACTTCCCAGGCTCAAGTGATCCTCCCTCCTTAGCCTCCTGAGTAGCTGGGACTGCAGGCACGTGCCATCACACCTGGCTAATTTTTGTATTTTTGTTAGATACCGAGTTTCACCATGTTGCTTAGGCTGGCCTGGAACTCCTGGGCTCAAACAATTAGGTCACCTCAGCCTCTTGAGTAGGTGGGACTACAGGTGGCGTGACCACACTTTGTTAATTTTTTGTTTATATTTTTTGTGGAGAATAGGTCATGCTTCTATTTTCACACAATAAAATTTTTCCAGTTTTTATTTTAAGCATTGTAGATTTTAAGTTTTAGTTAGAAAACTCAACCACCTGATGTTTAGAATTTTCTGATGTATATGTGTGTGTTTGTATTTTTACAGTTTACATTTAAATCTTTGGTTTCATGTTTTACATTGAAACCTTTGACCCATTTCAAGTCTACCTCAGCATGTATCCTAATGCATTTTGTTTTATTTATTATTATTATTTCTTTAGATGGAGTCTCACTATGTTGCCCAGGCTGGAGTGCAATGGCGTGATCTCGGCTCACCACAACCTCTGGCTCTTGGGTTCAAGTGACTCTCTTGCCTCAGCCTCCCAAGTAGCTGGGATTACAGGCTCCTGCCATCACGTTTGGCTAATTTTTGTATTTTTAGTAGAGATGGAGTTTCCCCATGTTGGCCAGGCTGGTCTCGAACTCCTGGCCTTAAGTGATCTGCCCGTTTTAGCCTCCCAAAGTGCTGGGATTACAGGTGTGAGCCACCACGCCTAGCCTGTAACTTTAATTTTAATATTTTAGGAACAGGTCTTACTTTGTTGCCCAGACTAGAGTATAGTGGCACAACCACAGCTCACTATAACCTCAGTCCTCCTGCTTCAGCCGCTCTAGTAGGACTGTAGGCCCACACCACCATGCTCAGCTATTTAAAGAATTGTTTTGTAAGGCTGGGTGTGGTGGCTCACACCTGTAATCCCAGCATTTTGGGAGGCTGAGGCACGCAGATCACAAGGTCAGAAGTTGGAGATCAGCCTGACCAACACGGTGAAACCCCGTCTCTATTAAAAATACAAAAAGTAGCCAGGTGTGGTGGCACGCACCTGTAGTCCCAGCTACTTGGGAGACTGAGGTGGGAGAATCAGAAGAATCACTTGAACCTGGGAGGCAGAGGTCATAGTAAGCTGAGATCGTGCCATTGCACTCCAGCCTGGGTGACAGAAAAAAAAAATTGTTTTGTAAAGACAGGGTCTCCTTATGTTGCCCAGGCTGGTCTGGAGCTCCTGGCCTTAAGTGACCTACCTACCTTAGCCTCCTAACTAGCTGGGACTATAAGCATGGGCCACCATGCCTTGCTTCATGTTGCAGAATTGAAACTCTATACCCAGTAAGCAACAATTTCATATTCCCTCAACCCTCTCTTACCTGGCAACCACTATTCCACTTTCTGTTTCTATGAATTTGACTATTCTGTATATCTCATCTGAGTAGAATCATACAGTATTTGTGTGAGAGGTTTATTTCACCTAGTATAATGTACTCCAAGTTCACCTATGTTGTAGCATATATAAGAATTTGGTTTCTTTTGGGTGTGTTTTGGTTTGTTTCTTTGAGATGGAGCCTCGCTCTGTTGCCTAAGCTGGAAAGCAGTGGCACAGTCCTGACTCACTGCAACCTCCGCCTCCTGGGTTCAAGCGATTCTCCTGCCTCAGCTTCCTGAGTAACTGGGATCATAGGCGTGTGCCTCCATGCCCAACTAATTTTTGTATTTTTAGCAGAGACGTGGTTTCACCACATTGGTCAGGCTGGTCTCGAACTCCTGACCTTGTGATCTGCCCACCTCAGCCTGCCAATGTGCTGGGATATCAGGCATGAGCCACCATACCTGGCCTTTTTTTTGAGATGGAGTCTTGCTCTGTCACCCAGGCTGGAGTGCAGTGGTGTAATCTTGGCTCACTGCAACCTCCGCCTCCCGGGTTTTTAAGTGATTTTCCCACCTCAACCTCCCGAGTCATCGCTGGGATTACAGGCATGTGTACTACACCTGACTAATTTGTGTGTGTGTGTGTGTGTGTGTGTGTGTGTGTGTGTATACAGACAGGGTTTCGCCATGTTGTCCAGGCAGGTCTTGAACTCCTGACCTCAGGTTATCTGCCTACCTCAGCCTCCCAAAGTGCTGAGATTACAGGTGTGAGCCACCATGCCCAGCCTGCTTTTTGTATTTTTAGTAGAGACGAGGTTTCACCATATTGGCCAGGCTGGTCTTGAACTCCTGACCTTGTGATCATCCTGCCTCGGCCTTAGAAAGTTCTGGGAATACAGGTGTGAGCCACTGCACCCAGCCCAAATTCATTACTTTCTGAGGCTAAATAATTCCATTGTATGTATATATCACATATGTTTATCCATTTCTCTGTCTATGGACACATGGATTGCTTCAGTTCCCACCTGAATTTTGAGAATGTCCTCTTGACAGGCAGCTTTATTGCTCTCATGGCCTAAGTTGTCACAGGCACACCCTAGACAAGGTCTTTCATCTCTTCTCAGGCCGAGTCTTAGATTCACTTCAGCTGCGGTCACTTAAAGATACAACTAGGAGAAGATTTCACCTTCAAAGTCTGCACTATAGGACTTCCCTTACTTATCATCTGCCTGACGTGGTCATTGTACTCTAGCATACATGACTGCTTAAAGTTAATAATTAAAGTTTAGCACATTGAGAGGGAGAGGTGTCAGCAATGGTGATGAGTCTCACACCAACTCAAGTTACCTAGTTTATATAACAACAGTTTAAAGCATTGACTTGGGGGTCCTCGATATTCCAGGTGTCAGGGTGCTGCAATCCTCTGGAACTGTATTAGGTAAGTGTGCATGAAACGCCTTCTATATATGGGGCTGACATGGGGCTTGGCGCTTAAAACAATATAGATCAGGCGTCCCCAAACTACGACCCACGGGCCGCATGTCGCCCCCTGAGGCCATTTATCTGGCCCCCCTCCGCACTTCAGGAAGGGGCACCTCTTTCATTGGTGGTCAGTGAGAGGAGCACAGTATGTGGCGGCCCTCCAACGGTCTGAGGGACAGTGAACTGGCCCCCTGTGTAAAAAGTTTGGGGACGCCTGATATAGATGAACAAGATCTCTGCCATCAAGGAGCTTAGAGCTTAGTGAGGAAACAGTGTAAAGTCCACAGTAAGAACACGGAGGTGGTGTACCTGGGCTGCATATACTGCCTCTGCCCAATCCAGTCCTGACACTGAACAACGTGCAGATAATGAGAAGACAAGCCGTGTGCCTTGATCATGATGTTCGGATACCTTCAGTTTGCCTTTTTCTGATGGGACTTTCCCCTCCTAATTTTTTTGTTACTTAGGGGAACTCTTGGACTCCCCGTCTTCCTCCTCATGCCCATTGTCTGACCAGAGCAGCCCTGCACTCAGAAGAGCTTCTCAGTTTGCTCAGTGTAAGTATGTGGTTCACTTTAAACTTGGGTGTGGCTTGCTGCAGAGCAGAGCTTCGAGAACATATATCTCCATCTATCTTCCATCTGTTTCCCTACCGCTGGGTCCACTCCTTGGCTTACTGCACATGGATTAGTCCCTATACCAGGTCCTTCCATTGGGGGGAGCTGATTGCAAAGGCAAAGCAGGTTGAGACTCTATACCCAAGAGCACTCAGAGCCCAGGCAACCTTTGAGCATCTCTGCTGTGGCCACCAATTACAGCCAACTGCCTGTTCCCAAACCTGCTGAGATCTTTCTGCTGTCCCAGTCTGGGGTAGTCCTTAAGAGCATGGATCCTGAGGCCAGACTGCTTGGGTTTGACTCCCAGCAGCTCCACTAACCAGTAGTGTGATCCTGAACAAGTCACTTAAGCTCCTAGAGCCTGGGTTCCTCATCTATAAAATGGAGATAATATAGTACTTCTCTTGCGTGATTGCCATGAGGGTTAAGTGAGTGAGCATGAGGAAAACACCTGGAGTAGTCATGCTATGTAAGTGTTAGCAATTTACTCACTAAATAGGAAAACATATGAAATACACGAAGTGAATAAGATATGGTCCTTAATCAGGAAGTTTCAGTTTAACTGGGGAGATATAAACAGCTGTGGTCATAAATCACCATAAGATAGCTAGAAGATGGTAAGTATCTTGAGAGAACACATAAAGCACCACGGGTGTTGAGAAAAGCAAGAGATGACTTTTTTGCTGGGTGGGATGCAGAGAGGGCTTCCTGAAAGATGACTAGTGGGTAAGTTAAAGTTAATATGGGAAAGGGGTATTGATATAACAATATCAAAGATATATATAGAAAATTGCAAGTTGATATACCAATTTTTGTTTGCTTGTTTATTTTTGTTGAAACAGGGTCTCTCTATGTTGCCCAGGCTGGTTTGGAACTCCTGGCCTCAAATGATCCTCCTACCTCAGTCTCTCAAAGTGCTGGGATTACAGGCATGAGCCACTGTGCCTGGCCTGATTTTTTCTTTTTAGAGACAAAATCTTGCTCTGTTGCCCAGGCTGGAGTGCAGTGGCACAATCTTGGCTCACTGCAACCTCTACCTCCCAGGCTCAAGCAATTCTCATGCCTCAGCCTCCTGAGTAGCTGGGATTACAGGCATAAGCCACCATGCTCAGCTAATTTTTGTATGTTTAGTAGAGACAGGATTTGGCCGTGATGGCCAGGCTGGTGTTGAACTCCTGGCCTCAAGTGATCCACTCGCCTTGGTCTCCCAAAGTTCTGGGATTATAGGTGTAAACCAGTGTACCCGACTGAAGGAGCTGGCCTGATTTTTTAAATTGACATGTAATAACTTTATAGTGTGGGTGCAGTGACTCATGCCTGTAATTGCAGCACTTTGGGAGGCTGAAATGGCAGGATTGCTGGAGCTCAGGAGTTCAACATCAGCCTGGGAATCATGGCAAAATCCTGCTTCTTTTCAAAATAAATTTTAAAAATAAATAAATAAATATAATTGTACATATTTATGGGATATATAGTGATGTTTCAATACATATGATGCATAGTGATCAGATCAAGGTAGTTAGCATATCTGTCATCTGAAACATTTGTCATTTCTTCCTGTTGAGTGATGTGCCAATTTTAATGCCAGCATGAGTAAAACATTATCACACCAAAAGATACAAAGCTGCTTTTTGCTATTTCAAGACCTCTTAGCATGGATGATCAAAAGATAACCGGCCATGTTCTTATTGTTTTTTGTTTTTTTTTCCGGAAGGGGCCATTAATCCAACCTTTAACTTGATGAGCCTTGC
Source organism: Saimiri boliviensis (assembly GCF_048565385.1). Lineage (NCBI taxonomy): Eukaryota > Metazoa > Chordata > Mammalia > Primates > Cebidae > Saimiri > Saimiri boliviensis. The sequence continues at coordinate 27,504,459 of NC_133465.1, read as the reverse complement.
CTGCAGCCTGGAAGTGTCTGGGGATTTCCATACAGTGACTGTGTCTCCCCGCCCACAACCCTATCGCTGGAGTTGTGAGAGGTTTTCTACCAGCCAGGTCTTATGTTCCCAGGCCCTCTGTTCTGGAAAGCATTACTGGGAAGTGGACACTAGGAATTGCAGCCACTGGGCAGTTGGGGTGGCTTCCTGGGAGATGAGCCGTGACCAGGTCCTGGGAAGGACTACAGACTCTTGTTGTGTGGAATGGAAAGGGACCAGCCAGCTCTCTGCATGGCACATGGTCAAGGAAACTGTCCTTGGCTCAGACAGACCTGGGGTGGTGGGCATCTGGCTGAACCTTGAGGAGGGGAAGCTTGCCTTCTATTCAGTGGACAATCAGGAGAAGCTTCTGTATGAGTGTACCATCTCTGCCTCCTCTCCTCTGCACCCTGCCTTCTGGCTGTATGGCTTACATCCTGGAAATCACCTGATAATAAAGCAAGTAAAGGTGTAAAGTTTCCTCAGGGATTACAAAACAGTGGTTTCCTGGTCTCTCCTTCCCAGGGCAGTAACTTATCTTAAGAATACCACTTTTGCTGGGCTCAGTGGCTCACCCCTTTAATCCCAGCACTTTAGCAAGGTCAGGAGTTCGAGACCAAGCTGGCCAACATGGTGAAACCCTATCTCTACTAAAAATACAAAAATTAGCTGGGTGTGATGGCAGACATCTGTAATCCCCACTACTCAGGAGGCTGAAGCAAGAGAATCGCTTGAACCCAGGAGGCGGAGGTTGCAGTGAGCTGGGATCATGCCATTGCACTCCAGTCTGGGTGACAAGAGCAAGACTCTGTCTCAAAAATAAAAAAAAGAATACCGCTGGCCGGGCGCGGTGGCTCAAGCCTGTAATCCCAGCACTTTGGGAGGCCGAGGCGGGTGGATCACGAGGTCGAGAGATCGAGACCATCCTGGTCAACATGGTGAAACCCCGTCTCTACTAAAAGTGCAAAAAATGAGCTGGGCATGGTGGCGCGTGCCTGTAATCCCAGCTACTCAGGAGGCTGAGGCAGGAGAATTGCCTGAACCCAGGAGGCGGAGGTTGCGGTGAGCCGAGATCGCGCCATTGCACTCCAACCTGGGTAACAAGGGCGAAACTCAGTCTCAAAAAAAAAAAAAAAAAAAAAATACCGCTTTTTAGATAGAGATTGGGTCTCACTAGGTTGCCCAGGCTGGTGTGAAATTTCTAGCCTCAAGCAGTCCTCCCACCTCAGCCTCCCAAAGTGCTAGGATTACAGGTGTGAGCCACCACATCTGGCCAAAAATACCACTTTTGAAGTCAGTCCTTTTGTGTGATACAGGATTAACTCAGCTGTTATACTTTTGATATTTGAACCCTGCACATTCCAAATAAAGGACACATCCATGCCTGGCTCCTGGGAGATAACCTCTAAGCCATTAGAATATCCTGCCTGATAAGAGTGTTTTTGTTTACCTGTGGGCCATGGGCCATGCACTATCAGCTTGACCTCAGCAGGGTCAAGCTGAGGAGACTAAGCCATATGGGCAGTGAAGCATGCCTATGTGACCAATCCCCCAAAAAAGCCCTGGACACCATGGCATGGGTGAGCTTCCCTTGTTAGTAATACTCCATGCCCACATCATTGTGGCCACACATCATTGCTGGGAGAATTAAACATTATCCTCAAGACTCTGCCAGGAGAGGATAATTGGACGTTCTCTTCGACCTTGCCTTGTATGCCTTTCTTCATTGCTGATTTAAATCTGTAGCCTTTCACTGTAATAAACTGTAACCATGAATACAACAGCTTTGCTGAGTTCTTTGAGTCCTTCTAGTGAATCACTAAATGTATGGGCCGTCTCAGGGATCTCCAAACATAATTTGCTACTTATCAATTGCTGTGTAAGAATATTGCCACAAATTTAATGGTTTAAAATAACACATATTTTTTATTTCACAGTTTCTGAGAGTCAGGAGTCAGGGCACAGCTTAGCTGAGGCTCTTACCTTGGAGTTTGACAAGCTGCAGTCAACATGTCAGCTGGGGACACAGGGTCAGCAGAGGCTCGACCGGGGAAGGATCTGCCTCCAAACTCACATGGTTGTTGGCAGCCTTCAGTTCCTGGTGGGTTGCTGGACTGAGGGCCTCAGTTTCTTTCTAGTTGTCGGCTGGACACCACCCTCAGTTCCTTACCCCATGGGCCTTTGCAACACGGCTTCCTCAAATCCAACAAGGGAGAAGGTCTCCCAGTGAGACGGGCACAAAATCTTACATAGATCTTACATAGCATAACCATATGAACACATAATCATGTACATCCCATTGCCTTTGGCTTCTATTAATTAGAAGCAAGTCATGGTATCATCTATACCCAAGGGGTAGGGATTACACAAGGACATGAATGCCAGGACATAGGGCTCAGGAGGCCACCCTACAGTATGTCTGACACAGCGTATTATTTCACACTTGATTTCCCCTGTTTTTAAAAACCATTTTATTAACATAAGAAAACAGATATAGAAAACTACATGAAACGTGGAGCTTAATGAGTTATTATAAGGTAAATAAATACCCTTGTAACCATCATTTAGGTCAAGAAATAGAACCTGCTACCCACCCTAGAAACTCCTTCCTGTGCCCTATTCTAATCACAAAACCCTCCCTATGCCTGAAAGGAGTCTTGACTTTCACACTAATCACTTCCTTGCATTTCTTTAGAGTTTTATTACTCAAATATGCATCCACAGCCACAGTAGTTTCATCCTACCCATAAAAAAAAAAAAAAAAAAAAAAAAAAAAGGTGTGTCCTTTCCTGTAACAGCTTTGTTGGGAACATTATTTATTTGTTTATTTTTATTTTGGATCTCACTTGTCACCCAGGCTGGAGTAAGTGGTGTGAATCTTGGCTCACTGCAACCTCTACCTCCTCTACCTCCTGGGTTAAAGCAATCCCCATGCTTCAGCCTCCTGAGTAGCTGGGATTACATGTGTGAGCCACAATGCCCAGCTAATTTTTGCATTTTTAGTAGAGATGGGGTTTCGCCATGTTGCCCAGGCTGGTCTCAAACTCCTGAGCTCAGGCAATCTGCCTACTTCAGCCTCCCAAAGTGCTGGGATTACAAGCATGAACTGCTGTGCCTGGACAACATAATTTACATACTATGAAATTCACTTATTTAAAGTGTACAAATATATGCTTTTTTAGTATATTTACAGAGTTGTAAAACAATCACCATAATCTAATTTTAGGATATTGTCATCACCCCAAAAAGAACCCTCCTACCCATTATCATTTGATGTCTCTTAGTCTCCTAATATATATGTCTCTCTCTCTCTTTTTTTTTTTTTTGTCTACAACTCATCTGCAGAAGGACCCTGGTCTTGCCTAGCACCTATTCTGAAGATGGAGACATTCCGCTCTTGAACTAGGTTGAAGAGAAAGCCCTGTCATGCAAACCAGCCAGGCAGCTTTTGACAGTATATTTAAACTCTTCTTGCCTTTCTTTTCCCCTTTCAAATGGACATCATTATTATTTGCCTTTCCTTACCTTCCTCACAGGATTGCTGAAAGAATTAAATAAAGTAGGAGGTGAGAAATCAAAGAATACAATGGTGATGGTAATTGCAGCAGCAATGACGGAATTACATCTTAATATCATGCACCTTGGCCTCTCGCATCCTGAGACTCACATCTAATTTCTATACGGGATTAATCGCTCCTTCAAAACAGGGGCAAGCAGAATTCTTCCTCATGGTCTACTAATATATTTTCTGAGCCTCACCACCACCCTGCTTGATGGGTATTACTACCTTTCTGTTGCTGCATAAGGAAGTAGAGGCCAGGACAGGTGTGGGGGTTTGTCCAGGGTTGATCAGCCAGTCATGGCAGAGCTGGAACCAGGCCCAATTTTATCTTTTTTTTTTTTTTTTTTTTGAGATCAAGTCTTCCTCTGTTGCTCAGGCTGGCGTGCAGTGGCATGATCTCGGCTCACTGCAACTTCTATCTCCAGGATTCAATCGATTCTTGTGCCTCAGCCTCCCAAGAAGCTGGGATTATAGATAGGTGTGTGCCCCCACTCTTGGCTAATTTTTGTATTTTTAGTAGAGACAGGGTTTTACCATGTTGTCCAGGCTGGTCTTAAACTCCTGACCTCAAGTGATCCACCTGCCTTGGCCTCCCAAAGTGCTGGAATTACAGACATGAGCCACTGTACCTGGCTGGTTTTCTCAGCCTGGAGTCTCTCCCCTCATTACTCCCCGATGAGGTTCTATGCTAAGGTCAGGACCTGGCTTTCTGCTTTGATGGGACACGGCTAGCCCTAAAGTCATAAGATACCCTTTCTTTCTGATTTTGGTGGTTGTCCTTAGTTAGTATAGTGGCCTTGAGTTGTCTAAGCAGGGACAGAGCTTCTCTGTTTGTGCCAAGTGACCACTAAGAAGCTATGGATGGCCGGGCATGGTGGCTTATGCCTTTTGGCGGCTGAGGTGGGCGGGTCACCTGAGGTCAGAAGTTTGAGACCAGCCTAGACAACACGGCAAAACACTATCTTTACTAAAAATACAAAAATTAACTGGGCATGGTAGCACACACCTGTAATCCCAGCTATTTGGAGGCTGAGGCAGGAGAATCACTTGAGCCTGGGAGGCACAGGTTGCAGTGAGCCATGATCATAACACTGTACTCCAGCCTGGGTGATTCAGTGAGACTCTGTCTCAAAAATAAATAAATAAGACCCAGTGCAGTGGCTCATGCTTGTGATCCCAGCACTTTGGGAGGCCAAGGCGGGAGGATCACAAGGTTAGGGGTTCAAGGCCAGCCTGGCCAATATGGTGAAACTATATCTCTACTAAAAATACAAAAATTAGCCAGGTGTAGTGGTGGGTGCCTGTAGTCCCAGTTACTTGGGAGGCTGAGGCAGGAGAATTGCTTGAACCTGGGAGGTGGAGGTTGCAGTGAGCTCAGATTGTGCCACTGCACACCAGCTTGGGCAACAGAGCAAGGTTCCGTCTGAAAAAATAAAAATTAAAAAATAAACAAATAAAAAGAAGCTATGGGCTCTCACTTTCTGCATCAAGGAGCGCTTATCTTCTCACCCAGACTTAACTTTGATGTTTGCCTCTTGTGCCAAGATTCAGTTTGGAGTGCGGGATTTTAGCCTCTTGAGGTTCTTTGGTTATTGTCCTCTCAGACAGTGTTTATCACAATGAGGCCTCTGCGAGTGTGGGTTTTATCTGCCAGCCACATGATGTCCCCATGCTGGAGCCAAGGCACTAGAATCAGAGGACAGAAAAGACAGGAAGGCTGTCACTTTTGACTCCCTTGCTTTTGGCTTGCACTTTGTGTCAGCGTATCTCTTCCAGGATACTGTAGAACATAGTGTCCTTCCCTCAAACCAAACGTAAAATCTCCAAAGGAGAATAACAAAAGCTGAAACGCCAGAGGAGGAAGGACCTCTCACCGGGGTCTGCACTGTGGGGGTGAGGAAGTATCTGCCCATGGACCAAGCCAGAAAGACTTTCCTTAGGGACTGTCTTAGTCCATTTGGGCTGCTATAACAGACTCCCAACGACTGGGTGGCTTACAAAAAATCAGAAATTCATTTCTCAGCTGGGCACAGTGGCTCACGCCTGCAATCCCAGCACTTTGGAGGCCAAAACAGGAGGATCACTTGAGTCCAGGAGTTCAAGACTAGCCTGGACAACATAATGAGACTTCCATCTCCACAAAAGCATTATATATTAGCTGATGGTGATGGCATGTGCCTGTAGTCCTAGCTACTCTGGAGGCTGAGGCTGGAGGACTGCATGGGCCCAGGAGGTCAAGGCCATAGTGAGCTGTGATCATGCCACTGCACTCCAGCCTGGGTGACAGAGCAAGGCCATCTAAAAGAAAGAGAGAGAGGGAGGGAGGGAGAGAGCAAGAAAGAAAGAGAGGAAAAAGGAGAAGAGAAGAGAAAAAAGAAATCTATTTCTCACAGTTCTGGAAGTTAGGAAGTCCAAAATCAAAGCGCTAGCAGAAGATTTGGTGTCTAGTGAAAGAGCTCTCAGGAGTCCCCGCCCCACCCTTTTTCTTTTTAATTTTGAGACAGTCTCACTCTGTCACCCAGGCTGGAGTGAAGTGGTATGTTCTTGCCTTACTACAACCTCTGCCTCCCATGGTCAAGTAATTCTCCCTGCCTCAGCCTCCTGAGTAGCTGGGATTACAGGCACCTGCCGCCACACCTGGCTAATTTTTGTATTTTTAGTAGAGACGGGGTTTCGCCATGTTGCCTAGGCTGGTCTTGAACTCCTGACCTCTGGTGATCCACCCCCCTCAGCCTCCCAAAGTGCTGGAATTACAATCCCTTTTGTAAGGTCACTAATCTCATTTGTGAAGGCTCTATCTTCATGACCTAATCACCTCCCAGTACCATCGCATGGGTGGTTAGGAGTTCAGTGCATGTATTTTGGGAGAATGCGAACATTCAGTTTATAGCAGAGACACACAGGCTCTGGGAGAGCACCAGGAACTCCTTTAGGAGGTTATGTCCCTAACTGGGGCCATTTCTGTCAAAAATTTGTTTTCCGTCAGGCCTTGTCTCTCTTAAGTGCTTTTTTTGCTGGGGGTTGGGGAGAATGGAGTGTCCCCATCAGTGCCATGGGCTGCTTTTCTCCTCTTCTCTTGCACCTTACACATTCTGGTCAGGCAGCTGCTGGATAGTTCTGTTGAATCCACTATTAGATCTGGGGCTTTGGGTTCCTGGTAGACCACCTGCTAAGCAGGAAGCCACCATCTTGTTAGGCTTGAGGAATCCTCTAAAATAGTTATAGCTATCTGTCCCTTGCTTCTCTCTCAAATACTGTTTTGTTTTGTTTTTGAGACAGTCTTGATCTGTCATCCAGGCTGGAGTGCAGTGGTACAACCTTGGCTCACTGCAACCTCCACCTCCCAGGTTCAAGTGATTCTCCTGCCTCAGCCTCGTGAGTAGCTGGGATTTTGGGTACATACTGCTTTCTTGTATTTTTAATACAGACCAGGTTTTGCAATGTTGGTGACGCTGTTCTTGAACTCCTGACCTCAAGTGATCCATCCACCTTGGCCTCCTAAAGTGCTGGGATTACAGGGGTGAGCCACTGTGCTGCCCTTATTTTTATTTAACTTAATTAATTAACTAATTAATCTTTTTGATACGGAGTTTCACTCTTGTTTCCCAGGCTGGAATACAATGGCACAATCACAACTGACAGCAACCTCCGCCTCCCAGGTTGAAGCGATTCTCCTGCCTCAGCCTCCTGAGTAGCTGGGATTATAGGCATTTGCCACTACAACCAGATGATATTTGTATTTTTAGTAGAGGTGGGGTTTCTCCATGTTGGTCAGGCTGGTTTTGAACTCTCAACCTCAAGTGATCTGCCTGCCTCGGCCTCCCAAAGTGTTGGGATTACAGGCGTGAGCCACCACGCCCAGCCAATTTTATTTTATTATTATTATTATTTTGAGACAGTCTTGCTCTGTCACCCAGGCTGTGACCTGCACCTCCTGCATTCAAATGATTCTCCTGCCTCAGCCTTTCAAGTAGCTGGGACTACAGGCATGTGCCACCATGCCCAGCTAATTTTTATATTTTTAGTAGAGATGCAGTTTTGCCATGTTGGCCAGGCTGGTCTCAAACTCCTGATCTCAGGTGATCTGTCCCCCTCGGCCTCCCAAAGTGCTGGGATAACAGGTGTGAGCCACCATACCCAGCCTATTTTATTTTCGAGACAGGGTCTTGTTCTGTCACCTAGTCTGGAGTGTAGTGGTGTCATTACGGATCACTACAGCCTTGACCTCCCAGGCTCAAGTGATCCTCCTACCTCAGCCTCCCGAGTAGCTGAGACTATAGGCATGGGCTACCACGCCTGGCTAATTTTTTATTTTTTGTAGAGATGGGTTCTCTCTATGTTGCCCAGGCTGGTCTCAAACTCCTGGACTCAAGCAATCCTCCTACTTCACTCTCCCAAAGTGCTGGATTTTTATAGGTGTGAGCCACCATGTGTGGCCTACTTTTTTTTTCTGGGAAAGTTTAATTTGAAGACTTGGTTTTCCAGCTGATTTCAGAAACAAAACACAAAATCAAACAATGCCTGAGAAATCTGGGGAGATGTCTCAGTCCCCCTTGCCCTGGTTAAGGGAGAAGTGCTTTCCCCAGGGAAACGGGGGCTTTCGATAGGAAATCGAGGATTTTCCTTTGTGTATGCTCAGCTCCATCACCCCTAACTCCGCCTGAGCCCTTAGCCCCAAACTCCAAATTCTTCCTCATTCTGATTCCTCAAAACCCCAACCACTGCATGATTGTCCTTCCAAAGACTGCAGACTTCCTCTTTAATTGTAGTATTTACATCAAACTGAAGATTTATTTTGATTTGCGATTTGCCTTCCTAATTAGCCACAGGACTTTTTTAGGACAGCGTTTCCCAGGCTTCAGCTGTTCATGCGCCACCTGGATGATTCTAGTCACTTTTGCATGTCTCTTGTACCATAATTTACTTAGTATTTTTCCCTAAGTCAACTCACTTTCCCCTCCTCACATATATTTTGTATTGTATTGTATTTATTTGAGACAGAGTTTCTCTGTGGCCCAGGTTGGAGTGCAGTGATGTGATCTCAGCTCACTGCAACCTCTGCCTCCCAGGTTCAAGTGATTCTCCTGCCTCCCAAGTAGCTGGGATCACAGGTGCCCACAAGTATGCCCAGCTTTTTGCATTTTTAGTAGAGACAGGGTTGGCCATGTTGGCCAGGCTAGTCTCGAATTTCTGACCTCAGGTGATCCACCTGCCTGGGTCTCCCAAAGTGCTGGGATTACAGGTGTAAGCTACCGTGGCCAGCCAATTTTAAAAAGAAACATTTAAACAGCTGGGCGCAGTGGCTCACACCTGTAATCCCAGCACTTTGAAAGGCCGAGGTGGGCGGATCACGAGGTCAGGAGATCAAGACCATCCAGGCCAACATGGTGAAACCCCATCTCTACTAAAAATCCAAAAAGATTAACTGGGTGTGGCGGCACACACCTGTAGTCCCAGCTACTTGGGAGGCTGAAGCAGGAGAATTACTTGAACCCAGGAGGTGGAGATTGCAGTGAGCCAAGGTCGTGCCACTGCACTACAGCCTGGGCGACAGTGGGAGACTCCCTCTCAAAAAAAAAAAAAAAAAGAAACATTTAAAAGTTCATAGATGGAAACCAGAGTCATGTGTTTTTGGTACAGGGTCAACTCTAAACATGTTTCAGGAAAACACAACAATATGACTAACTTAGTATCGTCCTCTGTCTAAGGCTCTGAACTCGAGGCTTGCTCAGAATCCCTTATTTTCATCTTGACTTAGAATCCAAAGAGAAAACAGAAAGACTTTCTAGACACGAGAGTCACTGTTTCTCAATGTCCTCGCTCCATCTACAATGATCTCTTGTTCTACCATTTTGGGAAACATGATTCTAAGAGATTGGTCTGGAGTGACAGAGTTCCTTCTTCTCTCCAGAGATGTCAGTTTTCACCAGAGGTCTCATTCTTTAATGTCTGCATGGCTCACCGCAACCTCCACCTCCCGGGTTCAGGCAATTCTCCTGCCTCAGCCTCCTGAATAGCTGGGATTACAGGCATGTGCCACCATGCCCAGCTAATTTGGTATTTTTAGTAGAGACAGGGTTTCTCCATGTTGGTCAAGCTAGTCTCGAACTCCCGACCTCAAGTGATCTGCCCTTCTTGGCCTCCCAAAGTGCTGGGATTACGGGTGTGAGCCACTGCACTGGCCTAATTATTGTATCTTTTGTAGAGATGGGGTTTCGCCTTGTTCCCAGGCTGGTCAAACTCCTGGCCTCAAGTAATCTGCCTGCCTTGGCCTCCCAAAGTGCTAGGATTATAGGCATGAGCCACCACACCCAGCCCAAACTGTCTTTTTCCTATTCTCTTACATAGTCATTCAGCATAACACTTTTGATACCAGATACATGTGCAGTTTTTTTCCTCATACACCAAGCAAGCAATTCTGTAACAGACACCAGCTGAATGTTTTATAATTCAATTCTGGCCGGGCGCGGTGGCTCAAGCCTGTAATCCCAGCACTTTGGGAGGCCGAGGCGGGTGGATCACGAGGTCAAGAGATCGAGACCATCCTGGTCAACATGGTGAAACCCCGTCTCTACCAAAAATACAAAAAATTAGCTGGGCATGGTGGCGCGTGCCTGTAATCCCAGCTACTCAGGAGGCTGAGGCAGGAGAATTGCCTGAACCCAGGAGGCGGAGGTTGCGGTGAGCCGAGATCGCGCCATTGCACTCCAGCCTGGGTAACAAGAGCGAAACTCCCTCTCATTAAAAAAAAAAAAAAAAAAAAAAAATTCAATTCTGTTCTGACACCTGGCGAGCCCACAGGTTAAGAGCTCAATGCCATAAGACCGCCCCCCCATTGCTGCTAGGCATGAACCTGTACAGCATGTTACTACACTGAATACTGCAGGCAACTGTGACACAATAGTGAGCATTTGTGTATCTGAACACATAAAAAGTACAGTAAAAATACAGCTTATCATCTTATGGGACCACCGTCATATATGTGGTCCATCATCGACCAAAATGTTGTTGTGTGATGCATGACTGGATATATACATGGTTATCCCTTGATACTGAAGGGGATTTGTTCCAGGATCCCCTTGAATACCAAAATCTCGGAGGATGCTCGGGTCCTGCAGTTGGCCCTGCTGAAACTCCGGATGTGAAAAGTAAGCCTCTGTAACCATGCGTTCTACATTCCAAGAATATTGTATTTTCCATCCTCATTTTGTTGAAGCCACAGATGTCGAACTCATGGATATGGAGGGTCGACTGTATATATTTATCTATCTACATTTTTTCTTTTGAATTATTTTCTTATATTTAATTCTCGTGATTTCTTTGCAGAGGTAAACAGAAATGAGAATTTTTTTATTGCATTAAAGAAGAGCAAGAAAATAAATTATAAATGTATCATTCCATGGAATTTTTTGTTTGGCAGAAATGGCTTGTGGCCTAAAAAAACTTTTAAGAGGCCGGGCGCGGTGGCTCAAGCCTGTAATCCCAGCACTTTGGGAGGCTGAGGCGGGTGGATCACGAGGTCAAGAGATCGAGACCATCCTGGTCAACATGGTGAAACCCTGTCTCTACTAAAGATACAAAAAATTAGCTGGACATGGTGGCACGTGCCTGTAATCCCAGCTACTCAGGAGGCTGAGGCAGGAGAATTGCTTGAACCCAGGAGGCGGAGGTTGCGGTGAGCCGAGATCGCGTCATTGCACTCCAGCCTGGGTAACAAGAGCGAAACTCCGTCTCAAAACAAAACAAAACAAAACAAAACAAAAACCTTTTAAGAATGTGTGTGTGTGTGTGTGTGTGTGTGTGTGTGAGTGAGTGTGTGTATAAAAGATAAAATAAGTCAGCAGGCCAGGTGTGGTGGCTCGCATCTGTAATACCAGCACTTTAGGAGGCTGAGGCAGGCGGATCACTTGAGCCCAGTTCAGGACCAGCCTGGGCAACATGATAAAAACCCCATCTCTACAAAAAATAAAACAACAATAACAAAAAATTAGCTGGGCATAGTGGTGCATGCCTGTAGTCCTAGCGACTCAGGAGGCTGAGGTGGGAGAATCCCTTGAGCCCAGGGGTTGGGGAATAAAAGGGTGGGGGTGGAGTGTGGGGTGGGGGTTGCAGTGAATCGAGATTGCACCACTGCACTCCATCCTGGGTGACAGAGTGAGACCCTGTCTCAAAGAAAAAAGAAGTCAGCAAAATTTTTAATGTCTCTAAAGTGATTACAACTTAAATGTGTTTTTGCCTTTCAGAGTTTACAGTTTGGTGGGCAGGCTAATCAATTTGCCCTTGGGAAGATGATGCAAATCAGTAAATGAATTTCTAATTTAAAGGTGATAGGAGAGCGTGTACTACATTTTAAGCAATGTGACGAATGCTTTACCTGCATTATTTTATTTAATCCTCAGAAGAGTCCTATAAAATAGCTCCATTTTACAGATGAGGTTTATGTTTTTCAGAGAGGTCAGTCATTCACCCAACATTGCTAGCCAGTGTTACACAGCTAGCAAAGTATTGGAGATAAAATGTAGGCTCCAGAGCCCATGCTTTTAATCACCCATAGAAATTCAGGCCGTTTGGGGGTAGGCTTCTCAATATCAATTATGTCTTAATTGAGAGTATTTGTTTTCCAATTTATCTGAAAGGAGCTCAAGAAAATTAAAAAGAAAACTGGATGCAACCTAATTAACAGATGAAGCTCTGGAAATTTCCTTTTAACACTGTTATAATCAAATGCCTTTTAATAAGTAATTGTGCTGAGTGATGTATCTTTAAGTCAAATCAAGCAAACCGACAGGATCCATGTCCTCTAGAAACGGACCCTTGTGACTGACAATGCCGAAGACATGGATGTTTGAACAGTGAACCAAGAACGAGTCTGTTAAAAGGCAAGATAAAATACAGTATTTACCTGGTATCAAAGCACTGGACTTTTCCACTCCACCAGAGTGGGTCCGGCCCGGTGGGGAAAAGGAAGAAGCCATCCTGGAAGGAATGGGACACAAAAGTGAAGAAAACGCAGATGATGGATGCTGCTTTGGGTTTAACTTGAAAGACCAAAGATAGATGGGTCTGAAGCATGGGACTGATGCCAAGCCAAGTTTTACTTGGTCTCCTGCCCAGGACTGTGTCTAACTCACCAATCAGAGATGGGGCCCCTGTTCCCACCCAATGTCAGTCATTTAACACACACTTTATCTTCTACCTAGTAGGCCTGCCCACTGGCCCTGGGTGTTCTGCTGTCCTGGGACTCAGACAGAGACTGTGTTGCAAGTTCCCCCTCTGGTAGGCATAAAGATGGATCCTCTTATCTCCTGGCGAAAGTACTTTGCTCTGTCCTCCCTATGTCCCCTGCACAGCTGAGGAGGCATGAAGACTGCATTGTGAGGGTAGAGCTCCTTCCTGGCATTCTAGAGGAAAATTCCATCAATGTCTTCGAGATACCAATCTGTCCTCTTGGCCTTATCCAATGTATTTAATATACTGTAATCAATCTGTAATATCCCAACAGTAAATTCACTGCCAACAACGCCGTGCTTTGGCTTATGATTTGCTGCAGTATGTGTCATCATGAAGCTCTATCCTCAGGCTCAGAGAGGTATACAGAAGCCACTTCCCCTATAATTTATTTTATTTGATGTGTGGGTGGGAAGGGAGAGACTAAAGGTCCTTATTGGCATCCTCCCTGGAATATTTCTTCATTATCTGCCAGTGAACAAGGAATGCGTCTTTCCTATCTCCCCACTTCAGTGATCTATGTATCACTGACCATGCACCAGGTACTATTCTAAGAGTTTTCCATATATATATATGTATATATATAATATTTACATATCCAGTAGCCACCTCCTTGTCTAGCATTACGCTGGATAAGCCTGAGAAAAGAAAAAGTATTTGAGGCCGGGCGCAGTCACGCCTGTAATCCCAGCACTTGGGGAAATCGAGGCGAGCGGATCACGAAGTCTCAGAGATCGAGACCATCCTGGCCAACAAGGTGAAACCCCGTCTCTACTAAAAATACAAAAAGTAGCCGGGCGTGGTGGCGCACGCCTGTAGTTCAAGCTACTCAGGAGGCTGAGGCAGGAGAATCGCTTGAACCTGGGAGGCGGAGGTTGCGGTGAGCCGAGATCGCGTCACTGCACTCCAGCCTGGCGACAGAGGGAGAATCCGTCTCAAAAAAAGAAAGAAAAAAAGAAAAGAAAAGTATCCTAAAACCCTGCCATAAAATAAACTACATAGAAAAAAGGCACTTAGTTTGGTTATAAAGAAACAAGTCTGTTCACACAGCATAAAGACGCATTTTATCGTATTTTATAAGCATCACACGCAAAAACAACTAGGGTGCCGGGCCTTGGGGAGTGGAAAGCGCCGGATCCTGGGAGCCAGTCGCCCTGTTCGATCAAGCATTTTCTGAGGGTTCTGTCCAGTAACGGGGAGACGCAGCTGAAAACCAGGAAGGAGGTCGCCGCCCTCCTGGAGTGCACAGTCTGGTGCTAAGAGCCCTGCCCTGAGTCACTGCCAAGCTCTAGTTATGTGACTTTGAACAGGGAATTTCTGTCCCTATTTGTAGAATAAATGGGTTTAAACCAGGGAATCCGTCAGCCAAGTTCCGGGCCCAAAACGTCCCTGGGGCCGTGGTGCCCAGAAGCGGGTGGGCGAGGCTCCCCGCGCCTGCGCTGCGGCGGCCTGACCGCGGGAGCGCTGTTCCCGCTCGGAGAGCGTTCGCGTTCCGAAAGCGCGTGTCCCTCGCTGCGTGCCGTCGTCCCCGGCGCCGCCGCCGCCCGCTGGGCCGGAGGAGGCGGAGCTGGTGCCGTCCCGGCTCCCGTGCGGGGAAGCAGCTTTGGGGGCGGCGAGGCGAGCCCTAGCGGCCGAAGAGGCTGGCAGGTGGCGTCGTGGGGTGGGCGCTCCCGGCGAGAGGAGTCCACTCCATGCGTACGGGCGGAGGTCGGCCCCCGAGAGCCGCCGACATGAAGAAAGACGTGCGGATCCTGCTGGTGGGAGAACGTGAGTCCGCACCCTCCAGCCGGCCCCGGAGTCCCTGCCTTCCCTGCCCCTGTCGCCCCTGCAGCCCCTGTCGCCCCTGCATCCCCAACCCTTGCAGCTCCAGTCCTTCTCGCGCCTCACAGCTCCGCTCTCCTCTCCCCGCGCTCCTAGGCCTTCCAGCCCCTTTACTCTTCCCTTGTGGCTGCCCGCCGGCGGCCCTCATCCTGTCACCTCACCTGGACCCTTCTAAGATCTCCTTTCCCTGTTCCCTAGCCTTCCGCCCAAGCCATGTCCCCATTATCCCCTAACTGCCCGACCTCATCCCTCCAAAGGTTCTCTCCTTTTCCTCTTCGAACCTTGTCCTCCTGGGCCTCACAGTTTCCCAGGCCGCCTCCTTTCAGACCTTCTTGTCTTCCCCTGGAGATTCCCTTGTCATTGCCAGGCAGGTGCTGGAATAAGCAAACTGACCAATTGGGATTGCGTGAACCGGCTCCCGGGGAAGCTGGGGGAGGGGCGCAGAACTATTCGACTTGTGGGCAAGGTCAGGTTTCTGCATTTTTTTGGCACTGGCAGCCTTCACTCCCTCTATGCATTGGCATTAAGATATGTGTAGTGGAAAGGGCCGGATCCCTTTTAGCAATACTTGTGCTCTGCATTGGAATAACTCTTGGTACTCGAGATATTTCCTCAAACATTTTTTCCCGGCTTCAAGTTATGCAAGTGCTCAATGAATTAGAATTATCTGGGGAGAGTCCAATTATTGTTACCCCAAAGCCTAATCTTTGCCCTCTTTTTAAGCATTATTTATTCCATAGGTACTTAGTAGTTAATTTATTAATGACAACAGGCACACAGACATTTGATGCCTTCCCCCACCCAGAAATTTCATACATTTCATCTTTTGAACATGTATGGAAGGATAGTTGCCTCTGTTCACCGCCATGAGGACAGAAAAACGGGGACTTCTCTATCACAGTGCAAGTTATGTGACTCAGTTGCTAGGACTAAAATAAGAAAGTGGGCCCAGGAGAACTAGATTGTTTGTTTAAAAATGTTAATACATTCGTTAATGCTCTGCCATAAGCTGTTTTGAAACCTTCTATTCTAAACCATATTTCGTTCTTGGTAACCCCTCAGGGTCACGATGATGGACTCCCAAGGGCTCACATTTTTGCCCTCCTCTGTAGTGTTTTTTGATCTTCATTGAAATTTCATCCACCTGCTGTTTGGAAAAATCTTCCTTTAGAATTAGAATTTAGGAGTAACCTTAGCCAGCCATAGTTTACTTTTTGGTTTGCAGTTGTAAATTTTAGTTTTTATTTATAATTATATCTTAATCTGTATTTTTCAAGAACTTCTTTGACAAAGTTCGGGTAGGTGTTATTTAACATAAGATTCATGCATATGGTTTTGGAGCAAGGTAGGGAAAGTGAGTAGGTTACTTGCTTAAAAAGCTGATTCTTGTATATCATGAAATAGTTTGTTGTTGTTGTTTTGAGACAGAGTTTCACTCTGTCACCCAGGCTGGAGTGCAGTGGTGTGATCTTGGCTCACTGCAACCTCTGCCTCCCAGGTTCAAGGGATTCTCCCACCTCAGTCTCCTGAGTAGCTGGGACTACAGGCACATGCCACCACACTTGGCTCTACCCTGGGCAATAGAATGAGACTGTCTCAAAAAAAAAAAAAAAAAAAAGACATCTAAATAAAAGTGTTACACATATAAACAATATGTCATTCTTAGGACATGTAAGTTAAAACATTAACAGTATTACTTGGGCCAGGCGTGGTGGCTCATGCCTCTAGTCCCAGCACTTTGGGAGGCTGAGGCAGGCAGATCACAAAGTCAGGAGATTGAGACCATCCTGGCCAACATGGTGAAACCCCATCTCTACTAAAAATACAAATTAACTGGGTATGGTGGCGTGTGCCTGTAGTCCCAGCTGCTAGGGAGGCTGAGGCAGGAGAATCGCTTGAACCCAGGAGGTAGAGGTTGTGGTGAGCTGAGATCGCCCCACTGCACTCCTGCCTGGTGACAGAGCAAGACTCTGTGTCAAAAAAAAAAAAAAAAAAAGAATAAGTAAATAAAAATTAACAGTATTACTTATTTAGGAACATATGAAAGGATTCAAAATTTGTTAGAAAGTTTACAATCCATGTTTTAAAGACAATTGGTAAAACTGTATCTATGTGGTACAGTTTTCTTTTATAGTGAGCAACTTGACACAGAGAAAGCCTTAGGTTTTTTTTTTTTTTTTTTTTTTTTTTTTGAGACGGAGTTTCGCTCTTGTCACCCAGGCTGGAGTGCAATGGCGCGATCTCGGCTCACCGCAACCGCCGCCTCCTGGGTTCAGGCAATTCTCCTGCCTCAGCCTCCTGAGCCTTAGTTTTTGAAAAATAAACTTTTCTTTCTTTTTTCTTTTTTTAAGAGATGGGTTCTCGCTGTGTTGCCCAGGCTGGAGTACACTAGCTGTTCACAGGCGTGATCATAGTGTACCACAGCCTCGACCTCTTGGGCTCAAGAGATTCCTGCCTCAGTCTCCAGAGTAGCTAAGACTACAGGCGCCGGCTGCCACATCAGCCACAGGAAGACACTTGTCTTTTTTCTTTCTTTTTTCTTTTTTTTAAAGACGGGGTTTCATCATTTTGCCCAGGCTAGTTTCAAACTCCTGACCTCAGGTGATCCTCCCACCTCAGCCTCCCAAAGTGCTGGGATTACAGGCGTGAGCCACAGCACCTAGCTAGGAAGATGCTTTTCTTAAAGGATGGTACAAAAGCCTTAGGCCATCAACCGTATGTTATTTTTCACATTGAAAAATATCATAAATACTCTTAATCGGAATATATAATTTTATTTATTTTAAAGGCTGATATTTTGGGGGGAAATGTTAGAGGCTTTACTTTGTGAGATTTAATGTAAATATTTGGCAGTCATTAGCCCAGGTGTAGCACTTTGAAATGCTAAGTCTTGGCCAGGTGCGATGGCTCACGCCTGTAATCCCACTACTTTGGGAGGCCAGGGTGGGTGGATTACCTGAGGTCAGGAATTTGAGACCAGTCTGGACAGGAGGATTGCTTGAAAGCAGGAGTTTGAGACCAGCCTGGAAAACATAGTGAGACCCCTGCCTCAAAAAAAAAAAACAAAACCAAAACCAATATAAGCTTGGCATGGTGGTGTGCACCTATAGTTCTAGCTACTGGGGAGGCTGAGGTGAGAGATTGCCCGAACCCAGAAGGTCGAGGTTGCAGTGAGCCATGATTACACCACTGCACTTCATCCCGGGTGACAGAGCAAGATTCTGTCTCTTAAAAAAATAAAAAATAATTAATTTGTAATGGCTAGGTGCAGTGGCTCACGCCTGTAATCCCAACACTTTGGGAGGCCAAGGTGGGTGGATCTCCTGAGGATCAGGAGTTTGAGACCAGCCTGGCCAACATCATGAAACCTGGTCTCCGCTAAAAATACAATAACTGATCAGCTGTGGTGGCCTGCACCTGTAATCCTAGCTACTCAGGAGGCTAAGGTGGAAGAGTGGGTTGCATCCAGGAGGTGGAGGTCACAGTGAGCTGATACCATGCCACTGTACTCCAACCCGGGCAACAGAGGGAGACTCTGTCTCAAAAAAAAAAAAAAAAAAAAAAAAAGAGAAAAGTGAAAAGTGACATATATACCATGGAATACTACTCAGCCATAAAAAAGAATGAAATTGTTTTTTGCAACAACATAGATAGAACTGGATACCATTATCCTAAGTAAAATAACTCAGAAACAGGAAACCAAATACTGCATGTTTTCACTTACACGTGGGAGCTGAATGACAGGTATACATGGAGATACAGAGTGGAATAATAGACACTGGAGATCACAAAGGTGGGAGGGTGAAAGGGCGCTGAGGGGTGAGAAATTACCTATTGGGTACAATGTTTTCTTTCTTTCTTTCTTTTTTTTTTTTTTTTGAGACAGAGTCTCTCTGTCACCAGGCGCCAGGCTGCTGGAGTGCAGTGGCGTGATCTTGACTCACTGCAACCTCCACCTCCCGGGTTCAAGCAATTCTCCTGCCTCAGCCTCCTGAGTAGCTGGGATTACAGGCGTGTGCCACCATACCCAGCTAATTTTTATATTTTTTGGTAGAGACGAGGTTTCACCATGTTGGCCAGGATGATTTCAATCTCTTGACCTCGTGATCCGCCCGCCTTGGCCTCCCAAAGTGCTGGGATTACAGGCGTGAGTCACCAACCCTGGCCCTGGGTACAATGTTTTCTATTTGGGTGTTAGGCATAAGAAAAGCCCAGATATCACCACTGTGCAATATATGCATATAAGAAATCTGCACTTATGCCCCTTAAATATATAAAAATATTTTTAAAATTAAAAAAATAAAAATGAACATATTTTTTTTAAAACGAAAAAAAATACACCCACACAAAATTTAATCTTCAGGTCATAATTTTTCATGGTTAAATTCATTGGCCTGAATTTATATTTAACTGGATTTGCTTTATTATGCTTAAGAAATGTCCTTTTAAAATTAGAGCCTTACTATCTTTTAATCTAAGTCATGTAGCTGTATTAAAAGGAAACAGGATAGGCTAGGTGCGGTGGCTTGTGCCTGTATAGTCCCAGCACTTTGGGAGGCCGAGGCAGGTGGATCATTTGAGGTCAGGAGTTCGAGACCAGCATGGCCAACATGATGAAACCCCCTGTCTACTAAAAATAAAAAAAATAGCTGGGTGTGGTGGCATGTGCTTATAGTCCCAGCTACTCAGGAGGCTGAGGCATGAGAATCGCTGGAACCCAGGAAGTAGCTGTTGGAGTGAACTGAGATCACGCCTCTGCACTCCTGCCTGGGGAACAGATCACGCCTCTGTCTCAGTCAATCAATCAATCAATCAATCAATAAAAGTAAACAGGATAGTTTTCATTTTAGTGAAGTCTTCTTTTTAAATTAAATTGAGATATATTTGTTTTTTCCTAGTCAAGTTCATTAAGAAAATGGAACTGTTATCCTCTTTTATTTTTTATTTTTTTTGAGACGGAGTTTTGCTCTTGTTGCCGAGGCTGGAGTGCAGTGGCACAATCTTGGCTCACTGCGACCTCCACCTCAAGCAGTTCTCTTGCCTCAGCCTCCTGAGTAGCTGGGATTACAGGCATAAGCCACCATGCTCAGCAAATTTTGTATTTTTAGTAGAGATGGGTTTCTCTGTGTTGGTCAGGCTGGTCTTGAACTCCCTATCTCATGTGATCCTCCTGCCTTGGCCTCCCAAAGTGCTGGGATTACAAGTATGAGCCATCACGCCCAGCTGTTATCCTCTTTTAAAATGAATCTGGCAGCTCAGAGTTAAACTAGTTTGTTTAACTCTGATTATCATTACAACCTTTGCCAAACTAGTTCAAACTTCTATTGGCTTTGGACTAGATTTTTGCAATTATCTCCCTTAAGCAGTCTGTCTTTTTTTTTCTTTTTTTTTTTTTTAGGACGTGGTTTCACCATGTTAGTCAGGCTGGCCTTGAACTCCCGACCTCAGGTGATCCACCTGCCTTGGCCTCCAAAATGCTTGGATTACAGGCGTGAGCCACCATGCCCGACCTTAACCAGTCTTTCTGCTTCTGCTTTCCTTCATTTTCCATGGAGCAGGCAGAATCATCTTTGTTTTTTTATTTTTAATTTTTTTTTTTACCCGGGAGTATAAATTCAAGCTGTTCTGAACATATACTCCCAGATTCATCTTTAGAAAATATCTCAGATTCTGTTATGCACCTTAAAAATCATGTAATGGGCCAGTGTGATGGCTCATGCCTATAATCTCATCACTTTGGAAGGCTAAGACAGGAGGATCACTTGAGCCCAGCATTTTGAGACCAGCCTGGGCAACACGACAAAACCTCATCTCTACAAAAAATAGAAAAAATTAGCTAAGTATGGTGGTGTGCACCTGCAGTTCCAGCTACTTGAGAGGCCGAGGTGGGAGAATCACTTCAGGCCAGGAGTTCAAGGCTGCAATGAGCTGTGACTGCACCACTGCACTCCAGTCTGGGTGACAGGGTGAGAATCTGTTTCAAAAAATATGTCTCATCCAATGATTTCTACTTTCACTTAGAATAAAATCCAAACTTTTTAATGCAGGCCTATAAGGTCCTCCACAATCTGGAAGGACCTTACTTCCCTCTTATACTACTCTCTCCTTCATTGCTTTCGCTATAAGAAGGCTCTGACCTAGGCATTATCCTCATAACCATGTATATTTATACATTTGTTTTCCCATCTCTTAGGCTACAAAGGAATTGTCATGAAGGAAGGGGATTGTCTTCCTTTGTGCTGTAGCCCTGTTCTACCTGTGTCTAGAACAGTCCTGGCAAAAAAGAGGCACTCAGGTATTTCTTGAAAGAATGAATGAGTTCAAGCTAGTTCAGTTTTGTTTAGACTTTCCTTGTTTTTCAAACCACTCCTCTCTGTTATAAAAATGTTATCATTTTCCTTTCTTTCTTTATTATTATTTTTTTAGACAGAGTCTTACTCTGTCGCCCAAGCTGGAGTCAAGTGGTATCATCTTGGCTCACTGTAATCTCAGCTTTGCGAGTAGCTGGGATGACAGGCGTGTGCTGCCACATCTGGCTAATTTGTTTTGTCTGTTTGTTTGTTTTTTAGTAGAGACAGGGTTTCACTGTATTGGCCAGGCTGGTCTGAAACTCCTGATCCTAAGTTATCTGTCCAGCTCAACCTCCCAAATGCTGGGATTATAGATGTGAACCACCATGCCTGGCCTGTTCTTTTTTTATTTTTATTTTTGATACAGTCTCATTCTGTCACCCAGGCTGCAGTGCAGTGGTACAATCTTGGCTCACTGCAGCATCAGCTTCTTGAATTCAAGCGATTCTCCTGCTTCAGCCTCCCAAGTAACAGGATTACAGGTGCACACCACCACGCCTGGCTAATTTTTGTGTTTTTAGTAAAGACGGGTTTTCACCATGTTGGCCAGGCTGGCCTTGACTCCTGACCTTAAGTGATCCACCCACCTTGGCCTCCCAAAGTGCTGGGATCACAGACATGCACCACTGTGCCTGGCCTAAGATCATTTTAAAGCCATATTGCTAATCCCAGCGTTTTGGGAGGTCAAGGCAAGAGACTCGCTTGAGCCCAGGAGTTTGAGATTGTTGTAGGCAACATAGTAAGACCCTGCTTCTACTTTTATTTTACTAAAAAAAGAGAAACAAGCCATATTGCTTTTCATTCTGGTCTTTGTTGGAATGATATTTAAAGATTAAACTGGCCAGGCATGGTGGCTCACGCCTGTAATCCCAGCACTTTGGGAGGCTGATGCAGGTGGATCACAAGGTCAGGAGTTCGAGACCAGCCTGACTAACATGGCGAAACCCTGTCTCAACTAAAAATACAAAAAGTAGCTGGGCATGGTGGCGTGCCCCCGTAATCCCAGCTACTCAGGAGGCTGAGGCAGGGGAATTGCTTGAACCCAGGAGGTGGAGGTTGCAGTGAGCCGAGATTGCATCACTGCACTCCAGCTTGGGCAACAGAGTGAGACTCTGTCTCAAAAAAAAGAAAGAAAAATTAAACTGTTCCAGTTTCAATTATACTCTGTTTACTACCTGGGTAATATTCTGTGGACAAGGTTGTTCAAACACCCATTGATGTGAAATGGATCTTTTCTTGGCCCACTTCTGAAGCATACAGGCTTTAATGCATATTGCTTAATGAGTATTTAGTGCTTAGATAAAAGAAGTTAGGCTGTTTTAAATGCAGAGAAAGCCAGTCCAAACATCCTTGGCCATAGAGTCCGTTCTGCATAAAGAGTCTATTCTGTTCATGCAGTCTTTTCTATATCATCCTCACATATGTAATGAAATGTATTCTCCATTGTCTTTTTTTTTTGCTGCTAGTTGGTTATTAGTGTTGATCTAGTTTGAAGGAGAGGGATAGCTGGGCGACAGCTTTTGTTCTGCAGGCTACATCATCTGCATATGGGCAATGAAATTGTCCTCTGGAACAATGTTTAGCTATTTCAAATGCTGAAGTTTTCCAGTTAAAAATATAACTCTATAGTCACCCTCCTCCCCCCGGTATATACTAAATACAATAACTTAGGAAGAGCCAACAAGGCTTCTTACTAAAGAAAAAAAAAATGAGGAGTAGGTCTCTTTGTCACTTGAAGCAGGGGGTGTTTAGTTACCAAGAAAAATAGCCAGGATGGCTGGTAGAGTGGTAATTGGAACCAGAGAACGTTATTTCTGCTTCATGAATATTAGGAATTTGCTGTCATTTGGAACTAGATGTTCAAAAGATGTGATGAAAAGGAAAATTTATAGCCTGGATAAATCTAGATAATTTGTTCTATAGTGATGAATTATGTTTTCCATGGATGACCTACTTAGAAGCATGGAGTCTCAGAACTGTGGCATATTCTATTGAACTGGATCAGAAGGTCTTCTGTCCTTGCAGATAATTGTGGTCTTGCTTTTAGTTTTTATAGATTACTTCAACATTTCTCAGGCAAAGTGGAAGAACTAGAGACCATTAGTCGGCTGGCTAATAAAGGATAATTTTTTTTGTCCTCCATGTTAATAACATACTAAATGTATCCAGTGTATTTATATTTTATATGTTTTATTATAAGTTTTATTTGTAATAAATTATTTATAAATTTTATTGTAAAATATAAAGTTTTAGACCTGGTGCGATGGCTCACGCCTGTAATCCCAGCACTTTGGGAAACTGAGGCAGGCAGATCACAAGGTCGAGAGGTCAAGAGATCAAGACCATTCTGGCCAACATGGTGAAACCCTGTCTCTTAAAAAAAAAAGAACAAATACAATGTTTTATTTGCATTTGTATTATAATTTTTATAGTAAATATAAAGTTTAATTAGTATAATTTAAGAAGAGCTTGGAATTTTTGTTCCCTCATAAACAATTTTTATTTTCTGAAGCAGCTAAAAATATGTAGTTTTTATATCATATTAAGATACCTTTTTGATTGTAAGCATATTTAAATAGTTTTTATAATTTTTTATTCTAAAATGTTTTCATTGTCTTTAAGGCACTCTTATTTGTTTCTCAATTAAAATTAGTTTAGGCTGGGCATGGTGGCTCATGACTGTAATCCGAGCACTTTGGGAGGCTGAGGCAGTTGAAATCACTTGAACTCAAGAGTTCCAGATCAGCCTGGGCAACAGAGTGAGATCTTGTCTCTTCAAAAAAATAATAATAATAATACACACATACATATATATTTATATGATATATTTGTGTGTGTGTGTGTGTTTGTGTGTGTGTGTGTGTGTGTGTGTGTGTGTGAGCGTGCACACGCACGCGGGACAGAGTCTTGCTCTGTTGCCCAGGTTGAAGTGCTGTGGTTTGATCTTGGCGCACTGCAACCTCTGCCTCCTGTGTTCAAGTGATTCTCTTGCCTCAGCCTCCTGAGTAGCTGGGATTACAGGTGTGTGCCGCCATGCCTGGCTAATTTTTTGTATTTTTTTTTAGTAGAGACGGGTTTTGCCATGTTATCCAGGCTGGTCTCAAACTCCTGGCCTTAATTGATCCACCTGCCTCAGCCTCCCAAAGTGCTGGTATTACATGTGTGAGCCATTGCACCTGGCCAAAATACTAATTTAAAAAAAAATAGCTTTTAAAAAATAATTTTTTAAAAATGGCTTTTATACTTGCTGCTTTATTCTTTCTTTGATAGTCTCACATAGGGATAGGTGTGCAAGCCCTAAGGAGAGCAAAAAGCCCTGGTTTAGATTCACTGAAGCATTTCTTGACTAAGTCACATTTGTCTGATCCTTTATTAAAGGAGCTGTTATTTCACTGTCCTTCCAAAAGGAAACACAAAAATGATACTGATAAAAATGTGCTGGGTTTTTTTTTTTCCCTAAATTCACTGTAATCCATCTCTCTTGCTCCAATTTTAAACTTTTTGCTGCGAATGAACTTTTTTAAAAAAGGAAATGACGGCAGGCCGGTGGCTCACACCTGTAATCTCAGCTCTTTGGGAGGCCAAATCATGCAGATCATGGGGTCAGGAGTTCAAGACCAGCCTGGCCAACATTGTGAAACCCTGTCTCTACTAAAAATACAAAAAATTAGCTGGACGTTGTGGCAGGCGCCTGTAATCCCAGCTACTCGGGAGGCTGAGGCAGGAGAATTGCTTGAACCTGGGAGGTGTAGGTTGCAGTGAACTGAGATCGCCCCATTGCACGCCAGCCTGGATGACAATTTGAGACTCCAGCTCAAAAAAAAGAAAATCACTCTTGAATTTTAATGTGGAAGAGATTCACGTTCTTTTATTTTTAGTGTATAATTTATCACAAACTAGATGGTATTTTTTATAATGTAGTGAGTGCTAAATTACCTCACATTCTTTATCAGATGAGGCAGGCTGTGAGTAAATTTTTTTAAATCACGCTTTAAAAAGTAGTGACTGATATAAATAAGTTAAATGGAATTATTCCCGCTCTGGTACTACTGTGTTGAATGTCTGTATGTTCAAGTGTGAGTAAAGCTACTTCATTGTTGTCGTTTACGATGCCTCCTCCCCTGCCAGGGTGTTTTCTTTTCTATCTCTGAGGCCTGCCCTGCTGGAATAGACCTGGTGGCAGGTTTGTACTTCGGCAGGAGCCTGCTGCTACACAGCCAGCCATAACTGCCCTTCAGACTAATGAGCAGAGCTGTGAAGAAATCTGAATTTCCTCATAATGTTGGTTTTCTGTTCTGAAAATATCACTGCATACATAGGGAGTCCATGGGAAAAGCAGAAGGGGACTGTGACTGGGGAAAAGGTTGTTTTAATGAGTTTTAAGAAGAGAGATGAGGGGCCGGGCGCGGTGGCTCAAGCCTGTAATCCCAGCACTTTGGGAGGCCAAGGCGAGTGGATCACAAGGTCGAGAGATCGAGACCAACCTGGTCAACATGGTGAAACCCCGTCTCTACTAAAAATACAAAAAAAATTAGCTGGGCATGGTGGCGCGTGCCTATAATCCCAGCTGCTCAGGAGGCTGAGGCAGGAGAATTGCCTGAACCCAGGAGGTGGAGGTTGTGGTGAGCCGAGATCGCGCCATTGCACTCCAGCCTGGGTAACAAGAGCGAAACTCCGTCTCAAAAAAAAAAAAAAAAGAGAGAGATGAGGGTCTTTTCTCTCTTGGACCTTCAGGCACACACTTGGGTCTCTACCGAGCAACTTTTCATTTATTTCCTCTTATAAAGCCTTTTAAAATAAACTTCCACTTCTGCTCTTAAAAAAAAAAAAGATGAGGAAGAATGGAGGAGTTTTAAGGGCCATAGTGAGGGAGGGAACTTCAAAGGTGACAGAACATCTCTTGAAAGCTGAATTTTCTTTTCTTTTTTTTTTTTAAAGAGATGGGGTCTCGCTGTGTTGCCCAGGCTGGAGTGCAGTGGCTATTCACAGATGTGATCCCACTACTGATCAGCACTGGAGTTTTGACCTCCGTTTCCGACCTGGGCCAGTTCACCCCTCCTTAGGCAACCTGCTGGTTCCTTGCTCCCGGGAGGTCACCATATTGATGCCGAACTTAGTGTGGACACCCGATCAGCATAGTGCACTACAGCCCAGAACTCCTGGACTCAAGAGATCCTCCAGTCTCAGCCTCCCAAATAGCTAGGACTACAGGCACCCGCCACCATGCCCGGCGAAAGCTGAATTTTCTGAGGGATCATGTGTGATTGGGATTAAGGAACAAGTGCTTTCTTGTTAACCAGTAGCCTTTCAGTGCCAGGGTTGGCTTAATTTTGATCACTTTATCTTTTTTTTTTTTTTAAGACAGGATCTCACTCTGTTGCCCAGGCTGGAGTGCAGTGGCATGATGATGGCTCACTGTAGCTTCGACTTCCTGGGCTCAGGTGGTTCTCCTGTCTCAGCCTCCCAAATACCTGAATATAGGCATGTATCACCATGCCCTGCTAATTTTTTAATTTTGTAGAGATGGAGTTTCACCATGTTGTGCAGGCTGGTCTAGAACTCCTGGGCTCAAGTGATGTGCTGGGATTACAGGTGTGAGCCCT
The DNA here is from genome assembly GCF_048565385.1 of Saimiri boliviensis. Classification (NCBI taxonomy): domain Eukaryota; kingdom Metazoa; phylum Chordata; class Mammalia; order Primates; family Cebidae; genus Saimiri; species Saimiri boliviensis. The sequence goes on along the minus strand of NC_133465.1, from coordinate 27,477,877 downwards.
GTTACTTGGCCTTTTAAAAATAGCTTAAAAGTGGCTTTTACACTTGCTGCTTTATTATTTCTTTGATAGTCTCACAGACGGATAGGTAGACAGGCCCTAAGGAACTAAAAAACTAAAATTAGTTAGGTTGATTTTTTTTTTTTTTCCTGAAACTGGTGAGGGCCTTAGAGTGGTGGAACAAGAGCAAAATTTTAAAAAGATAATTCTGAAAAGGGGAATATGAGAAGAATCAGGTTCTTAAGGATATTAAGGTTGGCAAATTTTTTAAGGACCAAGAATGGGACTGAATCCTTGAGTGTCAGCTTCATTTTTGCCATTCTTAATATAGTAGATGAAGGATGAGAATGTAGAGAAGTTTAAAATATGCAGGTTGCTGGGCATGGTAGCTCATGCCTATAACACCAGCACTTTGGGAGGCCAGTGCAGGAGGATAGCTTGAGGCTAGAAGTTTGAGACCAGCCTGGGAAACATAACGAAACTCTAGATAAATAATTTTTTAAAAGTAACAATATGGTGGTATGCACCTGTAGTCTAAGCTACTTGGGAAGCTGAGGCAGGAGGATCACTTGAGCCCAGGAGTTCAAGCAGTGAGCTGTGATCATGCCACTGTACTCCTGCCTGTGCAAAACAGTGAGACTCTGTCTCAAAAAAAAGTAATAATAAAATAAAATAAAATATCCAGGATAGCTATTTAGAAATGGGAAAGTTCCTGGGCATATCCATGCTGGTGGTAGTTGTGATTATGGAGACACTCCAGGAAAAGCAGACATCTCTACTGGGAATAGTCAGGCCCAGAAATGCAAAGGTTACAGAAATTATACAGGCATTGTATCCTTTAAAAGGCCTTGCTGTTTTGAGTACCTGGGAGTTATACTATTACTACTAAAATAAATTACATGAAGTATAGGGCTTAGTGGACTTAATGGGACTTCGTAACAGAGGCATTTTGTCTGTGATCCACAGAGAGCTCTGTCTGCTGTGTATTATTCATATAAACCAGTTGTAAAGTTGAAAAATCAGGGGACAGGTGCGGTGGCTCATACCTGTAGTCCCAGAGCTTTGGGAGGCCAGGGTGGGAGGATTGCTTGAGCCCAGAAGTTCAAGAGCAGCAGTCTGGGCAACATAGTAGACTCACTTGAGCCCAGGGGTTTGAGGCCAGGCTGGACAACTTAGGGAGACCCTGTCTCTACAAGAAATTAAAAAAAAATTTTAGCTGAATGCTGGAGTGGTGTGTGCCTGTGGTCCCACCTACTTGAGAGGCTGAGTCAGGAGGATCACCTGGGCCCAGGAAATTGAGGTTGCAGTGAGCTATGATTGCACCACTACACTGCAGCCTGGAAAACAGAACAAAATCCTGTCTCAAAAAAAGAAAAGAAAGAGAGAGGAAGAAAAAAGAAAGAGAGAGAAAGAGGGAGGGAGGGAGGGAGGGAAAGAAGGAAAGAGAAAAAGAAAAAAGAAAAGAGAAGAACTATGCTAAGTCATGGACTGTCTTGCTGTGTTGCTAGCATCAAGTGCATTTTCTTTTTTCTTTTTTCTTTTTTAAGTTTTGGTTTGCCAGGGAGGATCCCAACACATTTAAAAACATTTTTTGAGACAAGGTCTCATTCTGTTGGCCAAGCTGGAGTGCAGTGGCTCCATCATGGCTCACTGCAGCTTGACTTCCTAGGCTCAAGGGATCCTCCCTCAGCCTCCCGAATAAATAACCTGAAACTATGGGTGTTTACCACCTTGCCTGGCTAATTTTTTATTTTCTATAGACATAGGATCTCACTTCATTGCCCAGGCTGATCTCAAACTCTTGGGCTCAGTGATTCTCCCACCTCAGCCTCCTAAACTGCTGGGATTACAGACATGAGCCACTGCATCTGGCCTAAGTATATTTTTAACTTATATTTTCAACTTATGATGGGTTTATGGGGCAGTAATCCCATCAAAAGTGAAGGAGCATCTGTATTTTGCTTCCACTGTGCATAGTCATCTGGAATCAGGATGAACTATGAATGTTGAGAGGAACACTACCTTGAGCTAGCTGAAGGCTTGGGGTTGCTGGAACCTTAAACAAGGCCGTAACACAGGAGATATTTGGAAAAAGGGTTATGAAATATTGCATGTAAGTTGGCAAGATCTGAAAATTCTGAGACCCAGCATTAGCTTAGTGAGTCCTATACTTTGTTCTTGTAGCTAGACAAATGTTTCTGCCAAATCACTTTCCCCTACACAGTTAACAGTTATAGTTTGCAGATCTCTCTGCCATTTTGAGGGTACTAAAAGCTTACCTACTGGAGTGTGTATGTGTGTTTTGAGACAGGGTCTCACTGTGTCACCCAGCCTGGACCAGCCAGTGGTTCAGTCATAGCTCACTGCAGCCTCCACCTCCTGGGCTCGGGTGATCCTCCCATCCCAGCCTCCTAAGTAGCTGGGACTACAAGCACACGCCACCATGCCTGGCTATTTTTTAAATTATTTTTGGTAGAGACAGGGTCTCACTGTATTGTCCAGGCTGGATTTGAACTCCTGGGCTCAAGTCATCCCTTCACCTCAGACTCCCAAAGTGCTGGGATTATGGGCATGAGCCGCCATGTGCAGCTCTTTAATTAATTAATTAATTAATTTTTTTTTTTGAGACAGAGTCTTACCCTGTCACCTAGGCTAGAGTGCAATGGCATGATTTCGGCTCACTACAACCTCCACCTCCTGGGTTTAAGCGGTTCTCCTCTGTCAGCCTCCCAAGTAGCTGGGATTACAGGCGTGTGCCACCACGGCCGACTAATTTTTTTGCATCTTTAGTAGAGATGGGGTTTCACCATGTTGGCCAGGCTGGTCTCAAACTCCTGATTTTGTGATCCACCTGCCTCAGCCTCCCAAAGTGCTGGGGTTATAGGCATGAGCCACCATGCCCAACCACCTTTAATGTTAATGTGCAGTTTTTCTTGTGTTACAGACCTGTTTTCTAGGTGTACTCCATGGTAATTTAAGCATGTACTGTATTCGTTTAGATAACATCTAGTCCACCCGTCCCCACCTTTTTTTTTTTTTTTTTTTTTTTTTTAACTGATTTAACTGGTGAGAAAAATTGAGGCCCAGAGAGAGTTGTTGACAACTCAGGGTCATACTGTTAATGGCAAAAGCTGGTTCCTGAATCCAGATCTTCTGACCCAAGCCAGTGCTCATTTAACAAACTGATCATCATCATCAAACTTTTACCATTTGTATACTTAATGTGTGTCAGGTGTTGTGCTAAGCATTATATAGCTCTCATCTTGATTGATACTCTTAACAAGTCTGTGAGGCTGGTCGATGTTTTAGAGATGAATAAACAGGCTTGATGGCCTGAGGAAGCACAGCTAGTAAGTGCTGGAACCAGGATTTCAACCCAATTCTGTCTAGTTCCAAAGCCTGTGTTCTTCTTTTTCTTTTCTTTTTTGATGAAATATTTATGTAAAAGGTAATAAAGAATAATATGACAAATACCCAGCACCTAGCTCAAGAAAAGATTACCAATCATTCGAAGCTCCCTTCCCATTACATTGCCCTCTTTCCCTCAGAAGTAGTCATCCACTTTCCTGAGCTTCAAATTTGTGCTCCTAACCACCAAGCTATACAGCTGCATTTATTAAGTGCCATGTGAGCTGGGAGCTGGATTACTGTTACTCAACAGTAAACGTGAAAGAAGACATGTTTTCTGCCCTTGAAGAGTTTCCTATGGGTGATAATGAAATACTTGTTTCTTAATCTTTCTGGAGATGCTCAGTAGCTGGTAAGAGATGTCACATTTTTGTCAATGAGGTCTAAGAAGTCCTTCAGGAGATCACTGGTGATATGTTAGAAGGTTGCCTAGATACTATACAAGTGAAGCAGTTAAGAATACATGTGTCAGCCAGGCATGGTGGCTCACACATGTAATCCCAGCACTTTGGGAGGCCGAGGTGGGTGTGTCATGAGTTCAGGAGTTGGAAACCAGCCTGGCCAACATGGTGAAACCCCATCTCTACTAAAAATACAAAAATTAGCCAGATGTGGTGGTACACACCTGTATTCCCAGCTACTCAGGAGGCTGAGGCAAGAGAATCACTTGAATCTGGGAGGTGGAGGTTGTAGTGAGTTGAGATCATGCCATTGCACTCCAGCCTGGGTGATATAGCGAGACTGTTCATCCCCCCACCCCTGACCAAAAAAGAAAAGAATACGTGTGTCTTAACTGGATCACTGACTATTTTTTCCTACTAGAGACCAAATTATACATTGGATGTTAAGTTTTGTTTTCAGACAGGGTCTTGCTCTTTCATGACTCACTGCAGCCTCAACTTTTGAGCTCAAGTGATCATCCCACCTCAGCCTCCTGAGTATCTAGGACCCCAGGCCCAGCTAGTTTTGTATTTTTTGTAGAGATGGAATCTTGCCACATTGCCCAGGCTGGTCTCAAACTCCTGTCAAGCGATCCGCCGGCCTCAGCCTCCCAAAGTGTTAGGATTACAGGCATGAGCCACTCTGTACTCAGCCTTGTCTTATTTAATACATTTTTCATATCCACACATAGTAGCTAAGACAAAACTTTGTTCTTAGAAGGCAATCAGGTCAATAATTATAAAATGAACTAATAGTAGAAGTCTAGACAAAAAAGATGGGTCATGTAGAAGCATAAGTCAGTACTCTGCATGTTGTAGTGTTTTCCCTAGTTTGTTACAGGCACGGTGCACATGTTTCTGGGTGGAACTAGTGCTCTTGGATAGAAAACCTGTTATAATGTTTCTCAGTTGTTCCCAATACCATTGCCCTCACTTCAACAGCACTTTGGCCTGGCCAACTACAAATTCAGGGTTTCCTACTACCCCATCAGACTAGAGTGAGTCATAAAACTCAGGAAAGTGCTATATTCACGATTATACGTATGAACAACCAGATTGAAGAGGTACAAGGTCTAGAAGAGTCTCTAGCTCAAGAGTTTCTTTCCCTGCAGGGTCAGGGTGTACCAGCTTCCTGGTGTATTCATACATTCACCAACCAGGAAGCTCTCCTGAGCTTTGATGTTCAGAGTTTTTATATGGGTTTTCAGTAGGTAGACCTGATTAAGTCATTGGCCACGTGCTTGACTCCAACTTTTTCCCCATTGGAGATTTTGGGGTGGGGCTGAGCGTTCTGATCCTCTAATCATGTAGTTGGTTTTTCTGGTGACCAGCTCCCACCCACCCTGCTAGCTTGTTCTGTTGCCCACTCCTCCCCACGAGTCACCTTATTAGGATGAACTCAAGTATGGTTGAAAGGGATTCATTATTAATAATAAAAGACACTCCTATCATTCAGGAAATTCCAAGGGATTCTGATGCTCTGTGCCATACTCTGTCACCCATGCTGCAGTGCAGTGGTGCAGTCTTGGCTCACTGCAACCTCTACCTCTCCAGTTAAAGAAATTGTCAGCTTCCCAAGTAGCTGGGAGTACAGGTGCCCACCACCACACTCGGCTAATTTTTGTATTTTTTGTAGAGGCAGGGTTTCACTATGTTGGCCAGGCTGGTCTCGAACTCCTGACATGATCACCTCGCCTTGGCTTCCCAAAGTGCTGGTATTACAGGCGCGAGCCACCACAGCTTGCTGTGTTTATGTTTTAACTGCCTCAGCAGTTACCTGTTATTCCCAGTTCTCCAGTTGCTGTTAAGAAAATCTTTGAATGGTAGTTCCAGAATCTCCAGGAGGTGGGACTAATTTCCACCTGAAAATACAGCAGTACTGTTGTGCTTGGACCGGTGAAATCAAAATCAGATGATTCAGTCTGGTTGATGTGCTAGAGGCCCTTTTTCCATTCATATAGAATTGGAAAATTTTGTTCACTATCGAAGTGTTTCCAAATACATGGTAATTGTGTCGATGTAGTATTGACACAATACATACGTATTAAGTATGTATATTGGGTATATATTTAAGTTATAATTTAATATAAATTACGTGGTACAGCAGTAGTTCAAAGGAGGAAGTAGAGGAAATAAGAGCTACAGTATCTCTAGAATGTCAGTAGGGTTGAGGTAGAATTTGAACCGTCTTTGAAAGATAATTATTAACAACATTTGGAAAACTAGAGGGAGAGCAGGAATGATGTTTAGATGAGGGAAACTGAGGTGGGCAGGATTTATTGTGGCTTGTTTGGACTTATACAATGCAGAGTGGTCTTACTGAGCAAATCCAGTAGGGAATAGTGGGAAATGAGATTAGATAGGAGAGCTAGGGATACATTATGTATAATAGTCAAAGGCCAGTAGAATGATTTCCCTTTGATGTAGTGGATAATTCAAAGAAGGCATTTGATCCGGTGAGTTAGAAAATGAAAAGAGTATGTAAGAAAAGTGGACTGGCATTTGTGTTGTTGGTAGATTAACGAGGAAACTGGAGAAAGGAATAGAAAATTGGGGACTGGGAGATTTTTCAATAAAAGTACTGTAATTAGGGAAATGGGAACAGCAAGGAAGGAATGAATATTAAAAATTTCAAAGGAAAATTTGACAGACCTTGAGTGCTAAATACAGAATAATGATGAATCAGAGATGGTACATTTTAAGAATTTTTCTTTTTATCCTGATGTATAAAAAGAATGTTAACCAAGGCCGGGCATGTGGCTCATGTCTGTAATCCTAGCCCTTTGGGAGGCCAAGGCATGCAGATCACCTGAGGTTAGGAGTTTGAGACCAGCCTGACCAACATGGAGGAACCCCATCTCTACTAAAAATACAAAATCAGCCGGGAGTGGTGTCACATGCCTATAATCCCAGCTACTCGGGAGTCAGTGGTTGCGATGAGCTGAGGTTGTGCCATTGCACTCCAGCCTGGGCAACAAGCAAAACTCCGTCTCAAAAAAAAAAAAAAAAAAATTAACTGGGTATAGCAGCATGCACCTGTAGTCTGAGCTACTCAGGAGGCTGAGGTGGGAGAATCACCAGAGCCTGGGGAGGTCGAGGCTGCAGTGAGCCAGAAAAAAAATCACACCACTGCACTTTAGCCTGGGCAATCAGAGTGAGTCCCTGAATCAAAAAAAAAAAAAAAAAAAAAAAAGGGAAAACTTGGAAACCTTTCCAATGTTTTTTGTTAGGAGTTTATGTTAATAAATTATAATACACCACAATACAACTATCAAAAATAATGCAGGATGGCTGGATGTGGTGGCTCATGCTTGTAATCTCAGCACTTTTGGAGGCTGAGGCAAGCAGATCACCAGAGGTCAAGAGTTTGAGACCAGCCTGGCCAACATGAGGAAACCCTGTCTGTACTAAAAATGCAAAAATTAGCTGGGTGTGATGATGCATGCTTGTAATCCCAACTACTCGCTAGGCTAAGGCACAAGAATCACTTGAACCCAGGAGGTGGAGGTTGCAGTGAGCCAAGATTGCACCACTGAACTCCAGCCTAGGCAACAGAGTGAGACTCCATCTCACAGAAAACAAAAAAAAATGCAGGAGGTTTTAAAAAATATTAATATAAAATATTAATTTAAAAAAATTGGTCAAAATATATATTACAGAACTATCATTTTAACTGTTCATAATTACAATTCAGTAGCATTAAATTTATTCATAATGTTGTGTAACCATCACCATTATCTGTACTTGAAACTTTTTTATTATCCTCAACAAATCTATGTACCCATTAACCACTAACTCAACTTTTCTCTCCTAAGAGTTTTTTTTTTTTTTTTTTTTTTGAGGCGGAGTTTCGCTCTTGTTACCCAGGCTGGAGTGCAATGGCGCGATCTCGGCTCACCGCAACCTCCGCCTCCTGGGTTCAGGCAATTCTCCTGTCTCAGCCTCCTGAGTAGCTGGGATTACAGGCACGCACCACCATGCCCAGCTAACTTTTTGTATTTTTAGTAGAGACGAGGTTTCACCTTGCTGACCAGGATGGTCTTGATCTCTTGACCTCGTGATCCACCCGCCTTGGCCTCCCAAAGTGCTGGGATTACAGGCTTGAGCCACCGCGCCCGGCCTCTCCTAAGAGTTTTTATGTGCTGACATGAAATACTGTCCAAATGCATAGTTAAGTGATAAAGGAAAGTTGCAAAGTAGTGTGAGAACTGTGATTCCACTGTGGTAAAATATTGCAAGTTATATATAAGTATAGGAAAAATCTGGGGGAATATTAAAGTGTTGGTGGAGGATGTTAGGAGGGATTTGTACTTTTATAGAATATACTTTGGCAGGTTTTTAAAAACAATGAGTAAGTGTGACTTTTCTAAGCATAAACAAAGATCTACTTTTAAGTATTATACTAAAACTTGATAATTTGGATGCCTTCGATTATAGTTGAGTGACAGTCTTCATAATGTGGTTGCTGGATTTGAGCATATGTAGAAACTAAACACTTTATTAAAGTAATGATTTTTCTTTTCACAGCTAGAGTTGGGAAGACATCACTGATTATGTCTCTGGTCAGTGAAGAATTTCCAGAAGAGGTAAACATTTTGATTTCCATATTTAAATTTTAAAAAATTTATCAAAATCAAATTAATAGGAATGAACTCTGCCTCTTGGCTTGTGGTTTGTGTTTCCTTTTGGACAGTTGGGACTTTTTTTTTTCCTTCCTTTTTTAGAGACAGAGTCTCACTCTGCTGTCCAGGCTGGAGTACAGCAGTGCCATCGTAGCCCACTGCAACCTCTAACTCCTGGACTAAGCAATTCTCCTGTCTTGGCCTCCCAAAATGCTGGGATTACAGGCATGTGCCACTGTGCCCTGCCAGTTGGGACTTTTTAAAAAGCCAATACTCGTTTATCAATTATATCTATGAAATATGGTATAGGAGAAATAACTAACCTATATCTAAGTTCACCTAAATCTTTTGTATTTTCTGCCTTTGACCTTGTCTAGGACCTTTGTACTCTCTGTGTCTCAATTGTCTCATCTATAGATAAATGGGAGCTGAAAGGGATATACGTATCATATAAGATCTGTAGTCCTCTCTTAAAAATAAAATGTTGTTCATAAACCCAAAATATGAAAAAGGCAATGAGCAGTCCATGAGTTGAAGTTCAGGGGAAAGGTATGAATCCCTGCTTGCCTTCTGTCTGATACTCCCTGGTCTGTGAGGTGTTTTTGTCAGAACCCACTGGAATTATGATACATATATTTGACAACCTTTAATATACTTGCTTCATTTTACAAATGATGAAATGAGCTCATTCCACCTTTGCCTACCTCAAAGGATTGTTATGGGTCTCAAATGAGATAAACTTAATAGCAGGGAAGTGCCACCAAAAGTAATAAGGTGGTTTTATTATTACTGGTAATAAATTTACATTTTGGAAGTTCCAGAGTGAGGAGCTGTTGGCTAACTTACATAAAGTTAGGATATAGTTATAGGGAATGAGATTTGTGGAATGGGATGAAAATGATTTCAGATTACTCTCTTGTTGATAACCTGTTGGTTTATTTGCAAATTGTTTTGGATTAAAATATCTCCTCATTTGCAGAGTCTCTTCAGCCTTCAACAAAATAGAATGAAAACAACATATTAAAAAAATCTAACGCTTGAAACACCGAATTAATTCAAGAATTCTTTGAGTCTGTGTCAGATCTGAAGTATTCTTTTTTTTTTTTTTTTTTTTTGAGACGGAGTTTCGCTCTTGTTACCCAGGCTGGAGTGCAATGGCGCGATCTTGGCTCACCGCAACCTCCGCCTCCTGGGTTCAAGCAACTCTCCTGCCTCAGCCTCCTGAGTAGCTGGGATTACAGGCACGTGCCACCATGCCCAGCTAATTTTTTGTATTTTTAGTAGAGACGGGGTTTCACCATGTTGACCAGGATGGTCTCGATCTCTCGACCTTGTGATCCACCCGCCTCGGCCTCCCAAAGTGCTGGGATTACAAGCTTGAGCCACCGCGCCCGGCCAGATCTGAAGTATTCTTAATGTGTTAGTCCTACGTAGATATAAATATGCATTTAAAAATGTTTTTATCATACAAGTTTAATATATATTTGCATCAGTGATAAAGCACAAAAATAAACACTTATATGTACAACAAATGGGTATTGGTGAGAGGGGCTAATACAGGTTGAGCATCCCTTATCCAAAAATACTTGGGACCAGAAGTGTTACAGATTTCAAATTTGTTCAGATTTTGGAATATTTGCATTGTACTCACCAGTTAGGCATTTCTCTTATCGGAAAATCAGAAATGCTCCAATGAGCATTTCCTTCGAGTATAACATCGGTACTAAAAATTTTCAAATTTTAGAACATTGCAGATTTCAGATTTTGAGTTTAGAAATACTCAACCTGTGTAGATAAATTTATATCATCTGTTACAAGTTTGAGTGATAATAATTAAAGGTGTTTTTTTTTTTTTCCATATTGTTTGTAAATGAAGGTTCCTCCCCGGGCAGAAGAAATCACCATTCCAGCTGATGTCACCCCAGAGAGAGTTCCAACGCACATTGTAGATTACTCAGGTAATGAATATTCTCTTGTAGGTGAAGCTATAGGGTTAATTTAATAGACTTGAAAAAAGATATTTACTGAGCTTTAAAAGGTGTTCAGAGAGGTGGTCTTTTCTCTGTAGCAGTAAATGATTCTTTATGCTTCTTATCTCATTTATGCCTGTCAACCTCGATCCCATACCCCACCCAGTGCCTCCATCTGACAGTTCTTCGTCCCCAGATTACTAAGTTGGGTTCTATAATACCTGTGGCTGTTGAACACTTGAAATGTGACTGTTCTAAATTAAAATGTGCTGTTAAGTGTAAAATGTAACTGGATTTTGAAGACTTAGTATGAAAAAAGGATGTAAAATATCTCTTTTTCTGTTGAGTACATGTTGAAATTTAAATATTTTTGAATATTTTGAGTTAAATAAATTTAATTTTACCTTTTTTTAATTTACCTTTTAAAGGTTGCTACTCAAAAATTGAAAACTATGTATGTGGCTTGCATTGTTTGTTAGACAGCACTGTACTAGAAGCTGAGGGAGGTGAATGCCTTCTGCTACAACCAGTCTCATAACTAGATTTATTTACAGAATTATTCTTCAATGTGTGTAGCCATAAAATTAGATTCACTTCAGTATTAGAATTGAAGCCTTAACCCATTGATTACTTAACATATGGAAAGATATTAAAAATATGGCCTGTTATTTAGCATAGTATAAAATATCATGAATTCATATATATTAGTTTATATGTCAGAAGTAACAGGCATTTTTAGGGAAAGATGCATATAACCTAAGGTGGTCTAAATTAATATGCCAGTAATTGCTTTGCTCTTCAATTATTTGCTTTCTATCCTACCTGTATCATTCATATCCCTGTACCCATGGAATTGCAGGCACACCCACCCATTGAGACAGTTCTAGCTAAAGATACATGCTAGAGAGAGAATTCTCTCTCTTTTTTTTTTTTTTCTTTTTTCTTTGCAAAAACCTAGTTTTAGCTGAGGGAATTCTCCTCTCTTCATTATCAAGCTACGGTTTTGCCTCTGGGCCTAGTTGTTATTACTCCCACCTGCTATCCAGATCTTAAGCTTGTATTACCCAGAATCTCACCTGGCCTTTTGGTCCTGTGTGTATAGACACTTTGTCCGAGCTTCTGACTCTTCAGCACCTAGTCTTCTAGCCTGGATTTCTGAGGTCCTTTGCCTGACCCTTTTCAACTCTGGATCAGATGCTGGCCTAGATTTATTACACAGTGCTTCTGCTGTTCCATGCCTGAGTTATCCTCTTATAGACTTGTCTTTCAGTGCCAGCTGCCTTATCATAGTTCAATCTTTTCCTTCCCCTGGCTGGCCCTTGTGTTTGCTACACCATGTCATTTTGAGGGATGTTAGATGGATTTTGCATAGAATTTAGTTTGGCCGTTAGTTTTTATGAAAGTGTCTGCAATATGAAACATTGACTTTTTGTTATTTGTAGAAGCAGAACAGAGTGATGAACAACTTCATCAAGAAATATCACAGGTGAGTTTTAAAAAACAGAGGTGTAGGTTTTTGCCTTTATCATTCTCTTTTTGTTGTTTGTTTTTGTTTTTTTGAGACCGTGCCTTGCTCTGTCACCCAGGCTGGAGTGCAGTAGTGCAGTTTCGCCTCACTGCAACCTCCACCTCACAGGCTGAAGCAATTCTTGTGCCTCAGCCTCCCGAGTTGCTGGAATTACAGGCGTGCACCACCATGCCCAGCTAATTTTTGTATGTAGAGATGGGGTAGGCCGGGCGCGGTGGCTCAAGCCTGTAATCCCAGCACTTTGGGAGGCCGAGGCGGGTGGATCACGAGGTCGAGAGATCGAGACCATCCTGGTCAACATGGTGAAACCCCGTCTCTACTAAAAGTGCAAAAAATTAGCTGGGCATGGTGGCACGTGCCTGTAATCCCAGCTACTCAGGAGGCTGAGGCAGGAGAATTGCCTGAACCCAGGAGGCGGAGGTTGCGGTGAGCCGAGATCGTGCCATTGCACTCCAGCCTGGGTAACAAGAGTGAAACTCCGTCTCAAAAAAAAAAAAAAAAAAAAAAAAGAGATGGGGTAGAGATGGGATTTCACTATGTTAACCAGGCTGGTCTCAAACTCCTGGCCTCAAGTGATCTACCCCGACCCTTTTTCATTCTCTTAATTACCAAGAGTTCTTTTTCAGTTATTTGTTGTTATGGCTGTTACTGAGTATGTGTTTTTGCTTTAAGTCCTTAGGAACATTTTCTCTTATAGGCAAGCTAATTGTTGTTGTTTTTTTTTTTGTCTTAGCTTTTAAATTTTTTTCTTCCTTTCACCCAAATATATTAATTGTCTACATTTTATTATTTTTAGATACCATTAATTTGTTACTTTTTCTTCTAGGCTAATGTCATCTGTATAGTGTATGCCGTTAACAACAAGCATTCTATTGATAAGGTAGGTGTGACCTTTTTCCATTATAGTTTGTTTCAGTGGAGCACTTCCAAAGTTGATCCTCAGTTTAGAATTTTAAGGTCTAAGGGAAGAGTGTTTTGTAAAAATCCTCGTCATGGCTAAGCACTTGTTAATTTTTATTTTAGGTAACAAGTCGATGGATTCCTCTCATAAATGAAAGAACAGACAAAGACAGCAGGTATTTTTTCCTCTCTCAAACTTTGGATATTGAAAGTTTAAAGCTTGCAGAAAAGGTTCAAGAAATAGTACATTGAACTTCCCTAAGTCCTTCACTTAAATCCACTAGTTAACAATTTGCCACATTTGCTTTATCTGTCAGTTTTTCTGTCTGTTCATACACATACCCACATACCTTTTTTGGGGGGACTCATTTGAGGGAGCAAATATACTTAAGAGCAAAGCAGGAAACAGAACTCTGATATCATAATGATTCACTACTTCAGACAGATTATTTTGGTCATAAATGTTACATTTCACTTTCTCAAACTGCTGCTTGAAAAAATCTCAGTTTTATTTATTTATTTTATTCTTTTTTTTTTGAGACAGAGTCTTGCTCTGTCATCCAGGCTGGAGTGTAGTGGCACAATCTTGGCTCCTTGCAGCCTCTGCCTCCTGGATTAAGCGATTCTCACGCCTCAGCCTCCTGAGTAGCTGGGACTAGAGGCACATACCATCACGCCTGACTAATTTTTGTATTTTTTAGGAGAGAGAGTTTCACATGTTAGTCAGTCCAGTCTCGAACTCCTGACCTCAAGTGATCTGCTCACCTGGGCCTCCCAAAGTGCTGGGATTACAGGCATGAGCTACTGTCCACAACCTGAATCTTTTTAAATAGGAAAATCAGACTGATACCTATGTACTGTACACATTTCGTTCTTTACCCAATTTTTTAGATTTCTCTCTTAGTTGGACATTCTCTTTTAGGTTGACATTAATTAGAGTTTCACCTTGAAACTCTTCAGATCTGGTTCTCAACACATGATTATGATCATTAACCCTGTGTCTTACATATTTTGGAAGGGAGACTGAGATGGCGTTGTATGTGCTGTGAGCAGTGCTGTGGCATTGTATGGCTTCTCTTTTCTGATGGTTTTAACTCTGTGATGACTTGACAAGTTGGAAAGGAAAGAGTGTCCTTTTAGAGCTATGCTGTCCAATGCAGTAGCCTCTCATCAGTTTGGTGATTTAACTAAATGAAAATTAATAAAACTAAAGCTTGTTCCTCGAATACACTTAGCCACATTTCAGCTGCTCAGGAGCCACATGTGACTGGTGGCTGCAGTAATGGAGAGTAGAAATAAAGAGCATTTTCATCATCATAGAATGTTGTATTGGACAGGGTTGCCTTAGAGGATCTAACACCCATATGCTCCTAATATCTGTTTTTCTTGCTCTTGCTTGAGCCATTTCTAGGAGGGAATCTTTGAGAGAGGGCAGTTTTACTAAGATCTGTCAAGCACCAGCTTGGACCACTGAATTAAAAAATGTTGGCTTTACCATGACAGCTTCCTAAAATGCTGTGGCCTCTTTGGTGGCCTTTTTGTACCATCTGGAAGTGTCTTTTGACACTGAAGATCTGATTTAGCGTTCTCAGGTGTGACTGTGATCCAGTCATATGTGAGCCTATCCCTGGACTTTTATTTTTCCCTTCCTGAACGACAGGAGTCTGTGTATTTTTCTTTTTTCTTTCCTTTTTTTTCATTTCTTTTTTGAGACAGGGTGTGGCTCTGTCACCCATGCTGGAGTGCAATCTTGGCTTATTGCAACCTCTGCCTCCCCGGCTAATGCCATCCTCCTGCTTCAACCTCCTGAGTAGCTGGTACTACAGGTGTGCACCACCATGCCCAACTAATTTTTTTTTTCTTTCGAGTTGAAGTCTCACTGCTTTGCTCAGGCGTGATCTCAGCTCACTGCAACCTCTACCTCCTGGGTTCAAGCAGTTCTCCTGCCTCAGCCTCCCAAGTAGATGGGACTATAGATGCATGCCACCACACCTGGCTAATTTTTTTGTATTTTAACTAGAGACAACGTTTCACCATGTTGGCCAGGATGGTCTCGAACTCCTAACCTCAAGTGATCTGCCTGCCTTGGCCTCCCAAAGTGCTGGTATTACAGGTGTGATCCACCACCCCTGGCCTAATTTTTGTACTTTTTGTAGAGATGAGGTTTTGCCATGTTGCCCAGGCTGGTCTCAAATTTCTGCGCTCGAGCAGTCTGCCCGCCTCAACCTCCTAGAGTGCTGGGATTACAGGCATGAGCCACCGCTTCCAGCCTTCCTTATTTTTCTTGTTACTGACTTTTCCCAGGGTGATGTTTTTTTTTATTACCTGAACATTACACTTTCCAATACCTTCTCACTGGGCCTCATACCTTCAGTTCATATTTGTTACACCTATATTCTTCCTTAGGACTTTGTTGGACCATTTCAAAGTGGTTCTTAATCAGGAATGCTCATCACTGTCACCTGAGGCACTTTCAAAACCATGTAGATACCTTTTTCTCACCCCTGGAATTTTAGAATCGGTATGTTTGGAGTCAGGCCTAGGAGTGTGTGCATGTGTGCGTGTATGCAGCCTCCAACTCCCAACTCCTGGGCTAAAGTGATCCTCTTGCCTCAGCCTCCCAAGTACCTGGGACTACATGTGTGTGCCACCACACCTGGCTAATTTTTAAAAAACTTTTATAGAGACAGGGTCTCACTATGTTTTCTAGAATAGTCTTGAGCTCCTGGCCTCAAACAATCCTTCTGCCTTGGCCTTCCAAAGTGCTGAAATTATGGGAGTGAGCCACTGTATCAGGCAGATATGTATATACATATACATGTATATGTATATGTATATATATATATATATATATGTATCTGTGCTCCGTAAGTTACTCTGTGCACACCTTTGGTTAGAAACCACTGTGTTTTTGGAAACCCTCCTGGTTCTGTTAGGAATTTATATTTGGGCTATGTGGTGGGTCAGTTTTTTCAAGTATAATGGCACACGAAAGTTTAGATAAGCTAAATACTTTCAAGTGTTTCTGTTGCAGTCTAGAGTTCTAGCAGAATGATTTGATTTCCCTCCAAGCTCTCTTGCAGGATTCACAACAATTTACCACCAGGCTGGTCCTGCTTGATATCCCCATTAAGATTTTTCCCCATAGGCTTCTCAGAGTTAATTTGTCTAAAGCAAAATTTTTAATTCCCTGCCTACTCCCTGCCAAAAACAGAAACAAAAAATCCTTCTCAATCTTCTCTATCTTCTGAGATCGACTTTTTTTTTTGCCCCCAACCTAAACTATGTATTTTTCTTGATTTCTGCTTTTCCCTAATTTTTGTACTTTTTGTAGAGATGAGGTTTCGCCATGTTGCTTAGGCTGGTCTCAAATATTTGAGCTCAAGCATTTTGCCCGCCTTGGCCTCCCAGAGTGCTGGGATTACAGGCATGAGCCACCGCTCCTGACCTTACTTATTTTACCACATCTAAACTATCAGCTGTTTCTGTCAGTTGTACTTATAAAATATATCTGAAGCCGGGCGCGGTGGCTCAAGCCTGTAATCCCAGCACTTTGGGAGGCTGAGGCGGGTGGATCACGAGGTCAAGAGATCGAGACCATCCTGGCCAGCATGGTGAAACCCCGTCTCTACTAAAAATACTAAAAATTAGCTGGGCATGGTGGCGCGTGCCTGTAATCCCAGCTACTCAGGAGGCTGAGGCAGGAGAATTGCCTGAACCCAGGAGGCGGAGGTTGCGGTGAGCTGAGATTGCGCCATTGCACTCCAGCCTGGGTAACAAGAACGAAACTCTGTCTCAAAAAAAAAAAATAAAATAAAATAAATAAAATATATCTGAAATTTGAATATTTCCTTTTCATCTTCACTGTCACTGCTCTAATCCAAGTTACTATTACATTTTTAAAAATTTAGGCCAGGCACAGTGACTCACACCTGTAGTCCCAGCAGCGTGAGAGGCTGAGGTGGGTGGATCATGAGGTCAGGAGTTCAAGACCAGCCTGGCCAATATGTTGAAACCCCGGCTCTACTAAAGATACAAAAATTAGCTGGGTGTGGTGACAGGTACCTATATTTTTATTTTTATTTTTTTGAGACGGAGTCTTGCTCTGTTGCCAGGCTGGAGCACAGTAGCGCTGTCTCGGCTCACTGCAACCTCCGCCTCCGGGGTTCAAGCGATTCTTCCGCCTCAGCCTCCTGAGTAGCTGGGACTACAGGCGCGTGCCAAACGCCCGGCTAATTTTTGTATTTTTAGTAGAGACGGGGTTTCACCATGTTGGCCAGGATGGGCTCAATCTCTTGACCTCATGATCCACCCGCCTCAGCCTCCCAAAGTGCTGGGATTACAGGCGTGAGCCACCGAGCCCGGCGACAGGTGCCTATAATCCCAGTTACTTGGGAGGCTGAGGCAGAGAATTGCTTGAACTCGGGAGGCGGAGGTTTCAGTCAGCTGAGATCACGCCACTGCACTCCAGCCTGGGCGACAGAGCGAGATTCCGTCTGAAAAAAAAGAAGTTAGTGAAAAATCTAACATATACTAAGATACATACCTGTTATCCAGCATCAACAATTAACTCATGACCAGTCTTGTTTCATCTATTACCCCTCCCATTGAGATCATTTTGAAGCAAATGGAGACATTATATCGTGCTGTAAATGTCATTATATAGCTCTGAAAATCACTGCATTTAAAAATGTCACCACCCTACTTAGAATCATTCGGTGGCTTCCCATTTTACGCTAACAATAAAACCTACATTCCTTACTGCAGCTTGTAAGTCCTTATGTGTCTGACCTTTGATCCTCTTTCTAACGCCATTTTATACCTTTTTCTCTTTACTCAGTACTCTGTAGCCATTCTGACATTTTCCTGTTGTTTGGCGCCATCAGGTTGTTTTTTCAGTTTTTGGCCTTTGCACATGCTGTTACTTCCTCCTGGGTCGCTCTTCCCTGACTCTACATGGCAGATTTCATCTTATCCTTCACCCCTTGGCTCAAATGTCACCTTCACAGAGGGGGTTTTCCTTAATTATTATACATAAGTAGCTCCTTCTCATTACTCAGTCCCCCTATTTATTTCCTGCAGAATACTTATTGAATTGGAAGTTATTTTATTTGCTTATTGCTCATTTTCTGTTTTTCACTATTGGACTGGTCAGGTTTTAGTTCTGCCCAGGCGTGGTAGCTCATGCCTGTAAACCCAACACTTTGGGAGGCCAAAAGTTTAAGAATAGCCTAGACAATATAGCTAGACCCTTCTCTACAAAAATTTTTTTAAAAAAAATGAGCTGGGTGTGGTGGCTCGTGCCTAGAGTCCTAGCTACTAACAAGGCTAGGACAGTGGAACACTTGAGCACAGGAGTTTTGAGATTGTGGCTAGCTATAATCCTGCCACTATACCCCAGCCTGGACAGCATAGCTAGACCCTGTCTCAAGAAAAAAAACAAAACAGAATGGGAAGAAGCCTTCTGTCTCGTGTCCTTAATACTTGCAGCTGTATGTGGCTTATAATATATGCTCAATAGATAACATGCTGAGTAAATACATGCTATCTAGAGGGCTTGATGTGACTGTAGAGGAAGGTTCATGTTGAAGAGAGTAAATAAAAGCTTTTTGGTTAGAATGGGTTATGATGTAAATTAAAATATAAATCTAATGTCTTTTGCCTTCCTTATTACAATGTGCCCTGTTAATTTTAGGCTGCCTTTAATATTGGTTGGGAACAAATCTGATCTGGTGGAATATAGTAGTATGGAGACCATCCTTCCTATTATGAACCAGTATACAGAAATAGAAACCTGTGTGGAGGTATGCCTCATAATTTGATTTAAAAATTTATTTTTGATGAATTCTTACTAAATTAAAGTTCTAAATAGGAGGGGGGACAACGTGGGATGGAATAAATTTCCTGCTCTTTGTGAAGTCATGTAACCAAATAAAACAGAGAACTTGGAGTTGGCCTCTGAGCTCTTTCTAGACATTCGTATTGTTAGGTCCTCAAAGAAAGATACATTTTTCATTTTTTTCAAGGAATCCTACTTTTGCCTTATATTAATAGTTTAAAAATTGTTTTTAACTCTCATAATTGTTTTCAGAGGGTAAAATGTTATTTTTTGTTTTTCAGTGTTCAGCGAAAAACCTGAAGAATATATCAGAGCTCTTTTATTATGCACAGAAAGCTGTTCTTCATCCTACAGGGCCCCTGTACTGCCCAGAGGAGAAGGAGGTAACAGCAGCTCTTTTACACAATGACTGGACCACTTTATGTTCCCACCAACAGTGTATGAAGGTTCCAGTTTCTCCACATCTTTGCCAGACTTGTTATTTTGCCTTTTTTAAAGTTTATTATAGCCATCCTAGTAGATGTGGTTGGGATCTCATTGTTTTGATTGGCATTTCCCTGATAGCCAATGATGTTGTATAATTTTTCATGTGCTAATTGACCATCCTCTTGGGAGAAATGTCTGTCGCCTTTTCAAAGTTCTTTCCCATTTTTGTTTAAAGAGACAAGGTCTCACTGTCATCTAGGTTGAAGTACAGTGGCGTTATCATGGCTCACTACAGCCTCAACCTCCTGGACCCAAGCAGTCCTCCCATTCAGCATCCTGAGTAGCTGGGACTACAGGTGCATGCCACCACATTGCAGCTAAAGTTTTGGTTTTTTTGTAGAGATGGGGTCTCACTGAGTTGCCCAAGGTGGTCTTGAACTTCTAGCCTCAAGCAGTCCTCCTGCCCCAGCTTCCTGAGTAGCTGCCTTTGCCCATTTTTCAGTTTGATTGTCTTTTTTTTAAATTAAATTTTTCCTTTAAGAAGTGGAGGCCGAGTACAGTGGCTTATGCCTGTAATCCCAGCACTTTGGGAGGCTGAAGTGGGGGGATCACTTAAGGCCAGAAGTTCAAGACCAGCCTGGCCAACATGGCAAAACCCTGTCTCCACTAAAAATACAAAAATTAGCTGGGCGTAGTGGAACACACCTGTAATCCCAGCAACTTGGGAGGCTGAGGCACGAGAATGACTTGAATCTGGAAGGTGGAGGTTGCAGTGACCTGAGATTGCACCACTGCACTCCAGCCTGGGCTATGGATTGAGACTCTGTCAAAAAAAAAAAAAAAAAAAAAGAAAAGAAAAAGAAAAAGAAACAGGTCCTTGCTGTATTGCCCAGCCCAGGCAGATCTCGAACTCCTGGCCTCAAGTGATCCTCCTGCCTTAGCCTCCTGAGTTACAGGAGTCTGGCATTACAAGTGTGAGCCACCACACACAGCTTGAAGCGGTTGTTTTGGTTTCCTTTATCAGGAGAGGTATTGTCTTTAAGAATAAAGAGTTTCAGATATCTTTCAGGAAAACCTTATAGGATAAGTGAGTGGTGAGCAAACTGGCTCATAGGCCATATTTGACCTACCACCTGTTTTCACACAGTCTGTATGCTAAGGGAACATTTTATATTTTTATTCATTCATTCATTCCTGTTGCCCAGGTTGGAGTGCAGTGGTGCGATCTCAGCTCATTGGGTTCAAGTGATTCTCCTGCCTCAGCATCCGAAGTAGCTGGAACTACAGGCATGTGCCACTACGTCCGGCTGATTTTTGTATTTTTGATAGAGACGGAGTTTCATCATGTTGGCCAGGCTAGTCTTGAACTCCTGATCTCAGGTGATCTGCCTGCTTTGGCCTCCCAAAGTGCTGGGATTATAGGTGTGAGCCATCATGCCTGGCCATATGTTTTTAAATGATTGAAAAAAATCAAAAATAATATTTTGTGATAGGTGAAAATTGTATTACATTCAAATCTTATCATTTCAAAAAGATAAAGTTTTATTGTAACATAGCCATACTCATTTTTTTTTTTTTTTTTTTTTTTGGAGACGGAGTTTCGCTCGCTCTTGTTGCCCAGGCTGGAGTACAATGACGCTATCTCAGCTTACCACAACCTCCATCTCCCCAGTTCAAGCACTTCTCCTGCCTCAGCCTCCTGAGTAGCTGGGATTACAGGCACGCGCCACCATGCCCAGCTAATTTTTTGTATTTTTAGTAGAGACGGGGTTTCACCATGTTGACCAGGATGGTCTCGATCTCTTGACCTCGTGATCCACCCGCCTCAGCCTCCCAAAGTGCTGGGATTACAGGCTTGAGCCACCACGCCCGGCCTACATGCTTGATTTTGCCTGTTGGCCCCAAAGCCTAAAATATTTGCAATGTGGCCCTTTGCAGAAAAAATGCCAACTCCTGGTATAAATAATTTATTTGAGTTATCCCTTACTCTGATGCTGGTTTACTCTTATTGCTGGTTTACTTTTCCTTAGATAGGATTCTTCTTTCTAATTTACTCTTAATCCACTATTTCCCAAACTTGCCTCATCATAATTGTCACTGGGTGTTACTGGTTAAAAATACAGATTCTATTCTGATTCAGCTAGCTGTTGTATTTTATGATCAAGGAAATTTGGGAAACAATCTTAATACTGTGGGAATTGTTATAGGAATTTACCTCTGAGGCCTTAGCCTAGCAGTGTATGAAATCCCCTCTATTAGTTTGTTCTAAATTTTTTTTTTTTTTTTGAGACATGAGTTTCTCTCTTGTTACCCAGGCTGGAGTGCAATGGCGCGATCTCGGCTCACCGCAACCTCCGCCTCCTAGATTCAGGCAATTCTCCTGCCTCAGCCTCCTGAGTAGCTGGGATTACAGGCACGTGCCACCATGCCCAGCTAATTTTTTTGTATTTTTAGTAGAGACGGGGTTTCACCATGTTGACCAGGATGGTCTCGATCTCTTGACCTCGTGATCCACCCGCCTTGGCCTCCCAAAGTGCTGGGATTACAGGCTTGAGCCACCGCGCCCAGCTGTTCTCAATTTTTTAATAGCTACTTTGTTCTTAGGCCTATTATTAGTTCTGCTAATCTGTTAATCCCTCATCCCTTCCCCATCCCACAAGAGTAAAATATTTACTACCATCTGTTATTCAGTTCTTAGGTGGACCCGCATGAGAGGTAAAATTTCAATAGAGTTTATATGTACTACTCTCTTCTCTTTTCACTGCTACTGAGTACACTACTAATTGCACTGACACACTTGACAGCATTTCAACTACTATGTATATCACCGTACCATGACCTTTTATTTATAATCATCATATACCCATCATGTCAAAACATGAAAAGAAAAAAATAGATTTTCCACCATACCTGGCTAATTTTTGTATTTTTAGTAAAGACCGTTTCCCCATGTTGGCCAGGCTGGTCTCAAACTCCTGACCTCAGGTGATCTGTACTCCTCAGCCTCCCGGTGCTGGGATTACAGGTATGAGCCACCGCACCCAGCCTCAAATGCTTTCTATATGTTTGACTTCTTTCTCTCATTTCTTTCTAATCTTTTTGTATCTTAAGTTTGATGATTTTCTCACTATATCAAATTACTCTCCCAGAGACCTCATTTAAAACAAGAAAAGAAGAGGTTATCTGTATATGTTTGGAAGATAATTATTTTCTTTCCTGTTTTTTAAAGAATTTCTTTTCTGCATTTGAGTTTGATAGCATGATCAAAGCTGTCATCATTACTATTTTGTAAGTTAATATGTTTATATTTCCTCACCTTGACATCTCATCTCTCTCATCTAGGTAGAACTGTAAGAGATCTGTCTCCAAGCTTAGACAAAGTTTAAAAATCCCCTTGAAGTTTTATTATCAAAATTGTTGGCAGTGATTACCCTATAGTGTTTATACAGTGTAGAAGTATGTGGGCCTTATTTTAAAATAGTCACATATTCTATCCATGATGAATCATAAAACAAAAATTAAGGAAGTTGTCAAAATATATTTCCAGCAGCATTAGTCATAAAAGTTTAGAGTCACAAAAGGCAAAGTTCTTTTTTTCTCTTCTTTTTCTTCAGTTGTACAACAAAATCTTTTTAAAGTATGAATAATTCTTATACTAGGAGGTTAGTAAAATTTTTTACACTTATTAACCGGTGATATTTTGCCACTTGTTTATGAATAAGTGTATTTTATTTCCCAACTTTAACATACAACAGATCTCATTCTGCTGCCAGATGGCTGATGGTCAGAAATCAGAAGTTGGGGGGAAAGTCCTTAGTAGTTTTCAGATTCTCTGTGGAATGAGGGAAGATATACATTAAAAAATGTTTTTTTCTGAATTCTAGTACTTGAGTTTTAGTTGAAAAAAAATGTTGTTGTTGTTTTAATTTGACTAGAAGAATGAATTCCTCCTAAAGAATAACTTCTCTTTTGCCTCTTAGAGGATTTATTGTCATAAGGGAGAGCTTAACCATTCCAGATATCAGTCTCAGCAAATATTGCCTCATTTACTTAAAAAGGCTTGCATATAAAAGTAAATGGCTTTGCTTTAGTTCAATTTTTCATGTTGGTTGTATTTGATATTATGTAAAAACAGTCAGAATTATTCTCAGCATTGCTTATGAAAATCACGGTTTAAAATCCTATTTTAATTAAAACGATTATTTCTTTTTTCCATGATTTACAGATGAAACCAGCCTGTATAAAAGCCCTTACTCGTATATTTAAAATATCTGATCAAGATAATGATGGTACTCTCAATGATGCTGAACTCAACTTCTTTCAGGTAATGGTCCTTTATTTCAGACATGTGCATATCTTTTATTTTTGCTGATAAAAGCTATAAAAATATATTAGCTTAAACAACAAGAATAATGTGTTATAAACATTAAGTCTCTTTCACATAAAACTATCTTTCACATCTACCTACATAAGCCTTTACTTAGGCTGTAAAACTGTGTTATGCCCAGGAATTGAGGGGATTTTGATAGCCTCATTTCATGGTATAAAGTGGGTGTGTTAAGGATGACTTGAAGTCTGAACTCTGAATCATTTTGTTTTCTTCGTTTTGAATAACAAAGCTACACAAAGAGCCCTGTGTTTTAGAAACAGGATGGAAGGAATTGGGAATGTTTCTTTCTCTCTAAGTATGACATGTTTTACTTAAATAATACAAAGTGGAGACCATTCCTAATGTAGAATGTTTCTTTGGTTGCAACTCTTGGGTTTAATGTTGCTTTGTAGATTATCATTTTATATTATTTGTGGTTTTAATGCTGGTTTGTTTTAAAATATATTTTTATGTTTTTTGCTAGAGGATTTGTTTCAACACTCCGTTAGCTCCTCAAGCTCTGGAAGATGTCAAGAATGTAGTCAGAAAACATATAAGCGACGGTGTGGCTGACAGTGGGTTGACCCTGAAAGGTGGGTGGATGGTATTTTTCCCCCTTTTGAAACCTAATATTTTCAAAATTTGGCAAAAGGTAAAGGTTTTTATTGCATTATTTATACTTTAAGGAAATGTTACTATTTAATAGTATGCCTGAAGTCTGATTTGGGTATTTAAGAGTTGGAAGGGACAGGCCATTGTTGGGGATTATCATCTTGACCACCAGTATAAATTAGAGGTGGGGAAATTGGTTGGATCTCATGGATACAGAGGTCCTATCTGGAACAAACAAATATATCTTAAAATTCTTCTTACTCATAAGCAACCTTTAAATAGTCATTATTTTTAGGGAATTTTGTCTATGAGTCAAATTACACAGCTAGAATGTTCCCTGGAGAATATATTATGGAGGCACAGTGAAGTTAATGAAATTGAAAACCAGAATTTTCCATTACAAAAATAAGCTCAAAGATCTGTAAAACACTACTGTCGTATAACTTCGTGCACGTCAGTATATTTCTTGAGATGTAATGTTGATCATTTCCTCCAGTGCTCTCTCTTACTGTATATGTGAAACAACTCAGAAATCAGCTCTGTTTCATTGAGATACTTGTGAATTTTGTTTTGCTTTGAGCTTTACTACACAAAACTAGCATCCATATGTTCATGAATCAAGTTCTTGCCATTATATTACTTGCTTTTTTCTCCTATGTGACTCTGTATCCTTTATTTACTAATTTACTTTATTTCAGGTTTTCTCTTTTTACACACACTTTTTATCCAGAGAGGGAGACACGAAACTACTTGGACTGTGCTTCGACGATTTGGTTATGATGATGATCTGGATTTGACACCTGAATATTTGTTCCCCCTGTATGTACCTTTGGTTTTTTTCTTTTTAAAAATTTTTTATTGAGACAGGATCTCATTATGTTGCCCAGGCTGGTCTTGAACTCTTGGGTTCAAGCGATCCTCGCACCTCAGCCTCCCAAATTGCTGTGATTACAGACATTGAGCCATGCCCAGTCACCTTTGGTTTTCTAATTGATTTTACTTGCTAAATATTTTTAAGGCTTATTCAGCACATGGGGAGGTGGGCCTCAGGCTGCTTGGGGATAAAAAATTTTAGAATTATAGCAGAGACTTATAGCAGGATTTCTCAACCTCGGCACTATTGACGTTTTGGACCAGACAGTTTTTTATTGTGGGTGTCCTATGCGGTATAGGATGTTTACCACATCAATTGATGTCAGTGACACCTCCAGTTGTGACAGCCAAAACTGTTCAGAAATTGCCAAATGTGCTTTCTGAAGCAAAATCATCCCCAGTTGAAAACCACTGATTCCCTCATGGCTCAAACTTTTCCTCTTCTTGTGAAGACTACAAGTACCTTTTTTGGTTCATTTTGCTGAGGAAGGGAAAAATAAGATGCTGGATAAACTTGTTTTGGGAGTCAAGGCATCTCAGAAATATGTTGGTTAACGTTTTTCTTACAATGTTCTTCTCCCTTAGTTTTATAGCCTGTTCTTAGCTTAAGTTGAAGTAGGTATTTTCTTAAATGATTGGTCTATTTGTGTTTTTTTTTTTTTAGAGACAAGGTCTCACTTTGGCTAGCTCACTAGAATCTCGAACTCTATGGCTCAAACAATCCTCCCACCTGAGCTTCCCAAATAGCTGGGACTATAGGTGTGCACCACCATGCCTGGCTTTTATTTATTTGTTTGTTTGTTTGTTTTCTTTCTTTCTCACTCTCTTCCCTCCCTCCCTCCTCCCTCCCTCCCTTCCTTCCTCCCTTCCTCCTTTCCTTCCTTCCTTTCTTCCTTTTTTTTGGTAGAAAAGGGAGTCTCACTATGTTTCCTAGGCTGATCTTGAACTCTGGCCCTAAATGATCCTCTTGCCTCAGAGTCCCAAGGTGCTGGGATTCCAGGCATGAGCCACCACACCTGGCCAGTTATTTTCCTTTGATAATTCTGTGTTTACGTTCTATTTGTTAACAAATGGACCCAGTGCCATCCCCAAAACGAGACTGCCTTGTAGGATCCCTCTTCTGTACCCCCGGGAAGCGAGCTTTTCAGGGATGGTGACTTCCTGGGATCTGACCTCAGAGTCTTGAATCATTCTTCTTCACTTTTTCTTTGGCACATTATCTTTATGGTGCTCTTTTATTTTAACATATCACCTCCAGCTGGCTATGTAATGATTCAGAAAGACTGTTGTTTTTTACTTCTCCATTATTGAGGAAGCAAAGTTTTTTCTGATTAAATTCCTAGTCCATTAATCAGTTCTAAATTGAAACTTCCTTTAACTATGTTACTAAATCTTGACTCAAGTTAATTTCCTAGGTTTTTCAATAAATACATACTGATGAATGAATTTGTTTTAGGACTCTCTCATTAGGTTTTCTTTTCTGTGTCATTTACGTGAATAGATAAATTCTATGGGAGGTTGCTTATTGCTTTCTTAAGTATGACAGTGAGGAAATTCCATGTCTTATGGCATTGTGGCTTACACTAATCATCTCTTTCAGTTTTTTTTTTTTTTAAATCTTCTTTGCCTTTAATATTCTGCAGAATAGTTCCCTGGAGCTACTACATGAAACTCTCTATCCTTATGAAACCCTCTGCCTCTGTCCTTCACATTGCTACTAGATTATTGGATAAATAAATAAAAGTTTGGCTCTGTCACTTCCCTTCAAGACAGGATAAAACCCAAGCTGCTGCCTTTTTTTTTATTTTTAAGACTCAGTCTTGCACTTGCCCACCAGGTGGAGTGCAGTGACGTGATCTTGGCTCACTGCAACTTCCTGGGTTCAAGCCATTCTGCCTCAGCCTCCCCAATAGCTGGGATTACAGGCACCTGCCACCACGCCTGGCTAATTTTTGTATTTTTAGTGGAGATGGGGTTTCACCATGTTGGCCAGGCTGGTCTTGAACTCGTAACGTCAGGTGATTGGCCCGTCTTAGCCTCCCAAATTGCTGCGATTACAGGTGTGAGCCACCATGCCCGGCCTTTTTTTTCTTCTTTTTTAGAGACAAGATCTTGCCTTGTCTGTCATTCAGGCTAGAATGCAATGATGTGACATGATCACAGCTTACTGCAGCCTCAGCGTCCTGGGCTCAAGTGACTATCCCACTTCAGCCTGCCAAGTAGCTGGGACTACAGGCATATGGCCACCATTTCCAGATAATTTTTAAATTTTTTGTAGAGAGGGGTTCTCCCTGTGTTGCCCAGGCTGGTTTCTAACTCCCAGGCTCAAGAAATCCTCCTGCCTCGACCCCCTAAAATGCTGGGATTACAAGCGTTAGCCATCACACCTGGTGTAAAAGCCAAGCTTCTTAACATGGTTTAGGGTCATTCATGATCTGTACTGCTCATGTACACTTCCTGCCTGCATTCTGGAAGTCAGTACCAAAGTATTTGTAGTCCACCAAGCATATGTTGTTTTCTATACCAGGCTTTTGCCCATGCTATTTTCGCCTCTTTCCCTCTCGCCCCAACTCAATTAATGTCTCATCCTTCAAGTCTTAATTCAGGTGACAGTGTTTCTCAGCAGCAGTGTTGAGGTTTTTCCAGTCCCCAGGACAGAGATGTTCCCTTTCATGTGATTCCTTAGCATCCTTGGCTCATACGTACTTGGCTCCTGCCTCATTCTGTTGAATTGTCTTTGTGATCCACCTCCCACTTGTTTGTGGTTCCTTAGAAGTGGGGAGCCTGGCTTGTTTTTGCCTCCCTAGTACCTAGCTCAGTATATATATATTTTTTAATGGAATGTCACTCTGTCACCCAGGCTGGAGTGCAGTGATGTGATCTTGGCTCACTGCAACCTCCACCTCTTGGGTTCAAGCAATTCTCCTGCCTCAGACTCCCAAGTAGCTGGGATTACAGGTGCGTGCCACCACATCCTCAGCTAATTTTTTTATTTTAAGTAAAGATGGGGTTTCACCATGTTGGCCAGACTGGTCTCGAACTCCTGATCTCAAATGATCCACCCACCAAGGCCTCCCAAAGTGCTGGGATTTCAGCCATGAGCCACCATGCCTGGCCAGTACATTTGTTTTTTGTTTGTTTGAGACAGGGTCTTACTGTGTCATCCAGGCTGAAGGACAGTGGCGCAAACACAGCTCACTGCATCTTTAACCTCCTGGGCTTAACCTGTCCTTTGCCTCAGCCTCCCCAGTAACTGGGACTATGGGTCTGTGCCACCATGCCTGGCTAATTTTTAAAATCTTTTGTAGAGCTGGGCGCAGTGGCTCACACCTGTGATCCCGGCACTTTGGGAGGCCGAGGCGGGCTGATCACGAGGTCAGGAGATCGAGACCATCCTGGCCAACATGGTGAAACACTGTCTCTACTAAACATACAAAAAAATTAGATGGGCGTGGTGGCACATGCCTGTAGTCCTAGCTACTCAGGAGGCTGAGGCAAGAGAATTGCTTGAACCTAGGAGATTGCAGTGAGCCAAGATCGCGCCATTGTACTACAGCCTGGGTGCGAGTGCAAGACTGTCTCAAAAAAAAAAAAATTTTTTTTTTTTTTTTTTGTAGAGATGGATTCTCACTTTGTTGCCCAGGCTGGTCTTGAATTCTTGAGCTCAAGTGATCCTCCCGCCTCAGCCTCCTAGAGTGCTGGGATTACTGGCATGAGTCACCATGCCCAGCACTCAATGCATTTGGTTAATGTTTATTATTATTATTATTATTATTTTTATTTTTATTTTTAGGAGTGAAAAGGGAGGGAAAGGGAAGGGCGGGAGAGAAAGGGAAGGGGTTAATGTTTATTAAACTGAATTTGGGTTGGATAAAAAAGGTCAAATCAGGTAGAAATAACTTATCTTTACATAATTTTCAAATCATTACAATATTGGAATTAATATGAAGCCCATAAATATGACTTAAAATTTGTTTGTAGGAAGAACAAACCTCATGACAGGTAAATCCATATTATTTGTAAATTTTTAAAATTAACTTGTCCTTCTGATATTTAAGAAAATGGGCCTGGTGCAGTGGCTCATTCCTGTAATCCCAACACTTTGGGAGGCCAAGGTGGGTGGATTGCTTGAGCCCAGGAGTTTGAGCCAGACTGGGCAACATGATGAGACCCCATCTCTACAAAAAATACAAAAATTAGCCAGGCATGGTAGTGTCCCAGCTACTCAAGAAGCTGAGATGGGCAGATCGATTGAGCCCGGGAGGTTGAGACTGAAGTGAGTTATGATCATGCCACTGCACTGTAGCCTGGGTGACAGGGTGAGACCCTGTCTGAATTTTAATTAGAGAAAAAAAGAAAATGTTTTTATTTTGGAATAAGCATTATTGTGACTTTCCTGAAGAGTGCCAAAATCACTCCAGAGTTTCCTTGGGAAAGTCTAAATGATACCAAGTGAAGATACTCTTGTAAAATGGTGTTACTTCACAAAAGACTTGTTGCGATTTTATATTCATTTCTTAAATTTTAAAATTTGATTAATTTATTTTACTCTTGAATTTTTTCAACAGGCTAAAAATACCTCCTGATTGCACTACTGAATTAAATCATCATGCATATTTGTTTCTCCAAAGCACCTTTGACAAGCATGATTTGGTAAGCTTTTAGCTGTAATTTTCCATAAACCATAGCAAAATATTTTTTCTATGGATTATGTAACTCTGTTCCCTGAGCTATGGGATGTGTACGTCACATACCAAAAACTGCTTAACCTCACTATGTTAAATTCGCAAAAATGTTTTCTGCTGTTTACCTTTGTTGTTTTCTCAAGATGAAAATGTCTAATTTCTAATAGACTCTCTCACAGGTTTTCTTATATACATGTGATGAATTTTCTTGATAAAATGTAAAATTTCTTTTCATTGTTAAGTAGTTTTTAAAAGCATAGCTTTACTACATTAGGGGGCTTTTGTGTTGGGAATTATTCTCTTACATATCCAAACATTGTGTATCTTTGTGTATCTTCAGGATAGAGACTGTGCTTTGTCACCTGATGAGCTTAAAGATTTATTTAAAGTTTTCCCTTACATACCTTGGGGGCCAGATGTGAATAACACAGTTTGTACCAATGAAAGGGGCTGGATCACCTACCAGGGATTCCTCTCCCAGTGGACGTGAGTATGGAGCTCACCTCTCTCCTCTAGAGTTACAAATAGTTTAAAATTATGGCATATTACATTTTCACTTTATAAGCTTGTGAGATCTTATAAAATACTTCAATCATAATTGCCTCTAAGCAAGATTAGCTGCTGATATCTCTAAGATTAACTATAAATGTTCTGTAAATTGATCAGGAAGGGATTGTTTTCTTTTGGATAATGTACAAGGGAAAAGTAATTATGTGAAAACCAACTAAATTTTAGTACTTTTTGTTTGATTGAGGGATTTGGAAATGTCATTGCTACTGCACAATTCTTATTCTATGAGGAGAAGCATATTTTACTTGACACTGAAGACTGTCGTTTTGTTGTTATTGTTTGTTTTTAATGAACTCTTTTTTTTTGAGATGGAGTCTCACTTTGTTGCCCAGGCTGGAGTGCAGTGGCACGGTCTCAGCTGACTGCAACTCCGCTGCCTGGGTTCAAGCCATTCTCCTGACTTAGCCTCCTGAGTAGCTGGGATTACAGGCAAATGCCACCATGCCCAGCTAATTTTTTGTATTTTTAATAGAGACAGGGTTTCACTATGTTGGCCAGGCTGGTCTCGAGCTCCTGGCCTCAAGTGATCTGCCCGCCTCAGACTCCCAAAGTGCTAGGATTATAGGTGTGAGCTACCATGACTGGCCTTTTAATGAACTCTTAGTAAGATTTTGTGAGGATTTGTCTACAACCTAGTTATAGCATGGTTGATATTATGCCTAGGGTATTAAGGGAATCTTCTGATCTTGCATGGTGACGTAATTGCTTTAGCCTTAACTTACATTAGGATCTTTTCTTTTTTCAAATATGTAAGAAAGGCTAATTTCAGATACCTTTCAACAATTTTTGCACCTTTGTCACTTTTTCATAAGTGTTTTATTAAGTCTTCAACTAGCTAATATTTGAAGATATGTTAACTTTATATTAACTTACAAAGTATATCACATAAAATATCTCTACTCTTATCTAGATTTTATCAAGGACTCACCACTTATCTTTGTGGTCTTAATGTTTCTGGGTAGATGGAGTAGAGAGAGGAATTACTCACCATCTTACATTCTTCTCCCTTTCTTCTCTGCCTTAAGAATGGCGGTGTAGGCTAGGCAATGTGGCTATAATCCTAGCACTTTGGGAGGCCAAGGTGGGTGGATCACTTGAGCTCAGGAGTTCAAGATCAGCCTAGGCAACATGGCGAAACCTTGTCTCTACTAAAAAAAATACAAAAAATTAGCCAGACTTGGGGGCATATGTCCTGTAGTCCGAGCTACTTCAGGGGGAAGATGCAGGAAGATCACTTGTACCCAGGGAGTTGAGGCTACAATGAGCCATGTTTGCACCATTGCACTCTAGCCTGGATGACAAAGCGAGATCCTATCTTTAAAAAAAAAAAAAAAAAAAAAGAATGGCAGTACAGGAAAAACTATGGTTGGGCACATAGGAAATTAAAGTAGTCTGGACGAAAATTTACTGGGTGTGGTGCATAAAGTTTTTTTATCTGTTGGCTTTTTTTTTCCCTCCTGTAAATATTCTTTTAGGAACTTTTCACATTTTAAACTCTTCTCTTTCATAGGCTAACGACTTATTTAGATGTACAGCGGTGCCTGGAGTATTTGGGCTATCTAGGCTATTCGATATTGACTGAGCAAGAGTCTCAAGCTTCAGCTATTACAGGTAAGTATCTAGATACTATTCAGCTCATGATTAGAGATGTTTTTAAAGACTCCACTTTCAAATGTAACAAAGAGTAAAAATAAACTCATCTTCATTAGTCTTCCATGTACACTCTATTAGTTTTCCTTGTGATCTGGTATTTTCTTTTGTGTTGAGCTGCTTGATTTTATTGTTTATGAAAAAGAAAGAGTAGAGACTGCTTTTTGTCTACTCCTTGGGGATACTCCACTGATGAAAATGAGGAAGAGCTATTACTAGTCGGTCTTGCATTTTAATTTTCTTTTCTTTTTTTTTTTTTGAGACGGAGTTTCGCTCTTGTTACCCAGGCTGGAGTGCAATGGCGCGATCTCGGCTCACCGCAACCTCCGCCTCCTGGGTTCAAGCAATTCTCCTGCCTCAGCCTCCTGAGTAGCTGGGATTACAGGCATGTGCCACCATGCCCAGCTAATTTTTTGTATTTTTAGTAGAGACGGGGTTTCACCATGTTGACCAGGATGGTCTCGATCTCTCGACCTCGTGATCCACCCGCCTCGGCCTCCCAAAGTGCTGGGATTACAGGCTTGAGCCACCGCGCCCGGCCTTAATTTTCTTTAAACATTAAAAACAATGCCTGTTAACTGTTTTCTGTATTAATACATCTTTCATAGCTCTTGTAATGTAAGCCAGGCATTCTTGCCAAGCAGTGTGCACCACTTGAAGTAAACCATAGGTATGGAAATAACGAGTTAAGGAACTGATCATTTCAAGAGTTTCTTATACCCCAATTGGTACTTTTATATATCTTAATGTTGAATAATGTGTCACAATATGGATGTTCTATAACTTATTTAACTATCCCATAATATGTATTTTTATTATTTTCAGTTTTTTTCTATTAGCACTTGTATCTCTGGTGAGGTCTGTTGTAGTTCAGTCTTCGGGTATAGCCTAAGGAGGTCTCTTTACCTCAGGAAGGGATACCTGCTCTCCTGATGACATAGCATTTTTTCTGGCCTGCCTCTTTTACAGTTTACGTTAGAAAGGCTGGCAAACCCCAAAGTGTGTGTCCCTCTCCCTTTTATGGATCTATCTCCAAGAGAGGGCAGATTTGAAGTTAGCATCTTTTAGTTTATAGTATGTGACAATTTATTACAGAAAAAATTAGATGGACTATAATCTTGGCTATATTCTTAGTAATTTTCATTCCTTTGGAGGACATTTTCCTTATGAAAATATACTAATTTCATGATGAAATAAATGTTTGGTTACTACAAATTCACATTCCAGTCAACTTTCAGAAGTGCATTTTTTCCGCTAAGTGGGGCCCTTCTGCATTCTGTGCACTTCATTCACGTACAGCTTGACTGTTGTACAATGTGTTTGTTTATAGATCAGATACTTCATAATAGTGATAAGCGGCCGGGGGCGGTGGCTCATGCCTGTAATCCCAGCACTTTGGGAGGCTGAGGCAGTGGATCATGAGGTCAGGAGTTTGAGACCAGCCTGACCAACATGGTGAAACGCCGTCTCTATTAATACAAAAATTAGCCGGGCATGATGGTACGCATCTGTAATCCCAACTACTTAGGAAACTGAGGCAGGAGAATTGCTTGAATCCAGGAGGTGGCGGTTGCAGTTAGCCAAGACTGTGCTATTGCACTCCAGCCTGGGTGACAGAGCGAGACTCTGTTTCAAAAAAAAAAAAAAAAAAAGAAGCAGCAATGCTCTATTTTGCAAAAGGTGGAATGGAGGCTCAGTGAATCTAAGTAGTACATATTTAGTGGGGTTCTTTTTTCCTTTTAGTAACAAGAGATAAAAAGATAGACCTGCAGAAAAAGCAAACTCAAAGAAATGTATTCAGATGTAATGTAATTGGAATGAAAAACTGTGGGAAAAGTGGAGTTCTTCAGGCTCTTCTTGGAAGAAACTTAATGGTGAGAGTTCTCATAAAATTCAATTTTATCCAACACATTTTTATAGTTACAAGTTTACATAATGTTTTCATAGCCATTGACCTTTTTAGATAATTATTAGAACTCAGTGGCCTACATATATTAGTTAAGTACAGTCTAAATGTAACAATAATCCTGTTGAATTATCTTTATCTTTGTTTTATTGGTATTAGCTACCATTTGTCTTTTTTAAACCACTGTTTAAATGGGCATTAAACGACTGTGATGTGAAGGCACCTAACACAGTCCTTGGCATGAAGTAAATGCACAGTAAATATTTTGAATTGAATATTGATGCCGGGTCTGGTGGCTTATACCTGTAATCCCAGCACTTTGGGAGGCCAAGGCAGGTGGATCACGAGGTCAGGAGTTCAAGACCAGCCCGGCCAAGGTGGTGAAACCCCATCTCTACTAAAATATAAAAATTAGCCAGGCATGGTGGTGGGTGCCTATAATCCCAGTTACTTGGGAGGCTGAGGCAGAGAATTGCTTGAACCTAAGAGGTGGAGGTTTCAGTGAGCCAAGATTGCCCCATTGCATTCCAGCCTGGGCAAAGAAGCCAGACTACGTCTCAAAAAAAGGATATTGATATCTAGTTCTTACTACTCCCTTGAGTAAGAAGAAGAAGGCTGACATGTCATGTTTCCTTTCTTCTTCTTCTTCTTTTTTTTTTTTTTTTTTTTTGAGGCAAGGTCTTGCTCTGTTGCCTAGCCTGGAGTGCAGTGATGTGGTCATGGCTCACTGCAGCCTTGACTACCCGGGCTCAGGTGATCCTCCCACCTCAGCCCCCTGAGTAGCTGGGACTGCAGGCATGAACCACCAGGCCTGGCTAATTTTTGTATGTTTAGTAGAGATGGGGTTTCACCATGTTGCCCAGGCTGGTCTCTTAACTCCTGAGCTCAAGTGATCCTCCCACCTTGGCCTCCCAAAGTGCTGGGATTACAGGCATGTACCACCACAACATATTTACCTCCCAACATATTTCTAGATGAGTGTTATTCTAGATCAGACCAAATTACAGTGTAAGGAGGATTGCCAGCAGGTGGCTCTAGAATATATTTTGAATAATATGGATAGTTTCCTTCCTTTTTAGCTATTGCTTGTACTTTATGCAGAACAAATGAACCATCTTTTATTTTAGGTCCTAAGAACTAGGAAACAAAATCAGTATCTCCTTTGTACTGATGAATAGTACACAGTGTAGGGAAGAATGCCCTTTTTATTTATTTATAACACACACATATACACAGAGTTGTATATGTGTATTGTTGAAAACTAGTTACTATAGATACTGAGATTTTTGGTTCTGTTTTCAGAGGCAGAAGAAAATTCGTGAAGATCATAAATCCTACTATGCGATTAACACTGTTTATGTATATGGACAAGAGAAGTACTTGTTGGTAAGAAATTCTGTGGCATACAAAAATTATTAACTATTGGGTACATTTTTCTTTAAAAACAAATTGGCTCCAGTTAAATGACTCTATGTAGAACTTGCATGTGATTTTTTTTTTAATTTAATGTTTTTTAGAGATGTGGTCTCACTATGTTGCCCTGGCTAGCTCTTGGGCTCAAGGGATCCTCCCACCTCAGCCTCCCAAGTAGCTGGGACTACAGGCATGTGCTACCATGCTAAGCTTGATTTTATTTTTTTCACCTGGTTTATTCATTAAAATTTTTAAGTCTTTTGATTTATGTGATGATTACACAGGTATAGATATAAGTAAAAATTCATCTGTTGGTACACTTAATTGTATATTAGCTACACCACAATAAGAAAGTTGAAAAAATGAGCCTGGCTTGGTGGCTCATGCCTGTAATCCCAGCACTTTGGGAGGCTGAGGCAGGTGGATAACCTTAGGTCAAGAGTTCAAGACTAGCCTGGACAATATAATGAAACCCCATCTCTACTAAAAATACGAAAATTAGCCAGGTATGGTGGCATGTGTCTGTAATACCAAGTACTTTGGAGGCTGAGGCAGGAAAACCGCTTGAACCCTGGAGGCAGACATTGCAATGAGCTGAGATCGCGCCACTGCACTTCAGCCTGGGTGACAAAGCAAAACTCTATCTCAAAAAAAAAAAGTCTGGGCACAGTGGCTCACACATATAATCCCAGCACTTTGGGAGGCCGAGGCAGGTGGATCATGAGGTCAGGAGTTCGAGACCAGCCTAGCTAACATAGTGAAACCCCACCTCTACTAAAAATACAAAAATTAACTGGGCATGGTGGCATGCATCTGTAGTCCCAGCTACTCGGGAGGCTGAGGCAGAAGAATCACTTGAACCTGGGAGGCAGAGGTTGAGTGAGCTGACATGGCACCACTGCACTCAAGCCTGGCAACAGAGCAAGATTCCATCTCAAAAAAAAAAATTGAAAAAAATGAACTCCCCTTTTACTTTCTTTACTTCTATTTTTTTTTTTTTTCCAGTTTTACTTTAAGTTCTGGGATACACATGCAGGTTTGTTCAATATGTATACATGTGCTATGGTGGTTTGCTGTACCAGTCAACCCATCATCTGGGTTTTAAGCTACACATGCATTAGGTATTTGTTCTAATGCTCTTCCTCCCCTTGCTCCCCAGCCCTGACAGGCCCTTGTGTATGATGTTCCCCTCCCTGTGTCCATCATTGTTCAACTCCCACTTACGAGTGAGAACATGCAGTATTTGCTTTTCTGTTCCTGTGTTAGTTTGCTGAGAATGATGGCTTTCAGCTTCATCCATGTCCCTGCAAAGGACATGAACTCATTCTTTTTTATGACTGTATACTTCTATTTAAAAAATACATATTTTCTGTACTATTGACTAGAAATTAATATGAAAACTGTACTAGTTCTTGGTAGTTTATCTATAATCTGAATCAAGTTTATTTAGCAGGGAAGGGAATATTTAACAAATATGTTAGCCTGAAAAGTGTGTGGGCTACTCAAGGCACACTGCCCATGGGTTAGCCCTGCTCGGCAAGGAGCAATAATACAAACAAACAATTAAAAAGTATGAAAAAAAGGGCTGAAAAGACACTATGAAATACAGTAGAAAGAGGTTATATGCTCTCTATGGAACCAGTCAAATTTCAGTTTCAATCCTGGCCCACCATTGGTTAGTTATATAAACTCAGACAAGTGGCTTACTTTCTCTAGCCTGAATTTCTTATTGTCAGCTAATATGAGATGCTTCTAACCAGTAATAGGCACTGGAAAAAATTCATTCTCTTTTCTTTTCAGAAATAGTTTATTTTGCTAGATGATCTTATTGAATTTCATATATATTTTCCTTTTTTTTTTTTGAGATAGACTCTCTCTCTGTTGCCCAGACTGGAGTGCCGTGGGATGATACCGGCTCACTGCAACCTCCATCTCCTGGGTTCAAGTGATTCTCCTCACTCAGCCTTCCCCAGTAGCTGGGATTATAGGTGGGTGCCACCACCTGTGGCTAAATTTTATATTTTGGGGGGAGACAGGTTTCGCCATGTTGGCTAGGCTGGTCTTAAACTCCTGGCCTCAGGTGATTCGTCCACCTCAACTTCCCAAAGTACTGGGATTACAGGCATTAGCCACCATGCCCAGCCTCATATTTATTTTACTTTTTATGATAAAAGCTTGTTAGTTTCATATTAAACCTTGTTTGTCGCCTCTTCTCCTATAAGTAGAACTCTACGTATCAGTCAATATAGTTTACTGTGCATTTTCCTGTTTTCTTAACCTTACACTATTGTTTGCAAATTCATATTTTTTTTATGTCTCTGACTATGCATGCTGTAACGGTGTTTTATTTGGAATATATTGGTCACTTCTGATTCTACACTTGCCCTTTCATCTCTCAACAAAGATGTACTCTCTTATATAACTCAGTAGTGACTTTTACTCTTTTTTTTTTGAGACAGGGTCTCACTTTGTTGCCCAGGCTGCAGTGCCATGGCGTGATCTCAGCTCATTGTAGCCTCCACCTCCTGGGCTCAAGCAATACTCTCACCCCAGGCTCTGAGTAGCTGGGACTACAGGCATGTGCCACCAAACCTGGCTAATTTTTTTATTTTTTGTAGAGACGGGGGTTTCACTGTGTTGCCCAGGCTGGTCTCAAACTCCTGGGCTCAAGCGATCTGCCCACCTCAGTCTCCCAAAGTGCTGAGATTACAGATGTGAGCCATAGTGCCCACCCCTGAATTTACTTTTGTTGAAGATCATTATCATATAATAGATGGGATATTTAAGAAATTTTATAATAAACACTGACGGGTGGCAGTGAAACAGAACAAAATGACCTTCCTGTAAAGAGTCATTTGCTTTTTGTTTTTGATTAGTGAGGAGAAAAGGTGGCATGGTAGAATGGTAGAAAGAAAATAGACTTGAGAATCAT
Source organism: Saimiri boliviensis (assembly GCF_048565385.1). Lineage (NCBI taxonomy): Eukaryota > Metazoa > Chordata > Mammalia > Primates > Cebidae > Saimiri > Saimiri boliviensis. The sequence continues at coordinate 27,439,737 of NC_133465.1, read as the reverse complement.
ATCTGAGTTCAGATTTTGGTTTGATGACTTCTTAGATGTGTACATTGGGCAACTGACTTAATCTTTCTAGCCTGTCTCCTTATCTGTATAATGTAAATAATGCATGTGGCATTTACTAATGTCTAGGCCTGCCCCTAGACATTAGTCACTCACTAATACTAGCTTCCGTAGAATCTTTTGTTTTGTTTCTTTGAGTCAGGCTGTCACCTAGGCTAGAGTACAGTGGCATGATCTCGGCTCACTGCAACGTCTGCTTCCCAGGCTCATACAATTCTTCTACCTCAGCTTGCCCAGTATCTGGGACTACAGGCACATGTCATTGCACTTGGCTAAGCTTCCATAGAATCTTAATCACCAGTTTTAGTCTACAGAATCAGAAGATACTTATTTGTCTACACTTATAAAAATGGCCTGGAAAGTTATGCTTAACCAGTACTTTAAAAGTTAGAAAGCCCAGGGGAGGAAGTAATAAGCTATCATGACTTAATATATCAGTATTATGATACTTACACTTTTTATTATCTTTTTCTTTTACAAGTTGCATGATATCTCAGAATCGGAATTTCTAACTGAAGCTGAGATCATTTGTGATGTTGTGTGCCTGGTATATGATGTCAGTAACCCCAAATCCTTTGAATACTGTGCCAGGATTTTTAAGGTTTGTTGCTCCTACAGACTATGACTAAATGTAACTTCATACATAATAGTTTTGAATTCTGAAGCATATGGAGGAGACAGTATTACATTTTTAATTGGTTATGTCCAGCATGGCTGCAACTGTACACACACACACACATACAAATATATGTGCTTAAGCACTAGAGGTGGTATGAAAAAATGAAGGTAGTTTTTATGATAGTTTAGGTGGATTTCTTTATATTTCAAAATGTTTAATGTGTGTTTTTAATTAAATATATTTTTTTAAATTGTAGTGAATATAAAGAATCAGTGTAGGTCTATTTTGTCATCAGCACTGGAAAAGTGGTCTGGATCTTATTTATTATATGAGATTCAGCTAGACTACTGCCAATCTTTGCCTTTTGGTTCATTTTTTTTTTTTTTTTTTTTTTTTTTTTGCTTTGAAACTATTGTTGCTTTGCCTATCTAGAGAAAATGTTTGGTTCACATTTAAATAGTAATTTTTGAACTTGTTATCAGATTCTGATTTCATTTTTTATTTCATAGCAACACTTTATGGACAGCAGAATACCCTGCTTAATCATAGCTGCAAAGTCAGACCTGCATGAAGTTAAACAAGAGTATAGTATTTCACCTACTGATTTCTGCAGGAAACACAAAATGCCTCCGCCACAAGCCTTCACTTGCAATACTGCTGATGCCCCCAGTAAGGATATCTTTGTTAAATTGACAACAATGGCCATGTATCCGTAAGTACTTGTTCTGTCTTCATTTTCATGTTGCATGGTTCATAACATTGCATGCCATTATTAGCCATGAAGGGATTATCTTTGTCACATAAAAATTGTTCAGCAACAGAAAGATACTTTGTAATGAGAAGGTACAAATTTGAGTATATGCAAGTTTGGTTTGAATGCCATAATAAAATGATAAAAACAGTGCTTCTGGCAATATTTGTATATGTTTTAGCAGGCTGTAACTATCTTAATAGGATAGTACAATAAAACACAACCCCCTCCCACCCAGCATTAAAAAATAGTTTTACTGGAATAAAATGGGGTTGGCATTATGTACTTTTATGCCTAGAAGGCATTTCTATATGAACAGAAAGTTCATTTTTATATTTTTCTGTTATTGACCTTAGGTATATGAAGTTTTCTAAAATCTTTTAATAATTTATGTTGAAATTATGGGTATGTTTGAGTTCAGGATGTCTTTTTTAAATGCTGTAAAGAGTATTTGTAATTGGAATTTCTATTGTAAAAATGTTTTGCATTAAGTGTTATGAGCCACAAATTTCATGTACATTTATTATATATCTATACATGCATATGCACAAGCACATAACTGTGGTCATCTCTGTAATTTACTAACTGCCTTAAAATTGCATGGTTCTTAATGGCATTCGCCTCAAGTAGTGTGTTTGTATAAACTCTGTTTTGTAACAAAAGAGTTTTTCAGGCAGGCAGTGCGTTTCTCAGGACTTCGTAGCTTATTCTGCTTATTCTTATGTTAGTCTCTAAATTATTTTTCTTATGAAAACTACAGTGTAAAATAGAGTAATAATCAAACATTGCCATGAACCAAGACTGACATTTTTCAAAAAGGTGTTAATTTATACAGATTTTTAAAGTCAGAGTTAACTTTACTGCTATTCTATTACCTAATACTTTTTTTAGATGCAACAAATCCTTGAATTTCTATTTGTATTCAAAAACGAGTCATTCCTATTATTATAGAATAAGCAAAACCTTATTTATGTTTTACCTTTGCTTTAAAACTCTCATGTATGTTATCTACAGAGAGGATCATTACAGAGACAGACTCTCCCGAGACATGGGCCACACTGATAGAATAGAGAATTTGAGAAAAATCTGGGTCTTTCTAAAAACTGCTTTGTAAGTTACTTTTTCTTTATGACTTCTGTGGGATTTTGTTGATATTTTCTTAGAGGATGACCAAATCTCCTTTCTTGCCATAATTAACATTTAGTAATTATGTAGAAACGCACTGCTTGGTCAGGCTTCCTGCCTAACTGTATATTATGTTGTCTTCCTTTACTATATAAATGTACTTCTTTAATCTTGTAATTACAGTAGCTGCAACTATGTTTTTACATCTGCATCTTTAAAACATTTTACTGTAATTCGTGTGTGTGTGCGTGCGTGTGTTATATGATAAATGTACATACATGGACACTTGTTTACATGGTTAATCCCAAACTACTTCTCATGAAGCATCTCCCTGTTGCTAAGCATACTTTGCATCTCTCCTTTTTGGTGGGTAGAGCCTTGTGTATGTTGAAGAATCAGATTTGATTTATAAAATAACAGATGGATTCCAGTATGACAGCTGGCAGTGACTTAGTAGCAGTGATTTGTTCATCATCACAAGTCAAAAAAATGAAAAAGAAATGTCTTGAGCCTATACGAGTTTTTTTTTTTTTTAATTAATTCTTGTTTTTCTTCATGTTGGGAATTAGGCATTATTGGGATGCTGCTAATCGCCACAACCATGCTACCGTGTGCTGTGGTCTCATCAGATCTCACAAGCTAACCCAAGTCAGATTGGGCCAGTCCTTTGACTGAGAAGCCTATAAAAAAGTGTTCAGGTGTTACAGGAAGTGATGTCATTGATTCATCAGGTGGCGCTCTTCTGAGTGGGTTCTGCACCACTGCCTCTTCATGGGTGGTGTGATGGTTTTGTATGAATGAGTGGCTCTGACCACTGAACAGTCATTGGAGACCCCCTACTTTGATAGTTAGAGCCGAGGTGAAATGGGTTGCTCCCTGTGCCTCCACCAACTGGTGCAACTCTGCTCAACCAGAAAGGAGTCAGAAAGTTTCCCTAAATTTCACATCTAATTTCAATTGGATCCTTTGTTGATTTTTACATCCTTACCCAGAGTTTCATACTGTCATACTTAGCTGCTGTGTTTGGGTAGCAGACGAAATCATCCCTACATTTTATTTGAGTAGAAATTTATAAAGCACCTTGATTTAGTTTATTTGAGAGCCAGGGTGCTTGATGAATTAAAGACGTTGTTGTTCACATCTTCTCAGAGTTGAATATACTCGTCTTTTGAATCAAATGATTTATCATTCTTCTCCTTCCTGGTTTTCAGGCATGTGTGTATGCTGAGGGAGGAGGAGGAGGAAATAGTTATTTAAATGCTAGCAAACTTTGTCCTTTTGGTGGGTGCTTATGGCTTACTCAGTTTTTCTTTTTATTAATTTATATGAGGGTGCCATCTATTGCTGTGCATATTTATTCCACAAAAGTTCATGTAATAATAATTCCATCCCCCCTCCAGAAAAGCAAAAGTGTTAGCTAATTTTCTGTAGATTTTCTATAGGGAGGGAGGAGGAAGCTATTACTATTTGTTATGTTTTTGGTAAATGTGGAATTCTGCACAACTTTAGCATGCCCCACACTGTCCTTTTCCTTTCTACAAAGAGTGTTGCTTATGCCTAAGTCTTTTTTTTAAGTTGGCACACCCTGACTTGTGCCATATTTGTAAGAACTCAACTCCTGTCCTTCTGTGTGTTTTCGCAGCCATGCCCGGTTACGCTGTATGTGCACCTGCAACAGGTGTACATTTTGCATCTGTCAGAACTTCCTCAACTCAGACTTGCTGCAATCTGTAAAGAACAAAATCTTCACTGCAGTTCTTAACAGGTTCTTAACTTTATTTACTGGGTACCAGGCATTCTGTTAAAATACGAAAGAAAAAAGCAGATAACTATTTATGATATAGATACTCACTACGAAGACAAGCTGACTGATGCCCAACTAACTTCCACTAAAATTCTCACTGTGATGACAATGTTTAGTTTTGGAAGCATCCTTAATAATGTTTTAAAATTAATAGGTATATTTAGAGGACTGTAAAATAAGATTTTGGATGATTTTTTCAAGATAATATGTATAGGGAAATAAAAATCTTTTGGCTGTGAGTTATAGAACTAGATTTGGACTTTTGTAGTAAGGAAAAGACACATTGATTCCAGATGAAAGATACTATATTATATTGTACTCAGCTTACATTGAAATAATATATCTCATTAAAACTATAGTAATGCAAACAGTATTTTGGGTTTGAAAAAATATTCTATTCTTGAAACCACTTATAATTATAATCTACTTTTAAGTACCTGGAGTGTTTATTTGAAAGAACATGGTTTCTAGACATGAGGATAATAACCAGCTTTAAGAACTCAAAGGAATATGGAAAGGAGAAAAAGATCTGTAGTACTGGTTTTTTAGGTCTTTATAATTGAACCAAAAATATGAAGTAATCTTATAAAGTTATATGCTTTTAAGAAAGAGAAAAAAAAGGATGCATATATTCCCTCAAAGCAATAGTCTTGGAAGGTTGTATTCTTATTCTGATCATGCTACCTTTGTTCATATCAGTTTTGCATTTTTTGAGCATTTAAGAGCTCAGTACTAATTTGTACTTGATGTCATATTTGTATGTGTCAAGGATGAATTAGTTTTTTGAAATAATTTAAAAGTCATTGGGAGCTGGGCTTGATTAGGATGGATGATCAAGCTAAGTGTTCAATTTTGGTTAGAAATGGATCAGTTATTTGGCTCACCATTGGACACTCAACTGAGGGCTAGACTTTAACTGTATCAACTGATCATAGTTTGTATCCACCAGCAGTATAATAGATGTGTCTATGAAACAGTGAGTTTATTTCTTCTGTGAGTCAGAAACAGTGATTTTGAAGGCATTCTAAGAGTTTCCGTGATGTTTTGAGCACTGTCAGCTCTGTAATAAGAATGCAGCCATCTCAGGTAACTGCTTTGAAGGGACCACCACACTCATTTGGTGGTAAAGTTCTGTTTCTGTGCTTTAGCACCTTGTAAAGTAGTAACATAGACAGATTCTCTCATGATGACTGATGGAAAATGCAAGGCTAGTTCAAACCAAACAACACTCAGGTGCTCCAGTGTTGGGAATTGTTGAGTTGGAAGAGATTCTAGAATTCATCTGGCGTAGCCTCCTGTTAGAATGCCTTCCTGCAAGCCTTCCTGAGAGAGTGCTGTTTATCTGCTAATGGCTTGCCTCATTGGAAAAGGTTTTTGCTTTTGCTTTTATTTTTTTTTTAACTAAATGTTTTCCCTATAATTTTCTCTCTTTAGTTTTAGTTGTGCCCTTTAGAACAACATACGACTATTCTACTCCCTCTTCAACATAGCAATCCTTCAGGCATTTGAAGACGGCCATCATGTCTCCCCTAATTTTCTCTTCTCCAGGTAGAACATCCCCATTTCTTTCAGCCTTTTCTTAAATTAGATGGTTTAGTGAACTCATCAATCTTGGTTGTCTTCATCTGAAAGCCCCTTAGGTTTTCACAGTGCCTCTTAAAAGGTGCCACCAAGAATAGAAAACAGTGTTGCACTTGTAGTGTGACTAGTCCAGAACTGTGGGCAGCTGTGTTCCACAATCAGGACAGCATCTGTCTAGGGCATGAATTAACTTTTTGGCAGTCCCATCCCACTGTTGACATATATTATCTTGGGGTTAATTAAAATCAGATGTTTTTTCGTATGAAGAGACAGCTGTCCCTTCCTCTCTAATTGTGTATTTAACATTTTTTAGTTGATGCTTTAAATCTAAATGCAGATACATATATCTATTAAATGTCCTATTCTTCTTTTGATCCATTTGTTCTAGCTCAGTCATTTTAAACATTTCTGTCATTTGTCCCATGATATATCTCTCTCAGCATTGTGTTATTTGCAAATTTGGTAGATATGTACTGTCTTTCAAGTTACTGATAAAAAAATAATGTTGAATACCCAGAGGTTGGAGAAAGAGAGTGCTAAATTGAGCAAGCCCTATAGTATTCTACCAGATAACTATTTTTCTCAATGATAGGTTCAAAATTCTTGGGGAAGGATTTTTCATTTAATGAAAAATATGTTATTATCCAGCCCATATTTTATCTTCCTGTCTTATCAGAGATTTCATGAAAGATTTTTCTAAAATCAGCATATAATTTCTTCTACATTCCTCTGATCTACCAATATCATAATTTTATCTAATTAGCAAGCAACATCTATTTGATGTCTTATTTTGGTGAACTCATCTTGGCTTCCTGTAATTGCTGATCACAAACCACCTATTCTAGAAACTCTTGATTGTCCATAATTGCAGATTGATTCATTGTCTGTGTCTCTGGTGACAATTTTATTCCTAGATTGGTTTAGTCAACTTTCAAATGAAATAGGATGGATGTGTATTAAATGAATGCTGTTGCGAATAGTAAATTATACAGTGGTCCTCAAAGAGAAATCAGTAAGTTTTAGTCATATCTGTTTATAAACTGGAAGTAATTTAATGGTAATGTCAGCACACATCTGGTATCATCAATGGAAAGAATGAAAAGGACAGGTAGAGGAACCAGTGTACTTTTCAAACAACTCCTTCCTTATCCCTGTTTGTATTTTAATCATTTATTTAAGAGAAGCACAGTGGAATTTTAGGGGGTCCGTACTGGAGTTTCCTCTAGTTTATAAAAGCTAAGTAAGACATGTAGGTGGGGTCCAAAAACCCAGTGCCCACAGGTCCTGGATGGATAATGTGAAAGAATAAAGGTGGCCAAGTATAAGAAGCAAGGAGAGGTGGAGACTGCAGCAGGCACTGTCTAAAAGGGGCAGCCACCACTCAGCTCTGGCCGTTTGTTGTTGCACAGGCCTGGTGTCGCCAGATTATCTGGTATTATAAGAGACTGGAAATCAAGGCTTTTGTGTGAAATTTCCTGATATTTAAAGATTAGCGATTAATTAACAAATTTTTAAAGTACTGATCAGAACAAAGCACGTTTATAGTCCACCAGTTTGCAACCTTAGTCTTAAGTTATGGCCTAGTTGTGAAAATGGAGGCCAAGAAAAAGGACACATATAGAATGAAAATGTCTCTGTTCCCATCACCACCACCATTTTACTCCTTTCCCATGAAAAATTTGAAAAAGTTATTGGGTGATGGGATGAAAGTGGAACCACCTTTTCCTGTTACTTCTCAGGTTTAAATGCAGCCATTACTAGTTGGTCACTGTTGGTTTCCTGTGTTAGAGGTATCCTAATGTTAAGCACAGAAAAGATTGACTCATTAAGTAAAAGTCATATAAAATTTTTTCACTGTATTCTGTTCATAGGGAGGGTTCCCAAGTAACACTAGGTCCTAAGTCTTTGTTTTAGAAATCAGAACTACCATGCTTACTGTTTGATTTAGAAGTATAAAAGAGCAGTTCTAAAAGGCTTGTCTTTTTTTTTTTTTTTTTTTTTTTGAGATGGAGTCTCACTCTGCAGTTTAGGCTGGAGGGCAGTGACGTGATCCCACTCACTGCAACCTCTGCCTCCCGGGTTCAAGTGATTCTTGTGCCTCAGCCTCCTGAGTGACTAGGACCGCAGGCATGTGCCACCTTGCCCAGCTAATTTTTGTATTTTTAGTAGAGATGGGGTTTCACCATGTCTTGAACTCCTGACCTCAGGTGATCTGTCTACCGCAGCCTCCCAAAGTGCTGGGCAGGTGTGTGAGCCACCTTGCCCAGTCATTTTTACTTAGGTAAAATGTTTCACGGAATGTCTGCAAAGAATTAAATTAGCAGACAAGTATTGGTCTCAAATCAGCACATTGTTTTACTGTGCTTGTGAGAATTTTGGTCACTGAAATAGAAATTACTACCAGATACCATACATGTTTGAGGCCACATTCTCTTACTACCCTACTCTCTCCTAACCCCACCTGATTTGATTTATTCATTCAGAATACTTAATTTAAATACCTGCTTTGGATAGGACCTGCTGTGAGCTGGGGCAAAATTTGAAACTGAAGAAGATATGGAACCTGCCTTTAAGCATCTTTCTAAATATTATGTCTCTAAGAAAAACATTTTTTAACTTTGGTTATATTTTCAGTGATGTTAGTCCTTCATGCTAAAAAGGAAAGTGCTGTATAACCTGATAATGAATTTAGGCAGTTTCAAGAGGTTAATTTCTGCAATTCTTTTTCCTTTTACAAGAAAAAATTGTGTTTTTTCTTGAACTTATTTACTAATGCTATATATTTTAAATATAGAAAGCATTAATACAAAATTTTTTATTTCCAATTTAATTGAATGTATATCGACTTTGACATGTGAGAGTAGTATTAAACACACATCTATCTCACATGTAACCTTACTCTTTGGTAATTATGATCTCACTCTTAGATCTGGATGGGTTTATGTTTTTCTTTAGACTAATTTATGAATAACTGGAATTATTTGAACTTATAAATACATTTGGAGGATGATTAACATGTGGTCAGATGATTTTAATCTTTGGGACTTTTATTTCAAGTGGTGTAAATTACTGGAGAAAAAGACCTTTTGAATATATTTTAAATTTTAAATATCTTTTCAATTTGAAAGTGATTATATATAGATGAGCTTGATTGTTGGTTTGAACTACCCAGGATTTTTATTTATTAAGTATTTATTACTCTGACTTGAGAACACTCCTACTTTGCATGAGAATGTTACTAGATTGTAGTGTCCTGTGAACTTTAATTTGTCCTTTTTTTTAGATGTTTGTTTCCCTTTGTTTGTCTGTGTCACTTAGTCATTTTTTAATACTCTCAGTCTCCTTCCCAGCTAGGTTTTTGTGTATAATCCCACCACTTCTTCTAACCTATTATTTAATCAAATAGTACTTATTTTATAGTTCATTATTTGGGTGTGATTTCCTTTCTGCGTATTTTGGTTCTAGGATTTCTTTCATTCTATTATTTGCATTAGCCATATTAGTTGTTGGTTCATGTTACTTCTTAAGTTCAGTAGCAGCAGTTTATTTTGACAACCAAGTGCATAATTTACACTGAATATTTACAGAGACCCAAAAGTATGATGGATAGATGTCATACCTGTTGTATTTTTACCCCATTTATAATGTGGTATGTGTGACTTTTATTATATGTGACTTTAAATATATGTGACTTTTATTTTAAGCCACTCATTAATGACTTACTTCATTTACCCATATTGCTTTAATAATCACCCAAGTTCTTCCTTTATGTAGTTAGAATTAACTACCTAATAGAGGAGCCCTTTGTTGAAGGAAGAATTTTATTGTCAGAATAAAATCAACTGCTTTTTTATAGGATTGCCTTATGAAGAGGATTGGTTCCTAAAAATCTTAATGTTGTTAAATGTTGGAAATCCAGGAGTCCTTGGGATATTACGTTATAGTAAAGTACTGTATCCAAGGAAGTCCTGCTTTAGTTTCTTATGAAACTTACTTGTTCCCTTGTATGAAGGTCCTTATAAGACTGCTTGTGAATTTGTATACATAGTCATATATTTAAAGTTATACAAAAGTTTATATTACATATTTTCACTAAGCTTATAAGCTTAACTGCTGCTTATAATTTTTAAATTTTTTGCCATGTGGTTAATATATTAAAGGACATGACAAGGTGAAGTTCACCTTATCTGATCTTTAAGTATCACTAGTTAACATAGATATTGGAGCATTTCCTTTGTATTCATGATCATCTGTAAATTCAGATTCTTCTAATGCTTGGCGAAGCATTTCTTGACATTGGTGCAAACCTGTGGTCCTTTCCCAAAGTATGATCCTATTTAGGCATGCTCGGTTAACAGCTTGCTTATGGTTTGTGTTGAAGCTGGTAAACACTGTTATTGAGCTTAACCTGTTTTGATAAATATGCTATTAAAATATTTTATGCCCATGTTTTCAGTTAGAATTATCCTTACTAAAATTGTTAGCAGGAATGGCATTATTATTAGAAGTAGATATAGAAAATACTTCACCAGATTGAAACATCTAGAGAAATAAAAGTAGAGAGTCCAGAAGACTTTTTAAAATTGTTAATACTTTATTTTATTGGGATTTTTTTTTTTTTAAATAGAGTCTCTGTTGCCTAGGCTAGGATACAGTGGACCTATCTCAGCTCACTGCAACCCCCACCTCCCAGGTTCAATCAATTCTTCTGCCTCAACCTCTTCAGTAGCTGAGATTATAGGTATGCACCACCACACTTGGCTACTTTTTTGTATTTTTAGTAGAGACAAGTTTCATCATGTTGGCCAGGCTGATCTCGAACTCCTGACCTCAGGTGATCTGCCTGCCTCGGCCTCCCAAGGTGCTGGGATTACAGGCATGGGCCACTGTGCCGGGCTTCAGAAGACTTTTTTTTTAAGTAGAATATTTGAAAATAGAAAAGGGCCAAGCTCAGTGGCTCATGCTTCTAATCTCAGCACTTTGGGAGGCCAAAGTGGGAGGATCACTTGAGCTCAGGAGTTCGGGACCAGTCAGAGTTACAAAGTGAGATCCTATCTCTACAAAAATTAAAAAAAAAAAAAAAAATTGGCTGGGTGTATTGGTTCACACCTGTGGTTCCAGCTACATAGGAGGTTGAGGTGAGAGGTTTGCTTGAGCCCAGGAGGTCAAGGCTGTAGTGAGCTATGTTTGTGCCATTGTACTCTAGCCTGGATGACACAGTGAGATCCTGTCTGAAGAAAAAAAAAAGAAAATAGAGCTGGGCACAGTGTTTCATGCCTATAGTTTCAGCACTTTCGGAGATCAGGGCACTAGGATTACTTGAGCCCAGGAGTTCAAGACGAGCCTGGGCAACAAAGTAAGATCCCAGTCTCTATTTAAAAAAAAAAAAAAAAAAATTAGCCAGGTGTGGTAGCACGCACCTGGGGCCCCAGCTACGTAGGAGGCAGAAGCAGGAGGTTCATCTGAGTCCAGCAGGTTGAGGCTGCAGTGAGCGTTTGTGTCACTGCATTCCAGCCTGGGCGACAGAGCTACCCTGTCTCTAAATAAATAAATACAGAAAAGTGTACTGTAGTTTGGTGACCTCAGTATAGATTTCAACTTGAGATACACAATTACAAATAAGAAAAAGCTAATATGATATCTGCCTTGATAACTTTAGGTACATGCGCATTACAGTTATATTGGTTGTTGTAGAGTATTATCTTAAAAATCTATACCTGAGATATAGCTATGGATAGAGTTGTAAAAGTAGAAGACCATTCACATTCATGCATTTGTACATCTCTTAGTTGTATTTTTGAAAGAATAAGATGGTGAGATGAGAGGAGTGAAAATAGGAAATTCAAATACATTTCTGAGAAATTGTGTGGGAAGACTGATAAAAATGACTCTCTGAGTAAAGTCTCTCAGTTTTGCTTCTTCTGAGTATATTCTTCTGAACTTACCTTTGCCTCTGCATAATAGCTTACAGTCTAAGACAAGATTAGTTGATATCTGAGTAACAAATTCTGAATTCTTACCTTTCATCAAATTTTAATTTTTGCAGACTGTTTATTTTTCCCTCCGTCGCTCAGGCTGGAGTGCAGTGGTGCAGTGTCAGCTCACTGCAACTTCCACCTTCCGGGTTTAGGCAATTCTCCTGCCTTGGCCTCCCAAGTAGCTGGAATTACAGGCATCCACCACCATGCCTGGCTAATTTTTTTTTTTTTTTTTTTTGAAACGGAGTCTCATTCTGTTGCCCAGGCTGGAGTGCAGTAGTGCGTGTGTGCATGCGTGTGTGTGTATGTGTGTGTGTGTGTGTGTGTGTGTGTGTGTGTGTGTGTGTGTGTGTTTTGAGACGGAGTCTTACGCTGTCATCCAGGCTGGAGTGCAGTGGTGCAATCTTGGCTCACTGCAGCGTCTGCCTCCTAGGTTCAAGCAATTCTCCTGCCTCAGCCTTTCAAGTAGCTGGGACCACAGGCGTATGCCACCATGTCCAGATAATTTTTATATTTTTAGTAGAGACAGAGTTTCACCATGTTGGCCAGGCTGGTCTTGAACTCCTGACCTTGTGATCTGCCTGCCTTGGCCTCCCAAAGTGCTGGGATTACAGGTGTGAGCCACCGCACCCAGCCTAATTTTTGTGTTCTTAGTAGAAACGGGATTTCACTCTGTTGACCAGGCTGGTCTCTGACCTTGTGAGCTACCGCACCCGATCTTTTTTTTCTTTTTTTTTGTATTTTTAGTAGAGATGGGGTTTCACTATGTTGGCAAGCCTGGTCTAGTAGTTCTGACTTCAGGTGATCCACCCACCTCGATCTCCCAAAATACTGGGATTACAGGCTTGAGTCACTGTGCACGGCCAGTTTTGGCAGACTTTAATTTATTTATTTCAGAGATGGGGTCTTGCTTTTTTGCCCAGGCTGGAGTGCAGTGGTGTGATCAACTCACTGCCTCCTTGAACTCAGCTCATGGGCTCCTTCCTCAGCCTCCCTAGTAGCTGGGACTACAGGCACACACCACTGTGCCCAGGTAATTTTTAAATTTATTATTTTTATTTATTAATTTTTTTTTTTTGAGATGGAGTTTCGCTCTTGTTACCCAGGCTGGAGTGCAATGGCACGATCTCGGCTCATCGCAACCTCCGCCTCCTGGATTCAAGCAATTCTCCTGCCTCAGCCTCCTGAGTAGCTGGGATTACAGGCACGCGCCACCACGCCCAGCTAATTTTTTGTATTTTTAGTAGAGACAGGGTTTCATCATGTTGACCAGGATGGTCTCGATCTCTCGACCTCGTGATCCACCCGCCTTGGCCTCCCAAAGTGCTGAGATTACAGGCTTGAGCCACCGCGCCTGGCTTTAAATTTATTTTTTAAAGAAAGCTTTTGCCCAGGCTGTTGCAGACTTTTAGATCTCTGTATAGTTTTTATATCTCAGATATGAACAGATTATTAAAAAATTTTCAACTGGAGCATTTTAAAATACCTTATTTGGGAATAACTAGAATGGATTAAATTCCCTTAAACCCTTTAGAATTTTATACCTTATATTGCTAAATATTGCAATTGACAACATTTCCTTTATTTATTGTTGGCTATATAGATTGGGCCAATAAAGACTTGGGGTTTTTTGTGTTTTTGTTTTTGTGTTGAGACAGTGTCTATCACCCAGGCTGTAGTGCAGTGGCATAATCGTAGCTCACTGCAGACTGGAAGTCTGAGCATTCCTCCCACCTCAGCCTTGAGCATTCCTCCCACCTCAGCCTCCCAAGTAGCTAAGACAGGCACGCACCACCATGTCTGGCTAATTAAAAAAAAATAAAATAAAATTGTAGAAACAAGGTCTTTGTTGCTCAGGCTGGTCTTGAACTCCTGGCCTCAAGCAGTTCTCCAGCTTCAGCCCCCCAAAGATCTGGGATTACAGTGTTAGCTGTGCCCAGCCAGATCGGTTTTCATATTCAGCATAAGTAGCAGAATTAATTAAAAGCATTTTGTTTGCCTTTGCACTAAAGATATTCAGTGCACAGGTACACTGGAATTTTGGCCAGTCTGCATATGCTTTGTGTGACTGTTCACACAGCTATTCATTTAACCCTTTATTACCTGAATTTTGCAACATTTTTTTTCTCTCTGCATTATTAAGTAGCAGCCTTAATAAAACTCAAGTCCAGAGGTGTTGGTTGGCTCCTACACCTGTGTCAAGGAGAACTCGATGTCTGATATATTTATGGGCCTTCAGCACTTCTAAGCCAGAAAGCCAACATCCCAGACACAGGAATTTTCACCTAAGAACTTGAGAGCTCAGAAAACTGCGAATGGTTAGTTAAGGTTATATTCAGCAATTAGTCATTATTTCTCATGTTCTAAAGAGATACTGCTTAACTAAACGATCTTACTCCACATAGAGTAGGAAAATTTGGTGATTTTGATATATCACCAGATTAGAAAAAACCCTTTATACATAGACACACATATACATTTTTGACCTTGTAACATTTAATTCTGGAAAGTCTGTCTTAAGGAAAACATTCTAAATAATGGAGAAAAATGTTACTTAGAAGTCTTTTTTTTTTTTTTTGTAGTCACAAATAAGTGGAGATAGCCAGGTTGAGCATGGTGGCTCATGCCTATAATCCTAGCACTTTGGAAGGCTGGATCACTTGAGGCCAGGAGGATCACTTGAGGCCAGGAGTTTTAAGACTAGCCTGTGCAACATAGCAAGACCCCATCTCTACAAGAAAAATGAAAATTAGCCAGGTGTGTTGGCATATACCTGTAGTCACAGCTACTTCACATGGCCGAGGCAGGAAGATTACTTGAGCTTAGGAGTTGAAGGCTGCAGTGAGCTAGGATTGCACCTCTGTACTCCAGCCTAGGTGACAGAGCAAGATGCTGTTTCTGAAAAATAAAATAATAAAAGGAGATAGCCAGCAATCAGAGAATAGAAGATGATCCAGCTATTTAGAATGTTTCCATAATTGATAAAAAAGTTCATACATTATAATAAGTGTAAAAAATATGTAGAATTATACACACGTTGTATTTGCAGCTGCATAAAAAATACATAGAAAAAGTCTAAAAGGGACCAAGCACAGTGGCTCACGCCTGTAATCCCACCACGTTGGGAGGCCGACGTGGGTGGATCTCTTGAGCCCAGGAGTTTGAGACCAGCTTGGTCAACATGGTGAAACCCCATCTGTACTAAAAGTACTAAAAATCAGCTGGGCATGGTGCACAGTTTTTGGTACTTACAGAATACATGTGAGACCACACTATTCTCTATTCAGGTGGTGTCAGTTAAGCAATGGTAAGCGTGCCCTCCATTATAAATGCTTTCTCTCTTATAAATAGAGCTTGGCAGTGCAGCTTTTCGTTGTTTTGTTTTAATAGAGTCTTGCTTTGTCACCCAGGCTGGAGTGCAGTGGTGCGATCTCGGCTCACTGCAACCTCCGCCTCCTGGGTTCAAGTAATTCTCCTGCCTCAGCCTCCCAAGTAGCTGGGATTACAGGCACCTGCCACCACACCCAGCTAATTTTGAATGTTTTTTTCTTTTTTTTGGAGATGGAGTCTTGCTCTGTTGCCAAACTGGAGTGCAGTGGCACAATCTTGGCTCACTGCAACGTCCACCTCCTGGGTTCAAGTGATTCTCCTGCCTCAGCCTCCCAAGTACCAGGACTACAGGTGCACACCACCATGCCCAGCTAATTTTTGTATTTCTTTCTTTTTTTTTTTTTTGAGATGGAGTTTCGCTCTTATTACCCAGGCTGGAGTGCAATGGCGCGATCTCGGCTCACCGCAACCTCCGCCTCCTGGGTTCAAGCAATTCTCCCGCCTCAGCCTCCTGAGTAGCTGGGATTACAGGCACGTGCCACCATGCCCAGCTAATTTTTTGTATCTTTAGTAGAGACAGGGTTTCACCATGTTGACCAGGATGGTCTTGATCTCTTGACCTTGTGATCCACCCGCCTCAGCCTCCCAAAGTGTATTTCTTTTTAGTAGAGACGGGGTTTCACCATGTTGGCCAGGATAGTCTCGATCTCTTGACCTCCTGATCTACCCGCCTCAGCTTCCCACAGTGCTGGGATTACAGGCATGAGCCACCGTGCCCGGCCTAATTTTGCATTTTTAGTAGAGATGAGGTTTCACCATGTTGGCCAGGCTAGTCTTGAACTCCTGATCTCTGGTGATCTTCTGCCTTGGCCTCCCAAAGTGCTGGGATTATAGGTGTGAGCCACTGTGCCTGGCCTGTAGGTGGTAAAGGTGTAAAATAGTTCTGTAAGTAACTTTCCATGTCTAAAAGTGTCTTAAACAGCTACTGTAACATTGATGGAGCCATCAAAATATACTTTATGACTTAATAGTTACCTTAAGTTCTAGCTGTATCTTGAACATGTATCTATATTGATCTTGAAATGCAGAGGAAAACTAAGCAATAAAGTCAGTCAGAATATATTATTTCATTAATAATACTTTCTTAAAACACAAGGGAGACCAACCTGTAGTTCCAGCAGTTAAGAGAGGTTAAGGTGGAAGGATTGCTTGAGTTCAGGATTTCAAGACCAGCCTAGACAACATAGTGAGACTTCATCTCTATGAACAAACAAACAAAAAACCGTAAGGGAGCTATGTGAAACATATATCCATATTTTAATACTATTTATGAGAAATCATTTTGATTGATTTTAATGCAATTATGACTAGCTTAGGGCCTAATCCTTTTTTCCTCCTAAGTTAAAATATTAATGTAAAAATTTAAAAATAAAATAACATGTGCAGTAGCTCATGTCTGTAATCCCAGAACTTTGGGAGGCCAAGGCAGGCAGATCACCTGAGGTCGGGAGTTCGAGACTAGCCTGACCAACATGGAGGAAACCCCATCTCTACTAAAAATACAAAATTAGCCAGGCATCATTGCGGGCTCCTGTAATCCCAGCTACTCAGAAGGCTGAGGCAGGAGAATCACTTGAACCCAGAAAGCGGAGGTTGCAGTAAGCCAAGGTCACGTCATTGCACTCTAGCCTGGGCAACAAGAGTGAAACTCTGTCTCAAAAAATAAATTAATTAAAATTAAAAAAAAAATCTCCATTATTGAAGATGCATGATAATCACAGGGAGACCAAAGAATAAGAGAAACCTCTAATGCACCTTTAGCTTATGCTCTCAATTTACATTCTACACATCTGCACTGACCTGGAGTTGTAAACTTCTGTTATTCTCATCATAGGTCCACAGTGGTCTATGAGTTTGGGATGTTGGACTCAATCTTTTCACAGACATATATTTGTAGTTTTGGATAATCCAAAGTAATAATCTGTAAACTTAATGACTAATTAGTTGTTAACTTCATTTCTGATGAATACTTAACGGTTACTACATGTTGTCAAGTACTGCTTATGGTATTGGTTTGAAGGACTTAGTATTTCAGATGTATCAAGATCAGCCTCAGAGAGATGTTTAGAGAGTGTCTGTAACAGCTTTAGGTTTCCTTATCTGTGTATGTGCGTGTGAAAAGAGTATATACAGATAGATTTTTTTGAAGTTTGGCAATTTGCTATAGAATACGTTTATTTTAAATATAGAAAACATGAGATCCATCATATAGGATGGCAACTCAATTTATGTGTGGGATGCATAATTGAGAGATGTTATTTTTGAGTTCCCTTTTTTGTGAGCTCTGCTATGAACTGCAAACTGTGTGCATGTGTGTAAAAGGTTAAGAGCCCGGGTAGCTGAGTGGGGTGCCATGCTGTTAGCAGACGACGAAGGCAGTATTACTCACCAGGTGCACGCTGTCCGCTCTGTAGAAGATTCCATCTTCATGGAGTCATCTCATGGTCCACTTTTTCTTGAAGCCAGGTAACATTTCCAATGGGTTGGCCTCGTTGGAGTTTTTCCAGCTTGGAAAACCTAAGCATTCTCTTCCCCCAACCCTTTTTTTTTTTTTTTTTTTTTTTTAAATAAAACACTGCCTGTTGGAAAAACTAACTTGCAAGCTGGAATGAACTTGCGATATCACTTTGCTTTGTAAGAAGTAATTATGTGAGGAGTGTTTTTTTTTTTTTAATAGAAACTGGTGAGGATGAGAATGGAGTATTGCGTCTTTGTTGTGGTGTTAAGCATGGAGCACTCTGGCTTGTGTTGTAGACTTTTGTTTCTAGGGATGTACAGACTGTTTTGTGATAACTAATCTGTTCACTTTGTTACTGAGGCAAAGTAGTTTTGTGCAATTTGAATTCGTGGTTCTTAACTCTTTTGCATATGTCAGTGCCTTGGTCTTTTAATGATACCTGATTTTTGCTTCAAATCTGTTTGTTTAACTTAGTTATAAAAGAACCTAAACTAGACTAGACAGTCGCTTTAAGCTCTTAATTTTGTAAATTTTCTTTTCTTTTTTCTTTTTTTTTTTTTTTTGAGACAGAGTTTCTGTTACCCATGCTTGAGTGCAGTGGCACTGTGTAAGCTCACTGCAACCTCCGCCTCCTGGGGTCAAGCAATTCTCCTGCCTCAGCTTCCCGAGTAGCTGGGATTGCAGGTGCCCACTACCACACTTGGCTAATTTTTATAGTAGAGATGGGGTTTTACTGTGTTGGCCAGGCTGGTCTCAAACTCCTGACCTCAGGTGATCCACCTGCCTCGGCCTCCCAAAGTGCTGGGATTACAGGTGTGAGCCACCTCGCCCGGCCATTTTTGTATGTTTTCTACATCATCTCAATTGTGTTCACTTAATTAAGACTTCAGTGACATTTAAATAAAATGTTCCAACCTTTGCTTTAGAGCTTTATCCTCTTCATGGTAAGCTGTCATACTTGAGACTCTTGAGGGTGCTTAGCAGTGTTATTAACTGAGCATGCTCATAACTCAGTTTGTGGTACAGGCTGTCCCTGTTCTTGTCATGCATACTATGGCTTCTTTTATGTCATTGCCTTTCAATCCATCACGTTACATTATGTCCTTTAGTTGGTACCATTATCACTGCCTGTCTGACTAACACCAGGGATTGTTTTTTTTTTTTCTCTTTAATTAGCAGTAACCAAATTAATGCAAAATGGTAAAATTTCCCCTCCCCCTACCTTTATTTTATTTTATTGTAAATTTTTATGAGGCTCAGTGTTTCCAAAGTTGACTTTAATAATTTCTCTTACGAAAGTATTATCACTTGTCACTTAACTGCTTACAAAATAGCTTTCAGATCTTGGGTATAGGAGCTTACACATTATTTCAAGATGAATATGACCCTCAAAATTGTGGAAACACTGCCTTAATTCTCATTTTGAAGGACCGTGATGGTACTACAAAGCGCTAGATTGATTTGTCTTAATTTCTTTATTTCCCGTGTGAAGAAAACGTTTACAAATTTAGACATCTACTCCACATAGTACCTATTTGTCTTTATTGGTGTCTACATTATGTCATTTTCTTAAAGTAATGATTATCTAAGCAATTATATACGTGGCTGTATTGATCAGTGTTTTTGATAAGCATTACTGTATGCAATTAGCTTGACAAGTGTGCTAATACTTCCCTAAAAGTAGACTGCTAAATAGGTGGTATAGGGTTTTCATGCTGATCATGTTTTAAATAATAATTATATTTTCTGACTACAGGCACGTGACACAAGCTGACCTCAAGAGCTCCACGTTTTGGCTTCGAGCAAGTTTTGGTGCTACTGTTTTTGCAGTTTTGGGCTTTGCAATGTACAAAGCATTATTGAAACAGCGATGATACAAAAAGAAATACTGGCCCTACCAAAAACAAATACTTTTATGTACATTCTGAATGCTTTAAGTTCTGCTAGAAATATTGAGATATTTATACATGCAGAGTTACTTTATTAATATTTGTAATTCATGCATAAGAGTATTTTAATGATAGTTATAACTGCAGTATTGGCTAGCATATGGAAAGAAAACAGCTAACAGCCAAACTAAAATGGCTAAATTCCAGAGGCCAAAAGGGAATATTTTGTAAATATATGTACATATTCAGGCAAGATATGGTCTCCCAAGCTGAGTTCTAGAAATGATGTTTCTAGACATTTCTAAATGGTATTGTTAGTGCTCACTTGGCTCACCCTCCTAAGTTGAAGTTAGCCCAGAGATTGTATTTACTCACGGATCACTTTATTTATTTCACATTTACTCAGAGAGATCCTTTGGGTTCTATAAGGACTTAAGGCACAATTTGCCATTCTCTCTCCGTTTTTAAAAACATACAAGCCAGTGTCAGCTTACCAACATGACTTTTTTTCAGTCACTTGTGGTAGGCCAGCCTTGAAGCCATCGCACAGTCTAGAAAATTGTATAGCTGAGTGTGCAGCTCACCTTTAAGGATGAAGTGAGGTAAAAGCAATTCGCAGAGACGTTATCTATGTGATTATGTTGCTTCTTTTGTCAGTATATTGAATTTTATAGCCCTTTCAATGAAATGAGAAAAAACAATTTGTATATTACCAATGTTTTTAGTTTAAATAAAGAGTCACCCTTACTACTGTTGAATTTTCCTCCCAAGTGTAAATCATTCTATAATGGCTGTGTCTATTATAGTATATTACAGTAACTGCATGTGTTACAAAGTGTTCTTTATCAGGATAGGATAACCTAGAGGCGGTAATTTTTTAAATGATAAATCTAATGAATATAAACTCTCATGATAAACCTATTTTTTCCATCATCAACCTTTTCAAGTATTTAAATAAATAACTGCTATGTACTGTGATCTTGAGTTTTTTTGTCTTCTAAAGTAAATATTTCTGTACAGATAGATATGAGTGAAGTCCTCTGGTTTCCGTCTCTCATATTGAAAATTATTGTATGTAAAAAGAATCCTCGGCTGGGCGTGGTGGCTCACAACTGTAATCTCAGAACTTTAGGAGGCCAGGGTAGGCAGATCACCTGAGGTCAGGAGTTCAAGACCAGCCTGACCAACATGGTGAAACTCCATTTCTACTAAATACAAAAAATTAGCTGGCCATGGTGGCACATGCTTATAAACCCAGCTACTTGGGAAGCTGAGGCAGGAGAATTGCTTGAACCCGGGAGACAGAGGTTACAGTGAGCTGAGGTTGCACCGTTGAACTCTAGCCTGGGCAACAAGAGTGAAACTCCGTCTCAAAATTTAAAAAAAAAAAAAACTTAGCTGGGTATGGTGCCTCACGCCTTTAATCTGCAAACTTTGGGAGGCTGAATCGGGCCAATCACTTGAGGTCAAGAGTTCAAGACCAGCCTGGCCAACATGGCGAACCCCATCTCCATTAAAAATAAAAAAAGTTAGTCAGGCGTGTTGGCGAATGCTTACAATCTCAGCTACTCAGGAGGCTGAGGCAGAAGAATCCCTTGAACCCAGGAGGCAGAGGTTGCAGTGAGCCAAGATCTTATCACCACTCCACCTGGGCAACAGAGCAAGACTCCATCTCAAAAAAAAAAAAAAAAAACCAAAACAAAACAAAATAGGAAAAAGTCAAGTGTGATTTATATGTGTAAGAGGAAATTTATTTAAAAGTTGCAGAGGAATCTCTTTTGGTAAAAGACCAATTGTTTTCCTCTACACATGCCTGATTAATGTGTTCCTGCTATTGTTTGCATGTTTATTTTCTCCTTTAACATGATTTTTCCTCATTGTCGTTCTGAGGGATTTTTTTTTTTTTTTTTTTTTTTTTAAAGACAGAGGCTCACTCTGTCACCCAGACTGGAGTTCAGTGACACCATCTCGGCTCATTGCAACTGCCACCTCCTGGGTTCAAGCAATTTTCCTGTCTCAGCCTCCCGAGTAACTGGGATTACCGGCACCTGCCACCCCACCCAGGAAACTTTTTTGTATTTTTAGTAGAGACGGGGTTTTACCATCTTGACCAGGCTGATCTTGAACTCCTGATCTCGAGATCTGCCCGCCTCAGCCTCCCAAAGTGTTGGGATTACAGGCGTGAGCCACCACACCCGACCCTTACAAGATCACATTTCCTGAGCAACTGGTAACAGTATAACTTATTAGCTATAAGGTTGCAAAATAACATATACGATATTTACTTGCATACTTCCCTGTCTCTCCCTCCCCACATTTCCATTCTAAACTTGAAAGAAAGGAAGATTAAGCAAAATGCTGGTGACACTTTATTTTATTTTATTTTTTTTAATAAGACAAGGTCTCACTCCTTTGCTCAGGCAGGAGTGCAGTGGCACGATCATAGCTCACTGTATCCTTGAGCTCCTGGGCTCAAGTGATCATCCTACCTCAGCCTCCCAAAGTACTGGAATTACAGGTGTGAGGCACCACACCTGGCCTGACTTCATTTTTATTATTTTCTGAGAATTTCTCACTTACCAAATTTATGTCAGTTGTATAGCTTGCAAAGACAGTTAATGTTTTCCATGTTCTTTTCTAGTTTGTCTGAAATACTGCTTTAAATGAACATGCTTTATAGATTGTTGTGTTTGTGAGAAACAGAGGAAAGAAGCTAGCTTACCAAGAGTTAATGAGTGGTGTGTTTGTATATTTAGATATTCCATCTTTTCATTTGAAGCTTTAATTTCTTTGGTTCAGAAGGCAGGAGGCAGCTGCCCTGTCTTGCTCTGGGCACACCCCCTTGCTAAGCTAGCCCCTTTCCTTGCCTGTGAATCACTCCAGGTGGGATGGATTAGTAGTGGGAATGCTCACTGTTTTCTCTTCTTTAACCTACAGGAACATATGGATTTTTTCTTTGTTTTCAAGACAGAGTTTTGCTTTGTTGCCGGGGCTGGAGTGCAGGGGTATAATTACAGTTCACTGCAACCTTGATTTTGTGTGCTCAAGCGATCCTCCCTCCTCAGCCTCCAAGTAGCTGGGGACTACAGGCATGTGCCACCACACCTAATTTTTTTTTAAAATGGCTTTAGTAGAGATGAGGTCTTACTATGTTGCACAGGCTGGTCTCAAACTCCAGAGCTCAAGTGATCCTCCCACCTCAGCCTCCCAAAGTGCTGGGATTATAAGTATGAGCCACTGGGCCTGGCCTATTTTTCTTTATTTTGCATCCTTACTTTAGAGACTAGTGAATGTGAGAAAATGTGTGAACACAAGAAGAGGCTTTTTCTGGCTTTTACAATTTGCTCAGGAGATACAAGCTTTAAGAGTACAAAGGAGAAATGAAGAAAATGGGAATTTGAGAGTTAAAAGGAGAGCTTTCATTTTATACCAGTTGCATTGTCTTTTTTTTTTTTTTTTTTTTTTTTTGGTGAGACAGAGTCTTGCCCTGTCGCCCAGGCTAGAATGCTGTGGCACGATCTCCACTTACTGCAACCTCAGCCTCCCAAGTAGCTGGGACTATAGGCACCCACCACCATGCCTGGTCAATTTTTTATTTTTGGCTGGGTGCAGTCACGCCTGTAATCCCAGCACTTTGGGAGGCCGAGGCGGGTGGATCACAAGGTGAAGAGATCGAGACCATCCTGGTCAACATGGTGAAACCCCGTCTCTACTAAAAATACAAAAAATCAGCTGGGCATGGTGGTGTGTGCCTGTAATCCCAGCTACTCAGGAGGCTGAGGCAGGAGAATTGCTTGAACCCAGGAGGCAGGGTTGCAGTGAGCCGAGATCGCGCCATTGCACTCCAGCCTGGGTAACAAGAGCGAAACTCCGTCTCAAAAAAAAAAAAAATTTTTTTTATTTTTAGTAGAGAGAGGATTTCACCATGTTGGCCAGGCTGGTCTCAGACTCGTGGCCTCAGGTGATTCCCTTGTCTTTCCAAAGCATTGTCTTTTAAATGGACAATTCTGAGGCTGCTTGCTGTAGTGCCTTAATGAATAATAAGGCAGTTTGAAGGTTTGTAGTCCTAGCATAATGAGTAGCTTAGCCTTACTTAGAACATCAGGGGTCTGTTGCTTCTTGCTATTAAGGTCTTTCTCTTTCATATTTGACCAAAAAATGAGTAATTTCCCACATTGTTGGCACTGATGATGCTACAGTAGGAGTGGGCTCTGATGTTAGGAATTTGGGGAGCACATGACCATTCTGAAATGGCCTATGAAAGAGGTAGGAAGACTTTGGATATCAGTGAATATCTGCACATCACCTGCCAGGGGAAGGCACCAAGTAAGAAATATACTGATGAGGCCAGGTGCAGTGGCTCAACCTGTAATCCCAGCACTTAGGGAGTCCAAGGCAGGTGGATCATTTCAGGTCAAGAGTTCAAGACTAGCCTGACCAATATGGTGAAACGCCAAAAATACCAAAAAACAAACAAACAAACAAAAAAAACCCATTAGCCAGGCATGGTGGTAGATGCCTGTAATCTCAGCTACTCAGGAGGCTGAGGCAGGATAATAGCTTGAACTTGGGAGGTGGAGGTTGCAGTAAGCTGAGATTGCTCCACTGCATTCCAGCCTGGGCAACAGACAGAGCAAGACCCTGTCTCAAAAAAAAAAAAAAAAAAATATATATATATATATATATATATATATATATATATATATAAATGAGCCAGTCTTGAATGAAATGAGAACTTTCCCAGTCTGTGAAGGCAGTTAAATAATGAATAAAGAGAGGAAAACCAGAGGTAAGTGCCCAACCTCTGTGGCAGAGCATACATCTTTCCTAAACAAGCCCTAAGAATGCAGCTTGGGTTGACTTTTTTCTTTTTGGCCCATCATTGGCTTTCGAGTTAGCTTCTATGCCCCTTTTGTCTGAATTGGACTAGTAAAAGTCAATACAAAGATGCCTTTAAAATATATATGCAAATCTGTCCAGGGATGGTGGCTCCCGCCTGTAATCCTAGCACTTTGGGAGGCTAAGGTGGGTGGATCACAAGGTCAGCAGATTGAGACCATCCTGGCTAACATGGTGAAGCGGTGTCTCTACTAAAAATACAAAAAATTAGCCAGGCATGGTGGCACGTGCCTGTAGTCCCAGTTACTCGGGAGGCTGAGGCAGGGGAATTGCTTGAACCCAGGAGGAGAAGGTTGTAGTGAGCCAAGAGTACGCCACCTTACTCTAGCCTGGGTGACAGAGTGAGACTCTGCCTCAAAAAAAACAAAAAATGTATACACATACACACACACACACACACACACACACGCAAATCCTAAAAATAAGTGTGTGTGACCTGTTAATTTGACTTCATACTTCAGTACATATTTATTATTTTTATTATTTTGTTTTGAGACAGTCTCCCTCTGTCACCCAGGCTGGAGTGCAGTGGTGCAATCTCAGCTTACTGCAACATCTGCCTCCCAGGTTCAAGGGCTTCTTTTGCCTCAGCCTCCCAAGTAGCTGGGACTAAAGGCGCCCACCATCACACCTGGCTAATTTTTGTATTTTTAGTAGAGACAGGTTTCACTATATTGGCCAGGCTGGTCTGGAACTCCCGACCTTGTGATCTGCCTGCCTCGGCCTCCCAAAGTGCTGAGATTACAGGCGTGAACCACCATGCCTTGCTTTTAAAATTTTTTTAACCAACATACCAAATTCTTAAATCATGTTTTCACAGTCCATGTGTGTTTAGGGAACTAATTTGGGACTAGATGCTTTTTGAGAAATACTACATGTCAAGATGCTAAATTTAATGTTCACAGTATAAGAATGATCCATGCAGGCAGCTTGACCTTTCCAATTCCTTTATCCCCAGATTCACAGTCTAATAACACACTTGTTTAAACCCCTAAGGTTGCAAGTAATTTGTGTCTTTTTAACTTTTTTTTATCAAAAGTCGCTGTCAGTGAGAGCAAGTGTCTGTTAACCTGCTTGGCCCTCGGCTCTGTGGAAGTCTGACCTGTGAGTATCACAGCTGTGTATCTCAGGTTTCTCTAGTGCATCTCAGTTTTATAAAATATCCTCCTGCTCCCATTGCACTCAGACTTGTCAGACCCTTTGTCCCAGATATTTTGGGTTCAGAAAGTATCTTACTAGAAGGCAATATTTTATTTTCTTGGAGACAAGGTCTCACTCTGTCACCCAGGCTGGAGTGCAGTGGTGCGATGTTGGCTCACTCCACTCACTCCATCCTGGCCGACAGAGCAAGACTCCATCAAAAAAAATAATAAGAGGAAACCATTCATGTGCTGTACAGAAACTGACAGTGAGCCAGATTTGATAAATACCTCCTGTAACTGATGAAAATGGTAGTAAATGCACAGCAGCATTTACTAATGATTTTTTAAAATTACATGATTGTTTTGGAATGTGGAAAGGTTCAATACTAGGAAGAACTTAAAAATACTGTAGTCGTGTTTTGTTTGTATGGAAACTAAGAGTGGATGTAATTGTTTGATTTTTTTTCGCTTTTACTCATCACATTGTTTACAAGAACATGGTTCTCTGGCCAACGTTGGGTTAACCTCAAAGAGCAAGTTGCATATTTAGAAGGTAATGGGAGCATCATTTCCACTTTTTCTGAGCACTCATAAGGAGCTATTCTTTTGGCACGTTATTCATGCTTGTTTTCAGTTGTCCAGTTGTATAATTGGCTTACATGGAAAGTAAAGGAATCCCATGAGAATGTTTAGTTTGAACTCTAGTTATCTGGGGAATTTGCCTCCTTGTGTAAATGAACATGTGATCATGTTTCTTATAAATTTGAAAGCCAAAATTTCAGAGTGTAAATAGCTTACATAGTATAAAGGTCATCTGTCCAACTCCATACTTTTGTATCCTACAGGGAGCACAAAAAGGTGAAAAGTGATGGCCAGGTGTGGTGGCTCACACCTGTAATCCCAACATTTTGGGATGCCGAGGGCAGAGGATCACTTGAGGTCAGGAGTTGGAGACCGGCCTGGCCATCATGGCCAACATGGTGAAACCGTGTCTCTACTAAGAGTACAAAAGTTAACTGGGCATGGTGGCACGTGTAGTCCCAGGTACTCGGGAGGCTGAGGCAGGAGAATCACTTGAACCCAGGAGGTGGAGATTGCAGTGAGCTGAGATTGCGCCACTGAACTCCAGCCTGGGTGACAGAGCGAGACTCCCATTTCAAAAAAAAAAAGCAAGAAGTGACTTATTCAGAGCCACAATATTAGTTTGTCCTGGAGCTAGGACTGGAACCCAGGTATTTTGATTCCCAGTTCAGTACTCCTTCCACTGTCAGAGCCAACCTAACAGCTGGGCCTTTGTTCCTACCTTTGGTAAATTTGTAATATATTCTGCTTAAAAAAAAAAAAATCAAAAAAACAACAAACAAACAAAAAAACAGGCCTAAGGGGAAAAAGAAAAAGAACAACCCCACTAAATAGTTTTGACATCTCTATAACTAAAAAGAGTTAAAGTTGGTAAAGCAGATTTTCTGGAAGCCTTTCCTCCGAGGCATTCTGCCTTCATTTCTGCTAGCTGTCACTAGGTAATTGATGTGTCTATTGAGAGGAGTGCAGACACGTGGGTAGGTTTATTTCAGGTACAGATAACTGAGGGGAAATAAGGATATAACCACTCTTTGAAAAGCACTCATTATGATTTTTAATTGTTCTTGTTAATTTTGAAAAAATACTCTTAAAATTTATTCACATTTTATAAATGGAAAAAGTACTTGTGTCAGGGGCTTTAATGGAGGGGAACTCCTAGAGTAAAGTTTTGTCACTAACATTTTTCATCTCTGCTTCTGTAATCTGCCTCTGGAATTTCTATAATTCCAGTGCCATCCAGCCACTTCTATATACCATCTAGAGAATAAGTGGCTAAATATGTCTTTACCCATTCACTACACTTTTTACTGACTTCCTCTTACAGCTCTTGTTTTTTGTTTTTGTTTTTTTGACGGAGTCTCACTTTTGTTGCCCAGGCCGGAGTGCAATGGTGCAATCTTGGATCACTGCAATCTCTGCCTCCTGGGTTCAAGCACTTCCCCTGCTTCAGCCTCCCAAGTAGCTGGGATTACAAGTGGCCACCACCATGCCTGGCTAATTTTTTTTTTTTTTTTTTTTTTCTGAGATGGAGTTTTGCTCTTGTTGCCCAGGCTGGAGTGCAATGGTGTGATCTCTGCTCACTGCAACCTCCGCCTTCCAGGTTCAAGCGATTCTCTTGCCTCAGTCTCCTGAGTAGCTGGGATTACAGGTGTCTGCCACCATGCCTGGCTAATTTGTATTTTTAGTAGAGATGGAGTTTCACCATGTTGGCCGGGCTGGTCTCAAACTCCTGACCTCAGGTGATCTGCCCACCTTGGCCTCCCAAAGTGCTGGGATTATAGGCATGAGCCACCACGCTCAGCCCCTCTTACATATCTTACTTTTCCCCAGATTCTCAAAGTGTCATTACATCACCTGGGAATTTGTAAGAAATACCATTTTCAACAGCCCTTCCCCTACCCACCTCCCCCACCAGGCCTCCCAGATTCTGAGTCCTCAGAAACTTGGAGGATGGGACCCAGCAAAATCTGTGTTAACAACTTTCACCACTACTCACCTCCCCACCCTGCCCCATGATTCGGATGCATGTGAAGGTTTGAGAACTGCCACAGTAGACGCTGAAGTCAAAGAGGTTACAGTCTTTTGGGGCAACAAAGTTATAAAGTTGCTAGCAGTACAGTGGTTAAATTGTTTCAGATAAATTATACATATGTATAATTTTGATAAGCAATAGAACAATCCCTTCCATGTCTTCCCCTTTCCCCTAGGAAAATTCAAATTCAAATCTCAAGGCTCTGCAGACCCTGCCCCCAGACCTCTGCAGCGAAATCTGCGCTCTCCCTATGTGACTGCAGTCTAGCCCCGGAGAACTTCCTTCAGTTGTAAGAATGCACCTTGCTCATTCTCTTGAGCCCTTTGCAGATGCTGTCTCTCAAGAACCCTGTCCTCCCAGCCCTTCATCCTTTAGATCTCAAGGAGGGCCAAGGCCTGGCTGTCAGCGTCCAGGAGCTGAGTCTTGGCACTTAGTGCTCATCTGTCCACTTCACCCCCTTTGCACAGTATGGCCCACTTACCCTCACCTGTGGTTTGTCCGAAGGTCCTCTCTTGCCCTCTCTAGAGATTCCATTTAAGAGTGTGAAGCAGGGGAGGGATATGCTAGTCAGGGCTCGGCAAATGTCCTTTTCCCTTACCCTGGGGAAGCTGACCTGTTTCCATCCTGACCCAGCATGCCTGACTGGCCCTGAACTAAGTACTGGACCTTTGCCTGCCTGTGGTGCACCTGCCTACTCTTAAGAGTACCCAAGGGGATGTTTATCAATCCACCCATTTCTAATTCCATTTTCTTCATTTATACAACCCTTTCTTGAGAAAGCTTTACTCAGTCACTGAGCCTATGTGGGAATAACTGACTAGTGGCCCCAGAAACTAAATTATCTCTTAGTGGAAATTCACCAGGTTGTTGGGGGTGGAGGGTAGTAAAGGACTGAGTTAAGAGCTAAGATCTGAGTTTAAATCCCAACTTTGCCACATTCCATGTGCAGGTTACTTGAACTTTCTGTTTCCCTCCTAAAAAATGGAGATTAGGACTGTGCGCCTTGACTGAGGTCTGTTCCTTGGGGTGCTTTTTCCCCTTCTCAGGAGAATAGGAGGTCTGCTTCCCACAACAAGCCCCCCAGGATGGCAACCCTCTGCCCTTCTTCCTGACCTTGAGCAGAGCTGCACCACTGCATCTGGGGGAGCGGGAGAGGCAAGGGTGGCAGCTACTTTGTTTCTCTACATGTATCTAAGAAATGTCTGGATTCTCTTGAGTACTGGAGCTGTCCTAATTCATTCAGGCTGCCGTTAACAATATAACAAAATACGGTAAACTTGGTGCGTTATAAACAACACTCATTTATTTCTTACAGCTCTGGGGGCTGGGAGGTCCGAGATTAAGGCCCCAGCGGATTCCATGTCTTGTGAGGGCAAGATTCCTTATTCATAGATGACACCTTCTCCCTGTGTCCTTACATGGTAGGAGGGGCAAAGAAGTTCCCCGGGCCTATTTTATAAAGGCAACTAATCTCTTTTATGAGGGCTCTGTCCTTCCGGCCTAATCTCCTCCCCAAAGGTTTCACCTAATACCATCGCCTTGGGGGTCAGGATTCCAACACATGAAATTAGGGTAGGGGAGACGTATTCAGACCATAGCAGGGACCAACGAAATGTCCCTCACCCCTGTTGTCTTGGCAGGCAGCACAAACAGTTGAGTTTCTTTATCTCACTAGCTCCTTTCTCGGGCTTTCAGGCTACCTGATCTCTGATCAACCTCTAGGATATTCGCGTACCCCAAGGTTGTGTCACGAGTTTCCTTATCTTTCCTATCTAGACTTTGTCTCTAGGTGATCTCATTCAGCACCTTGATTTTGTTTTTTTTAACTTTTTTTTTTTTTTTTTTTTTAAGACAGGGTTTAGCTCTGTCGCCTAGGCTGGAGTGCAGTGGTGCGATCTTAGCTCACTACAACCTCCGCCTCCTGAGTTCAGACCATTCTCCCACTCCACCTCCTGAGTAGCTGGGACTACAGGTGTGTGCCACCACACTGGACTAATGTTTTGTATTTTTTTGTAGAGCAGGGTTTCACCATGTTTCCCTGGCTGGTCTTGAACTCCTGAGCTTGAGCAATCAGCCCACCTCAGCCATCCAAAGTTCTGGGATTACAGGCATGAGCCACCGCGCCTGGCCCTGATTTTTAAACTTTTTATGTTTAAATAATTTGAAACATTAAAAACAAAGTTACCAAAGTAATCATAGGACTTGCTCCTTTGGGGTACTTCCTGTAAATGGAATCATGCTGCATGTGGTCTTTTGTGACTGGCTTCTGTCACTTAGCCTACAGTTTTCAAGCCTCGTCCATTTTGCAGCATGTACCAGTACTTCGCTCCTTTTTACCACTGAAAAATATTCCATTGTATGGATATGTCACATTTTGTTTATCCATTCTTCAGTTGATGGACATTTGGATCATTTCTGATTTTTGACTGTTAGGAATAATGCTGCTATGAACATTTGTGCACAAGTTGGTTTTTTCATTTTCATTTTGTATTTTGCTTTTCTGTGTACAAGTTTTGGTGTGGGTGTCTACTTTCATTTCCCTAGGGCATATACCTGGGAATGGAATGGCTGGGTCATTTGGTAACTCTGTGTTTAATATTTCGAGGAACAGCCAAAGTGTTTTCCAAAGTGGCTGCACCATTTTACATTTTCACCAGCACTGTGTGAGGGTTCTAGTTTCTCCACCTCCTCACCAACACTTACCTGTCTTTTTTTTCTAACTATTTAATACTCTAGTGAGTGTGAAATGGCGTCCCTGTGGTTTTGACAGTTGCTGATCTTGCCCAGAACATGTATTTCTGCAGTATTTGCCAAATTTTCTACTTCAGTTATTCCCTCTATTATTTATTAATTAGAGTTGTACTGTAAAAGAATGTCCTTCCCCATTTATTTATTTGATATTTATTTACATCATGGATATTTACTTTATGCTATGGGTCATAAAGCATTACTAGCGTTATTTATTTTGTTGTTCAGTTTTGCTCATCCTATTGTTATCCCACATTGGGCCATGAGGAGCTGCTTCAAGCTGCCTCCTGCACCTGCCTACATGTGCTCCATTGTTTCTGAGCACTTCCTTCCTTCTAGGCACCACAGATGTTCCAAGCAACTTGTGTCCTTCCCAGCCTCATCCTGTACTTTACCTGCCCTTGTCCTGACATCAGCCATTTCTCCAAGGAACTCTGGTTCCTTTAATTAGAGAATGGTTATTTAGAAACAAAGATTCTGGGCCAGGCATAGTGGCTCACACCTGTAATCCCAAAACTTTGAGAAGCCGAGGTGGGTAGATCATGAGGTCAGGAGATCAAGACCATCCTGGCCAACATGGTGAAACCCCATCTCTACTAAAAATACAAAATTAGCTGGGTGTGGTGGCGGGTGCCTGTAGTCCCAGCTACTCGGGAGGCTGAGGCAGGAGAATTGCTTGAACCTGGGAAGTGGAGGTTGCAGTGAGTGGAGATCAGCCATTGCACTCCAGCCTGGAGACAGAGTGAGACTCCGTCTCAAAAAAGAAAAAGAGAAAGAAAGATTCTGGCACTAGGTGTAGCTCATTGCTACTAGCAGCCCCAGACTTTAAATACAATCCAACAACTCCTAAATTGCTATCACCAGTCCTGACCTCACTCCAGAAATCCACATGCTGTTTCTAGTTTCTCTTTTCTTTTCTTTCCTTCCTTCCTTCCTTCCCTCCCTTCCTTCCTTCCCCCACTTCCTCCTTCCCTCCCTCTCTCTCCTCTGTCTCTCTCTCTTTCCTTCCTTCCTTCCTTCCTTCATCTTGCTCAAGGCTGGGGTGCAGTGTTGCATGATCTCAAGTCACTGCAACCTCTACCTCCCAGTTTCAAGCAGTTCTCTTGCCTCAGCCTCCCAAGTACCTGGGATTACAGGCACACGCCACCACACCCAGCTAATTTTTTGTATTTTTAGTAGAGATGGGGTTTCACTATGTTGGCCAAGCTGGTCTTGAACTCCTTACCTCAAGTGATCCATCCACCTCAGCTTCCCAAAGTGCTGGAATTGCAGGCGTGAGCCACCGCACCCGGCCAACTGCTTCTAGTTTCTTGCTGGTTGTTTCTTCATGGATATCTGAAGCACCTTAAACAGAGCCCTTAATACCCAGCACTAACTGCCCCTTTCCTGATCTTCCCCATCCTGTTGACTCTACTTCCAAAACATGTATCTCCATCTCCACTCCTACCGCCCAGGGCCAGGCCACGACACCTTCTCCCTGGACTGAATGCAGGGCAGCCTCCTAACTGCAGCAGCAGTTCTCCAGTTTCTTCCTTTCCTTCCAAACTCCATTCTCTTTAAGCAGTCATCTTGCTGCTCCTGTACTTACATTCTTTCGTTGTCTTCCTGTCACACTTAAATAAAACCCAGATTCCTTGCCCGGCTTTATAAAGCCTGCCTGCACTGTTCCTTGCCTGCTTCTCTGAGCTCACTGTTTCCACACCTATAGCGTGCTTGCTTCAGAGCCTTTGTACTGGCTATTCTCTGCTGGAAATGTTCTTTCCTCTTTTTTTTTTTTTTTTTCAAAGCTGCCTCAGGCTTGTCACTTATATTTCAGTTTAAATGTTATCGCCTCAAAGTAGAGCCTTTCCAGACCATGTAAAGAAACCATCTAGAAACTAATTTGATGGTTGACCACAGTGGCTCATGCCTGTAATCCCAGCACTTTGGGAGGCCAAGGCGGGTGGATCACTTGAGGTCAGGAGTTCGAGACCAGCCTGGCCAACATGGTGAAACGCCGTCTCTACTAAAAGTAAAAAAAATTGGCCAGGCATGGTGGCATGTGCCTGTAATCCCAGCGACTTGGGAGGCTTAGGCAGGAAAAACATTTGAGCCTGGGGGACAGAGGTTGCAGTGAGCTGAGATAATACCACTGAACTCCAGCCTGGGCCACAAAGCAAGACTCTCTCAAAAAAAAAAAAAAAAAAGAAAAATATTTTTTATCACCCTGATGGTCAGCATCTCACTGCCAGCCAGCTTCTCTCTCTCCCTTCCATTCTTCCTCCCTCCCTCTCTTGTTCCTTCTCTCCCTCCCTCTCCTCCTTTTCCACATGTGTTCCTTCATTTGTCAGGATCTCCCTCCTGCTTCAGTGTAAGCTCTATTAGAGTAGGGCTTTGACTGTCTTAATCACCACTTTATATTCAGGGCCTAGAACAACACTTGGTACATAGTCAATGCTCAATAAATATGTTTTGAATCAATGAGTAGATGGACAAATAAATGAACTTCAAGCCATTTGCCTTAAAACTCCGTGAACGTCAATGCAGCACTGGGCGCAGTGGCTCATGCCTGTAATCCCAGCACTTTGGGAGACAGAGGCAGGTGGATCATAAGGTCAGGAGTTCAAGACCAACCTGGCCAAGATGGTGAAACCCCGTCTCTACTAATAATACAAAAAAATTAGCCAGGCGTGGTTGCGGGGACCTGTAATCTCAGCTACTCGAGAGGCTGAGGCAGAGAATTGCTTGAAACCGGGATGCGGAGGTTGCAGTGAGCCAAGATCGCACCATTGCACTGCAGCCTGGGCGACACAGCAAGACTCCATCTCAAAAAAAAAAAAAGCAGCTTATTGGACTGAGTGAGGAAATAAAGCTAAAAGACAACCAAAATATTTCCTGCAGAGGTGGCTCCAACAGCTGAGCTGTGGGAAGGTCTGCAACAAAATCAACGACAGAATGTCAGGGACTCTCACAGTTCAGAGCCAGCGGTCATAGACCTCAGACTTGGGTCTGAGCCTTTCTTCAAGTCATCTGGTCACCCAAGCCTCTTGGCCTGGACCCAGTGATCTCTCTCCTACTGCTACACTTAATCGTGAGGGATTCTGTTCTGCTTGGTTATTCTTTCCTTCAGAAACGTGTACTTGGAACCTCCTTTGTATAAAGTGCTGGGCTGTATGTTGTAAGAAACAGAGATGAAATAGTTATGGGGGAGGTGCTTGATTCAAAGATCTTCCAATACAGTAGGGAGAGGTACTATGTAAATAAGTATCTACTATAGGTAGAAAAATAAGAACTATAAGAGATAAAATCAAGTGCAGGCTGGGCATGGTGGCTTATGCCTGCAATCCTAGTACCTTGGGACGCTGAGGCAGGTGGATCACCTGAAATCAAGAGTTCAAGACCAGCCTGACCAACATGGTGAAACCCTGTCTCTACAAATATACAGAAATTAGTTGTGATGGCAGATGCCTGTAATCCCAGCTACTCGGGAGGCTGAGGTGGAAGAATCACTTGTACCTGGGTGGTGGAGGTGGTGGTGAGCCAAGATCACACCACAGCACTCCAGCCTGGGCAAAAGAGCAAGACTCAGTCTCAGAAAAAAAAAAAAAAAAATTAAATGCAATGGGAATTTGAGCAGAGGGGAGATTTTCTCCTGTTGAGGAGCTTCCAGAAAGCTTTTATGGAGAAGATAGTGTTCACCTTGCACCATAATAATTCATACATAAAGAGTATTTAGTTAGTTTCATTTGGCCAAGAGTTCAGGTGCCCATGCGCCTCACGCTTCTGGGGCTGGAGATCAGTAATCACCTCACTGGGTAAATTTCCTCCAGTTTCGTATGTAAAAACTGAGACACATACTTTCTATTAAAGATGTCAAAGCAGCAGCTGAATTTGAAAAAATATGCTGTGTAATAATGTGCTTGGAACAGAATAGGTGTTCATTTCAAGCTGTACAAACGCTGTGCTCACCTGTTATATATAAGTGGCAGCTGAAACATGTACCAGATTATAACTCTGCCACCAGCCAGGTGCAGCTGTAGCATCTTACATTGCTGCCAGGATTCTGCCACATTTCAGGAGCCACATTTTGGGAGTGAGGGTTACTGTTTGCCAAAAATGACCTCCCAAGTCCAAATGAAGAAGCCCTACCAGCACAGCAGTTTGGGAGAAAGAATTAGGAGATGCCTGTCACCTATAGAGGGAGTCTTCTTTATGTGCCCAGGACCACGGAGAGCCCAAAGCCAAGGGACCTGGGAAGTCAGCCAAGGACGCTTGCCTGGGTGTCTCCTGGCTGGTTTCTCTGTGCTGTGGAGCCACCTACGTTTAGAACCCCTTGCTGCACTCCCTCTGCTGAGCTTATATTTATGCTAGATCAAATGTTTAAGTTGCTTTTCTCTTTGTGGATCATAAATTTTAGAACAGAAAATGTGGGTTCTGGGGGGTGTGAAAGACAGGGACGACCATATGTGTTGCTTCAGTAGATGCTTCAGAGAAAGAAGACACTTAGTTCTGTAGTTGTTCACCCAACCCAGTACAGTTTCTGCTCCTTAAGCTCCATTCCTATAAAGATTAGCTTTCAGCTGCTACCACCAAGAAACAGTTCAAGTGCTGCTTACATTGTATTTTAACTAAAGATCTCAAGAACAAAAAAGAAATCCCTAGATGCTGACACTCCAAGTAAACTTAGGTCTAGGGGTAGAGGTGGGGAATTGACAGGTAAGGATTTCAGTGAGCGGGCAGTTCTCACCTTAGGTCAGTTCACAGTGCAGGAGTGCTTGGTGGGATGGTATCCATTTCTTTCATTTTGAGATATTTAAGGGTTGCTTACAGTAAGGGGATACCCAATCTGCCTATCTTGACACATTCAACATGAGTTCTTGAATTCCCAGCTAATGGGTTGGATTCCCATTCATTTTGTAAGCAGGATGATTCTATTTGGATGACCCCTTCTCAAAAAGGAGAAAGAACAAAGGCGCCAAATCCTTCCGAGAGAGAGAATGGGGTTATGGCAGCCAAGGTGAAACACCCGTCACAGGAGATAAATTATTTTGCTCATTAATGAGTCATCTGTCCTTTGATTTCTGAGTCCTAGGGAAACAGGAGCTCATCTGACAATGACCTGAGGGGACCCCTCCAGCGCTTCAAACAGTGCATGGAGGAGGAGGTGCCTTCCTAGTTAAGAAATTATCCCTGAACCCTTGTAGAGGACAGTCCAGCATAGGAAATTCTGGAACTGCAAGATGAAAATGTGTGCCAGCATGCTTCTACTTTCAGGGTACAGCCTGAGGCCCTAGGGAGGAAGAGTTCCTTAAGTGCTTTGACCTATTGCCAGGACAAAGATGAAGTGCTTAGAAGCATCTGGATGTGTTAGCTCTTCAGTTTTCCTCCTCCAGTCCCCACCCCACACACAGAGCCTCAGAAGGAGAGACCAGCTTCACCCGCTTACCAGCAATACTGAAGAATCACACCCCCCGACCCCTCAGGGTCACTGATCTCCCTCCCCTATGGGAACCCTGAACCTTGGAGAAAAACTGCTGCCTACAAACTCCCCACCTTCGCCTGGAATGCAGCCAGAGCAGAGTTTTGACTGAGATAATCAGTCCTTTTGGGGGGACCTGTTTTTCCAGCTTTCATTTTTCTCCCCTTGTTTCCTTTATTTCTAGAATTCTAAGAGTTATACTGTTCATTGTCTCTACCCATCATTATTAAGGGAGAGACATGGAAACATTCCCATGGTAACAGTTTCATCTCAAAATATCTGAATGCTATTAGCTGCCTTTCCACTCCAGGGAAAAGATGAGATTTTTTTTAAAAAAAGAAATCTTTATTCTCAGAGTACAGTTGACAGGTCCTCTCCACACTGCAGGGAGGCCTGCCGAGATCAGCAAAGATGGGAAAGGGCTCAGAAAGCCAGATTGGATTCTCAGCTGTCTTCACTTCTTGAACATTTCAAAAACTTAGTATTACGTGGTTTTGACACTGACCCGGAGACTTGCTGGTGGAAGAGCTAATGAAAACACCAGGTTCTCTGGGGGAAAATCATCCACTGAGAGCACGTGAGATGGGCCAGCACAGACTTAGCTCAAAGACCCACAAGCCACACTGTCTTACTGGAGAGCAACAGGTTTGAACAAACTCAGAGGTATGTGCTAGTCGCCATCAGCAAGCTAGGGAGAGAAAATGGGATAGGAAGCATTTTACCCCATATTCATGACATGCTTTATGGCTGGCCAAGGGCTTTTCATATTGAAATGGGATGATGGAGGAGATAGGATACACTTGTCTTAACCATGTGTATTAATTATCTATCATTGGCAAGGTGTGGTGACTGACACCTGGAATTCTAGCACTTTGGGAGGCCCAGGCCAGTGGATTGCTTGAGCCCAGGAGTTTGAGACCAGTTTGAGCAACATAGTGAAACCCCATCTCTACAAAAAATTTAAAGATTAGCTGGGTGTGGGACTGCATACTTGTAGTCCCAGCTACTCAGGAGGCTGAGGTGAGAGGATCTCATGAGCCCAAGAGGAAGAGGTTGCCATGAATTGAGATTGTGGTGCTGTACTCTATCTAGCCTGATGGACAGAGCGAGACCCTGTCTCAAAAATGTGTGTGTGTGTGTGTGTGTGTGTGTGTGTGTGTGTGTGTAGCTACATAACAAATTATCCCAAAACTTGGCGGCTTAAAATAAACTTGTGTTATCTCACAGTCTCTGTGGGTCAGGAATTTGGGAGCAATTTAGCTGTGTGATTCTGGCTCCAGGTCACTAATTAGATTGTATTCAAACTGTCAGCCAGGGCTGCCTGAAGGGTTGACTGGGACTGGGGGATCCCTTTCCAAGATGGCGCATTCACATGGCTATTGGCAGGAGGCCTCAGCTCCTCACCATGTGGGCTTCTCTTCACAGGGCTGCATGAATGACATGGCAGTTGGCTGACCCCAGAACAAGTGACCCAACAGATAGAAAACAGGAGGAAGCTGCATTGTCTTTTCTGACCTAGTCTCAGAGGGCACACATGATTACTTCTGCCATATTCTGTTCTACAGAAGCATGTCACTAAGTCCAGCACACATGGAAGGGAAGGGGAATCAAGCCACCTCTTGAAAGGAGAAGTATCAGGTACTTCCATGTTTTAGAACCATCAGGTCATGGTAGTTATGAAAATGAAGGTGTCAGTGCTGTATGTACTGATCTGAAGCAGTCTCCAAGATGTATCTTCAGTGAGAACAGCATGATGCCGAATGCTGGATAAGTCTGGATACTATTTGTAGGTTAAAAAAGGGAGGAGAGATAAATATGCAATCAGACATTGACCACTGCCTCTCAGAGGATGTACAATCAACTGGCCTGAAGGAGGAGGTTGGGGACAGGGAGGAGAGAGATTTGTTTTCTGTACCTTTTGAATTTTATTTGAGCAAGTATTACTCTTTGATAATAAAAGTTAATTTAAAAATAGATTAAAGTAACATAGAAATAAATAACATTGTTGAAAGAACTCAGGGTGAGCAGTTTGGGGTAGAATTATTATTATTATTATTATTATTATTATTATTATTATTTGAGATGGGGTTTCACTCTTGCCCAGCGGGAAGTACAGTGACATAATCATAGCTCACTGCAGCCTGGACCTCTGGGCCCAAGCAATCCTCCCACCTCTGCCTCCCAAGTAGCTGGGACCACAAGCACTTGCCACCACACCTGACTAATTAAAAAAATTTTTTTAGTAGAGGTGAGGTCTTGCTATATTGCCCAGGCTGGTCTCAAACTCCTGAGCTAAGGCAGCCTTTCTGCCTTGGCCTCCCAAAGTGCTGAGATTACAGGTATAAGCCACTGTGTACCTGGCTGAAATTCTTTTTTTTTTTTTTTTTTTTTTTTGAGATGGAGTGTAGCTGTGTCCCCCAGGCTGGAGTGCAGTGGTGCAATCTTGGCTCACTGCAACCTCCGCCTCCCAGATTGAAGCAATTCTCTTGCCTTAGCCTCCTGAGTAACTGGGATTACAGGCATGTGCCACCATGCCCAGCTAATTTTTGTATTTTGAGTACAGATGGGGTTTTGCTATGTTGGCCAGGCTGGTCTCGAACTCCTGACCTCAAGCAATCCGCTCATCTCGACCTCCCAAAGTGCTGGGATTACAAGGGGTGAGCCATGTCCTGCCTCAGGCTAATGTTTGTATTTTTTAGTAGAAATGGGGTTTTGCCATGTTGCCCAGGCTGAGCTGTGGGTTTTTTGTAGATGTCATTTTTCAGATTAAACCAATTCTCTTCCTAGTTTGTTGAGTGTTTTGGTTTTTTGTTGGTTTGTTTTTGTTTTTCTTTTGAGACAGAGTCTCACTCTGTCGCCCAGGCTGGAGTGCAGTGGTGCGATCTTGGCTCGCTGAAACCTCCGCCTCATGGGTTCAAGCGATTGTCCTGCCTCAGCCTCCTGAGTAGCTGAGATTACAGGCATACTCCACCATGCTAATCTGTGTATTTTTAGAAGAGACGAGGTTTCACCATGTTGGCCAGGCTGGTCTCGAACTCCTGACCTCATGATCTGCCTGCCTTGGCTTCCCAAAATGCTGGGATTACAGGCGTGAGCCACCGTGCCCAGCCTGTTGAGTATTTTTATAATAAAGCAACGTTGGATTTTATCAAGTGTTTCTTGTTGTTTACTGAAATGATCACTTGCTTTTTGTCCGTTATTCCATTCGTAGAGTGTGTATTACATTGATTTTTGTATGACAAGCCAACCTTGCATTTCTGGGGAAATCCCGTTTGGTTATGGTTTTTATATATTGTTGGATTCAGTTTGCTAGCATTTTGTTGAGGACATTTGCATCTACAGCATAAGGGGCATATCGTGTAGTTTGCTTGTGATGTCTCTGTCTCGTTTTGTTATCCAAGTAATACTTTTCATGGTAATACTGGCCTCATAGAATGAGTTGGGAAGTGTTCTCTCCTTTTCTGTTTTTTGAAAGAGTTTTTGAAGAGATTGATGTTCCTATTCTGTCTTCAGCCATTCAAACCAGCTTTTTGCTTCCCCTACCATGCCAAAATTGCTCTTGTAAGGGTCTCCAATGTCCATCTTGCCAAATTCAATGGTCAGTTCTCAGCCACCATGTTACCCTCAGTGCCAGCATCTGATCTCAGCCATTGTCTTACCCTCAGCAACAGCATCTGACACATTTCCCTGCTTCTCGGAGCCCTGTCTGCTCCTGGCCTCCCAGTCTCCTGGCTTTCTTTCTGCTTCGCTGGCCACTATTTTCCAGGCTTCTTTGCTAGATTCTCTTCCTCTATCTGATCTCTTGATGGTGAAGGGACACAGGGCTGAGTCCTTGACACCCTTTTTCTGTCTTTTCTCAGATTTTTGGTAATTTTACTTCTCTCTTGAATTTAAACAGCAACTATATGCTGAAGCCTCCCAAATTTAGAGCCCAAAGATGGTCTCTCTCTTTATCTTTGGATTTATATGTCCTCTGCCTATCAGACATCTTACCTTGGATGCTGAATGTATATCTCAAACTTAACTTGTCCAAAATTAAACT
Organism: Saimiri boliviensis; assembly: GCF_048565385.1. Lineage (NCBI taxonomy): Eukaryota > Metazoa > Chordata > Mammalia > Primates > Cebidae > Saimiri > Saimiri boliviensis. Next base: position 27,399,182 of record NC_133465.1, on the reverse strand, counting down.
TTTCATCTATTCCACCAAAATCTGCCATGCCCACCATCTTCCCCATCGTTATTAACCACAACTTGACCTTTTCAATTGATCAGTCCAAAAATATCTGAGTCATCCTTATTGGATACCGTTTTGCCCTCACTCCCGGCAGCCGTTCTATTACCGAATCCTGTTGGACCAATCTTCAAGATAATCAGAGAGTGAGCACCTCTTGATACCATCACGATTAGATTATCTACCTCGTCTTCCTCTAGCCGGGATTGATGGAGTAGCTTCTAACTGGTCTCCCTCCTCCCACCTTTGCCCACCTTCAGTTTGTTCCCGGGACAGCAACCACCCAAGAGTTCCTACCAAAAATAGTTGTTGAATTTCATCAGATAATTTTCCCCATCTAATAAGATTATCATATGGCTTTTCTTCTTCAGTCTGTTAATATGGTAAATAACGTTGTTTTGGGTTTTGCTTTGTTTTATGTGGGGTCTCACTCTGCCTCCCAGGCTGGAGTGCAGTGATGCAATCACGGCTCACTGCAGCCTCGATCACCCAGGCTAAAGCAATCCTCCCACCTCAACCTCCCAAGTAGCTGAAACTACGAGTGTGTGCCACCACACGCGGCTGATATTTTAAGTTTTTAATAGAAACAAGATCTCATTATGAGGTCTCACAATGTTACCCAGGCTGATCTCAAATTCCTGAGCTCAAGCAATCCTCCTGCCTCAACCTCCCAAAGTGCTAGGATTACAGGCATGGAGCTACCATGCCCAGCCAACATTGATTTGCAAACGTTAAACCAACTTTGCTGTCCTGGGATTTACCCCATTTGGTCACAATGTATTATCCTATTCATATATGTTAGAGTTGACTTGCCAACATTTTAAGAATGTCTGAACCTATGTTCATGAGAAATATTGGTCTGTAGTTTTCTTAAAATGTCTCAAGTGTTTGTTGAGTGTATAAATGAGAGCCTGTTCCTCCAAGGGGGTGGATGGGAGAGTGCAATAAGAAGGAAAAAAATTAGCACATTTACGGCTGGGCGCGGTGGCTCAAGCCTGTAATCCCAGCACTTTGGGAGGCCGAGGCGGGTGGATCACGAGGTCAAGAGATTGAGACCATCCTGGTCAACATGGTGAAACCCCGTCTCTACTAAAAATACAAAAAATTAGCTGGGCATGGTGGCCCGTGCCTGTAATCCCAGCTACTCAGGAGGCTGAGGCAGGAGAATTGCCTGAACCCAGGAGGCGGAGGTTGCGGTGAACCGAGATCACGCCATTGCAATCCAGCCTGGGAAACAAGAGTGAAACTCCGTCTCAAAAAAAAAAAAAAAAAAAAAAATTAGCACATTTATAGAGCTGTTTCCAGAGCCCTTTTCACATGTCATTGAATTCTCATCACCAAGAGCTGTAGGTATTACCATCATGCCTGTTATAATAGAAGAGAACTAAGAAAAAAGGAGTTTAAGGAAGCTGTTCCAGTCCGGGCCAAGTAGCAGGACTGGGACTTGAACCCATGCCCTCTGTCTGTTGATGCCATGTTTGAAATTAGTACTGAGTTAGTGAAGACCTGTAGGGACAGGCAGAAGGGCTCCTTTCAGCTTTGATAATGCTTGTGGTCATTTCCTCAGGGAAGGAGCAGAGATTCCACCATGAACATGATACAAGTAATTCCATGGTTCTTACTTACAGCATCTTAAGAAAACTCCAGTGTGGCGAAATGAGCACTCCACCTGCAGATGCCCAGGAGAGCCTGAGACTTATTTTTAGCCAGAATAGGAAAATGCCGAATCTTTTCTAGGAGAGTTGGCAGCTGGCGGGCTGCTGATACAGCTGTGTTTATATAAGCTGGTACAGAGGGGAGGACGAGGGTTGCAAAGGAGGCCGTAGGTGCCTAATCCACCTATACACTTGCTGAGGTTTTCTTGGGAAGTTCTGGTCAGGAGTTACTGCTCAGGAGAGAAGGTCGTGCAGAGAGTTTGGAGGTTGCAGAGAGCATGGGTGCGACTGGCTTCTTTGAGTCAGAGCATTTGTCAAAGCGGCCCTTAAATAACCTGTCCACTGGTTCTTGGCCTCTTCCCACCCTATTATCCAGGAGTAAATGAAAGAACAGAAGCTCTTTCAAATGGTGCCATTTTATTTATTTACTTATTTTTTTGAGACGGGGTCTCTGTCCCCCAAGCTGGAGCTCAGTGGCACCATCATGGCTCACTGCAGCCTCTACCTCCTGGGCTCAATCTTCCTGCCTCGGCCTCCTGAGTAGCTGGGACCAGAGACCCAGGCCCCCCCACCCCACAACCTCCGCTACCCTAATTTAAAAAAAATTTTTTTTGGTAGAGATGAGGTGTCCTTATATTGCCCAGGCTGATCTTGAACATACTAAGCTCAGGTGATCCTCCCACCTCTGCCTCCCAAAGCCCTGGGATTACAGGCGTAAGGCACAGCGCCTGACCCTCACGTAGTGCAGGGTTTTTTTTGTTTTGTTTTGTTTTTTTTAAGCAGAGTCTTGCTTTGTCGCCAGGCTGGAGTGCAGTGGCATGATCTTGGCTCACTGCAACCTCTGCCTCATGGGATCAAGCGATTCTCCTACTTCAGTCTCCTGAGTAGCTGGGATTACAGGCACCCACCACCACACTCAGCTAATTTTTGTATTTTTAGGAGAGACGGGATTTCACAATGTTGGCCAGGATGGCCTCAATCTCTTGACCTCGTGATCTACCCGCCTTGGCCTCCCGAAGTGCCAGGATTACAGGCGTGAGCCACCATGCCTGGCCAAGTGGTACAGTTTTAAAGCATAGCAGTTCATCTGATTCTGACCATACTTCTCAGGTGTGCTTGGGGAAAGCAATCTATAACACCCCATCCTACAGAAGTTGTCAAATAGCTTTCTCACAGAGGCAGCAGAATAAGTCTTTTAAAGAAGTCACCTACGAGCTCTCAAAGAGAATTAAAGTAAAACTTACCTTAGTAAGGATTTTATTTTTACATTTAGTTATAAAAATGTTCAAATAAAAACATTATTATGATATCTCTCATGTACCTACCACCAAACTTTAACACTTAGCAGGCCGATCTGTTTCATTGTTCCCCCACACATTTTGGAATTATACTGAACAAATCCCAGATAGCCCATTATTTCATCTGAAAATACTTCAGTGTGTACCTCTCAAGTATAAGGAATCTTTAAAAGCCAAACAAAACAAAACCACAATACCATCTTCACACTTTTTTTTTTTTGAGACAGTTTCGTTTTTGTTGCCCAGGCTAGAGTGCAAGGGCACCGTCTCAATTTACCGCAACATCTGCCTCCCAGGTTCAAGCGATTCTCCTGTCTCAGCCTCCTGAGTAGCTGGGATTACAGGCATCTGCTACCATGCCTGGCTAATTTTTGTATTTTTAGTGGAGATGGGGTTTCTCCATGTTGGTCAGGCTGGTCTCAAACTCCCAAACTCAGGTGATCCACCTGCCTCAGCCTCCCAAAGTGTTGGGATTACAGGTGTGAGCCACTGCACTTGGCCCCATCTTCACACTTTAAAAATGAACTATTGGCTGCCGAGCAAGGTGGCTCACCGTCTCTACTAAATGCACAAAATTAGCCGGGGATAGTGGCACATGTCTGTAGTCCCAGCTACTTGGGAGGCTGAGACAGGAGAATCACTTGAACCTGGGTGGCAGAGGTTGCGGTAACCCGAGATTGTGCCACTGCACTCCAGCCTGGGCAACAAGAGCAAAACTCTATCTTAAAAAAAAAAAAAAAGAACTATTGGCTGGGCATGTTGGCTCATTCCTGTGATCCCAGCACTTTGGGAGGTTCAGGTGGACAGATCACTTAAGCTCAGAGCCTGAGGTAGGAGGACTGACTAAGCCTGGGATGTTGAGGCTGCAATTTGACATGACCGCACCATTGCACTCCAACCTTGGCGACAGAACAAGACCCTGACTCAAAAAAAACCACACTTCCTTAAGATCAAATATACAGTGTTTGGATCTCTCCAACTCTTTAAACAAGTTTTTTATTTTTATTTTTTCACTTGGTTTTTCAAACTCAGGATCCAAAATAAAAGGTCCATCTTTTTCCCTCCTCCTTTGCAATATATTACTGAAGAAATCAGGTGATTTGTCCTGTAGTTTCCTATGATATGGATTTTCCTGATCATATCCCTGTGGCGTCATTCAACATACTCCTCTCAATGTATTTATGCATTAATGACCAGTGTATTGCCTGTGGATTAGATCTAGACATGTGAACAGATTCAAGTTCAATTCTGTAGCAAAAATACGTAGTGGATGCTGTATACTTCCAGTTTCTTTTCGTGATGTTAGCCTATAATCATCGCCTAGACCCGTAAATTGACTGACAATACATTTTAAGGAACAAATGTGGCTGCAATGGCCTTCTGTGTAATACGTGCAGAAAAACATGTCCTGTAAAGTGTATTGCTTGTTTTTTTATTTTCCAGGCATGAAAACAACCCTGGAAGTCTGCCCTGGTGGCTGCACTATGAGACTAATCCAGGTCACTTTAGGGAAACTGCCCTGTTCAGGCACTGCACTGTCTCAGTCAGCTCTGTGTGTTGGGGGGAGTAGGGGGCCGGGGGGCGGTGGGGGGGTGGGGGGTGGGGGGGTGCTATGGCTTCATTTCCCCACTAGAGGACACTGTGGCTCCAGGACTTCATGTGGCTCCCAGCCAGTCTCACTACTTCAGTACCTCTAAAGAGGCAAAGCCTTTAGTGTGCATTTATTAGGCACCAACTGGGTGTTTCCTGTATCAAGGAGACAAAAGAGGTCAAATACAAGGTCCTATGGCATTGTTTCCTGGCATAGTCTCTTTGCATTGTTTTACTTTCTATATTTATTTATTTTTTGAGACAAGGTCTCATTGTGTTACCTAGGCTGAGTGCCGTGGTGCAAACACAGCTCACTGCAGCCTTGAACTCCTGGGCTCAAGCGATCCTCCCATCTCAGCCTCCCAAGTAGCTGGGACTACAGGTGCCTGCCACTGTGCCCAGATAATTTTTTTATTTGTCAGGATGGAGTCTTACATAGTAAGAATGTTGCCTAGACTGGTCTCAAACTCCTGGGCTCAAATGATCCTCTCACTTCAGTCTCTCAAAGTGCTGGGATTACAGGTGTATATTTTCCTTTAGAAAACAACAGAGGTGCTTCTCCACCTGCTGGAAACCATTTTAGCCTCTGCTAAAGGATGGCTGCCTCCTGCTCTAAACTGCAAATTTGGTTACCTAGTTGGATTTTTTTTTTTTTTTTTTTTTTTTTTGAGACAGGGTCTCACTCTTTTGCCCAGACTGGAGTGCAGTGGTGCAATCTTGGCTCACTGCAACCTCCGCCTCCCAGGCTCAAGTGATTCTTCTGCCTCAGCCTCCCCAGTAGCTGGGATCACAGGTGTATACCACAACGCCTGGCTAATTTTCGTATTTTTAGTAGAGATGGGGTTTCACCATGTTGGCTAGGCTGCTCTGAAACTCCTGACCTCAAATGATCTACCCTCCTCAGGCTCCCAAAGTGTTGGGATTACAGGCGTGAGCCACCACACCCCTCCATGGGATTTTTTTTTTTTAACTGTAATATATGGGCTTTGGAGAGTGTGAATGTATCCAAGAAAGATCCCAAAGTGTATTCATCTCTGAAATAATTTATTCATTTATTCAACTCCATGTTTGAGTATCTAGGGGGAAAGGAGTGGGGAACGGATGCTTACTGACAGCTACTGTGTGCCAGCTACTGTCCCATCCTTGTCACCTACATCTCACAAGATGGGTAATATTAGTCTCGTTTAAATCCAAAGAGACAGAGGCTTGTTGAGGTTAACCAACCTGCTGAAGGTTATCCTGCCAGACACAAATGGAAGTTTAAATGGGTGAATATGTACATTTTCCACTAAACCCCTCAATGCCACACTGGCAAGCATGGTACTAGGATGTAGAGAAAGTAAGATGATTACAGAGACATCCTGTCCTTAAGGAGGTCATGCTATAGCACAGAAGTTACAATAAATGGACAAACAATTATAGACCTTCTAATAGGTGGGCACCCTCTCAATACATAGCTGACCACACACAGCCTCCCTCTGTTGCTGTGATACTGTCCTTATGCAGAGGCAGGCGCTGACCACCAAGAGTAGGACCTCTGCTTGTAACAATGCCTTTGTGTTGACTGTCCACTCACCCCCCATCACCCCCATAACCAAAGTTGGGGGGGGCATCAGCATGATTCAGGCTCTAACCACCAATCCACCTGGAGAATGTAGCAAAGCCAAGACAGACATCATCCCTACTGCTCAAAATCTCTAGGCCAGGTGCAGTGGCTCACACCTCTAATCCCAGCTTTGGGAGGCTGAGGCAGGTGGATCAATTGAGGCCAGGAGTTTGAGATCAGCCTGGCCAACATGGTGAATCCCTGTCTCTACTAAAAATACAAAAAAAAAAAAAAAAAAATCAGCCAGGCATGGTAGCGTGCTCCTGTAGTCCCAGCTACTCAGGAGGTTGAGGCAGGAGAATCACTTGAACCTGAGAGGTGGAGGTTTCAGGGAGCTGAGATCGTGCCATTTCACCCACTGCATTCCTGAGTGGGTGACAAGAGTAAGACTCTGTCTCAAAAAAAAAAAAAAAAATCTCTAGTTTAGTGGAGGAAGACAAAGGCAGACATATGCAATACCAGGACCAAAGCAATGAGTTCTTAAAAATTCTGTGCTTATGCAGCAAATAATTTTAAATGCCCTTCCAGTTGTCAGTTATTCATGTTTTCTTTCTTTTCCTTTTTTTTTTTTCTTTTTTTGTTTGTTTTTTGAGAAGGAGTCTCACTCTGTCGCCCAGGCTGGAGTGCAGTGGCACAATCTCTGCTCACTGCAAACTCCGACTCCCAGGTTCAAGCGATTCTCCTGCCTTAGCCTTCCGGGTAGCTGGGATTACAGGCACACGCCTCCACGCCTGGATAATTTTTGTATTTTTAGCAGAGATGGGGTTTCACCATATTGGCCAGGCTTGTCTCGAACTCCTGACCTTGTGATCTACCCTGCTTGCCTTCCCAATGTGCTGGGGTTACAGGCGTGAGCCACTGCACCCGGCCCAGTTATTAGTATTTTCAAGCCCACTTAGCCTGTCCCAGCCTTGTCCCTACGGCCTCATAGGTCAGCCCTGGCAGCACAACTGAACTCATATTGCCAGAGCCCAAGCTGTGTTATTTACTAAAATCTGTCCAGTTGCACTAAGGACAAAATGACAGCTGGCAGTTGAGAGAATGGACTGGCTGGTGTAAGCTGGGAAAAAGCGACACAGGTGGCAGGTGTCTAAAGGAGCAGAGCTGGGGGTGTTTGGAGAAACCCAATCCCAAATGCCACTTCAGCTTCAGGCAACCACAGCTTCAAGGTTCTGGGAAGGAAGGACAAGCGCGGGTGTGCGCCAACCACCAACCTCCTCCCAACGAGCCCTGAGGTAATGAATGAGCGGTCAGCCAGCATCTGCTCCCTGATGAAAGGACCTTCCTGCAGACGTCCCTCTGCAAATACAATTGTGCCCCAGGAACCATCTGGCAAATGTGCCAGTTCCTTCAGCATTTCTGCTATTTCCCTGACTTGTGGCCCCTTTTTCTCTGGGATATAAATTGTTGCAGCAAGCCAAGCTAGGAGAATGTTTACTGATGCTTCACAGGCTTTCCCTGAGCCTGGTTAACCCCACGGCTCACAGCCTCTCAGGCTGCTCACAGCTAACAATGTCTTGGATGCATGTGTCTCTCCTCTGCCGTTCTTGTATATTTTGGAGTGTGCAGAGCCAGGCGTGTGAGCTGCAGCCCAGAGCTGCAGTGACCACATGGAGAAGCTGGGGTGGGGGGAAGTGCATTTCTGTTGCAGGATGTCCTTCACGGAGAAGGGACAGGTTAACTCCATCTCTCTGCAGAGGACTTGGACAGCTCCCCAAGGAGCCACAATAAGCCACCCCAGCTGTAGGACAGACCACGTGCTCTGGCTGCGCAGGGAAGGATGCCCAACAAACTGAGACGGCCCACGTCAGCCGCCGGGTCCCATTTTGCACAGTGCCATGTTCCTCTTCTGACCAGGCCCGATGGGCAAGGTTGGAGAGTTTTGGGTCACACTTTTGGACCCCTTGGGCCAGCCTCCCAATTTCAGTCTGCTTCACTTATTTTCATTCAGAGAAAAGAGGCAGGCAGGTGGAAGGGGGGACTTGATCAAGTCACTCGTCTCCTTGGTTGCACTTGATGGGCAGGGAGGCCATACGGAGCCATCAACTCTAAGTCCCCTCACCCCTAACCCAGGGAGGACCAAATCGTTCTAAGGGGCGGGAGAGGAAGCAGCCAATGCAAAGAATTTCAGAATGTCACTGTCACCCTAACAGTGAACAAGTGAGCAGTTCCTATGCAGATTCACACCTTCCTGCCTTAGCACGTGCAGTTCCTTCTGACCTGAACACCTCAGGCCTCATCCACCTGGCGGACTCCTACTCAATCTTGTAAGATTCAGCCCCAGCATCTCCTACTTGGACCCCTTCATGCCACCACATCCTTCGCATCCATCTCTACTTGGTACCTGTCACGTGGCGCCTGCGGTTGTTTTTAGCATGCCTTTTCCAGCCGACATGGAGCTCACTGGAGGCAGAGAACTATGTCTCACTAATCTCCATGTCTAGAGACTCGGGCTGGTTTCTCAGCCGCGTTTTGGAAGGAAAAATCAGGGCTTATGGAGTTTGGAGATGGATTCTCCTGCGGAAATCTCTTAGTCCCTCCCATTTGTTTCACAAAAGACAAAACAGAGATGAGGAAACCGCCTTTCCCAGGGGCACAAGGCGACAGAGCTTTGACAGGAGCCTAGGTCTGCTGGTCCCTGGACCTGCTGTCAGGTGCTAATAAATCAGATCCTGAACTGTATTTCCCCTGCTAGCTGGGGAAGGAGAGCTGACGGTAATGAACAGGCTTCTGGGCCACTCAGGACAGAGAAGGGTGAGAGGGACACCACTTGAATTGAGAGCTGGAAGGGGTGTCATGGATCGTACAGTCTGACCCTGCATTTACAGATGAAAAAAAATGGAGGCCCACGGGGTGAGGTGCCTGCCCAAGGTCACATAGCAAGCTGGTGAGAGAACTAAGCTGAGAATGCAGGCCTCCTAATTCCTAGGGCTGTGCTGTTGCCCGACTGAATTAACCTCCCACCCCAGAAAGATGGATGACCAAGCCCTCCCAACCAGCTGCTATCCGAGGGACAGATCCCTGGAGTCCTTGACTCTTGCAGGCTTTTTCTTCTCTCTCCTGGTGGTGCAATACTTATGTAGGGTGCATTCTGCATAAATAATAAAGAATGCTTCCTTTGCAGGGAGGAAGGCCGCGTCTGGGCAGGCAGTGTGACAGATGGTATTTACAATGTGCACTGAGAAGTTCTCACACAGCCTCACTTGGGCTGTGTGGCTGAGAGATGGAGGAAGTGGATTTGAGTGCCCACTGTCTCACTCCCCTGCCTGATGTTCCCAGGCAGTGGCTGCTGCTGCTCCCGCGGCTCCTGCGTTTATGTTCAGGACTGCTTCCCCAGCGCCCGCCACCTCCTGCCACACTGAACATGGAGCTCCAGGATGCCTTACTGCTGCTGCTGCTGCCTCATCATCAGAAAGCCTGCCTCACGGACCTCATGTCATTCTTCGCAGCAGCCCCTCACTGGAGCAGGTGCTGGGCTGAATTGACCTTCTTCCCCAAAGGAGGCCAACCAAGTCCTACGAGACCAGACACTGGGCAGACTTCCCAGGGATTCTGGCCTCTGGGAGGCCTTCTCTAGGCCTGTAGAAGTATAAATAGGACAGGTTCATTCATGGAGCAAATACTTTTTGTGAACCTTCTGTGTGCCAAGAATCATTCTAGGAGTCAAAGATCCTGCTGCAGGCTGGGCATGGTGGCTTATGCCTGTAATCCCAGCACTTTGCGAGTCTGAGGCAGGCAGATCACTTGAGGTCAGGAGTTCGAGACCAGCCTGACCAACTATGGTGACAACCTGTCTCTACTAAAAATACAAAAATTAGCTGGGCGTGGTGGTGGGCATCTGTAATCTCAGCTACTTGGGAGGCTGAGGCAGGAGAATCACTTGAACCAGGGAGGCAGAAGTTGCAGTGAGCTGAGATCATGCCACTGCACTCCAGCCTGGGTGGCAGAGCGAGACTCTGTCTCAAAAATATATATAATAATAATAATAATACAGGCTGAGGCGGGTGGATCACGAGGTCAGGAGATCGAGGCTATCCTGGTCAACACAGTGAAACCCCGTCTCTACTAAAAATACAAAAAGTTAGCTGGGCGTGGTGGCGCATGCCTGTAATCCCAGCTACTCAGGAGGCTGAGGCAGGAGAATTGCCTGAACCCAGGAGGCAGAGGTTGCGGTGAGCCGAGATCGTGCCATTGCACTCCAGCCTGGGTAACAAGAGCGAAACTCCGTCTCAAAAAAAAAAAAAAATAAATAATAATAATAATAATAATAATAATACTGCAAACTAACAAATCCTTGCCCTCTTAGATGGTGAGTTCTAATGTCAAGGTTTACCACAGGCCTTGCAGCTAATTGCCCTTGGCCCTGCTAGACTCACACCATTTCTTTCCCTTCACAGAGTCCGTTGAACATGCGGGTGCCTGGTTCTGTGCAGTGAGAAAGAATATCAGATCATTCCCTCTTTCTCTGGGAAGACTGCACACATAGGTTGAGAGAAACAAAGCAGATAAATAGACCAATGGAAGCTTTAGCTACAAAGCCAGAGACAACCCCCAAAGTTTCTGACTCATCCAAGCCTGCAGCTGGACAAGCCCTATTTGTGCGCTGGGATTTAGCCTTGTCCGATTGCCCTGGGAAGGCAGTCTCTGCAGGCAGTGGTCAGCGGTTGGGGCCAAGGGCACTCACTACCATCAAGGGCTTTTGTATCTCATTCTTTAAATAAAAACTTTGGTGAGAGGCATAGAGAATCAAACCTCCCCTGGGCCCAGGAATTTTAGTGTCCCCGTTTGTAAAATGGAGGCAATTGTACCGGTTCTGCTCACCTCTGAAAGGCTGGCTTCTTGAGGCTGGAATGCAGCGGCAAATGCGGAAGTTTTCTGAACTAAAGGCAGCAGACATACAGGTGTGTTATTATTATTCAGAAGAATTCTTTCTCCATAACATAAAAGTTGTCCCTTGTTGCAGGCTGAGAGTAATAACTATATAATTAGACTTTGTGTCACATCAAGAGAGGCATCCTCTGTTTTTCATTAAACAGATATTTGTTCTGTTTCTACGGTGTGCAATGTTGTGCATTGCAATGGATGCGAAATTGAGTAAGCTATAACCCTCCCCTTCAAGGAATGTACGTTCTGGTATCAGGAAGAGAAAACTTAGAAGATGTAATTCAAGGTCAAAAGGAAAAAGGGATTACCTGAATTGAACCTTAGAGAGACTGGATGAAAAAAAAAAAAGGAAAAAGGCATTCTAAGGAAGGAGTGGTTCGTTTGGGTTGCAGAGTGGAGGAAAGGCTTGTGGAGAAGAGAGCATTCATCAGAGAGATGGGCGAGATTTTCTTCATTTACATTTATTTATTTGTTTATTGTAATCTTCTAGCTATGACATTCCAGCTCACTGCAGCCTAGAATTCCTGTGCTCAAGGGATCCTCCCACCTCAGCCTCCCAAGCAGCTAGGACTATAGGTCCCATGCCACCACACCTGGCTAGGTTTTTAATTTTTTTGTAGAGGCGGGGTCTTGCTATGTTGCCCAGGCTGGTTTCGAACTCCTAGCCTCAAGAGATCCTCCTGCCTCGGCCTCCCAAAGTGCTGGGATTATAGGTGTGAGCCACTGTGACCGGCCTGATGGGTAAGGTAGAACAGATGGTTTACTGAGGAGACGGGACCTGCCTAGAGCACAGTGAAGGTCATACTGAAGTCTTGGGGCCCAAAGAGAATTCAGAAATGGGACCCTGGGCCAGCCAGGCCCCAAGAAGGTGTCAGGGAAGGAAGGTAAACCTCGCAAATTAGCGATTGTTTCCCTGAATGCGTGATCGGCTAAATCTTGGGACTGGGAAAGTTTTTTTCTGTGCTCTTCTGAGCTCAACTTTTGGGAGCCCACGCCTTGCTTTGAAAGGGTTTGGTCTGTGAACCTAGACATCTTTCAGTCATGATTTAAGTTACTCAGAAAACTGGGGGCCCTGGAGTGAAGGGAAGAGACCAAAGGGAAAGAAATCCATGTAGCAGTCTTGTTCTGTTTGATGTGGCAGACAGCGGGCAATAATGGAAGAGTGCTGGAGATGGAGATGGAGGGTGGTTGGATTCCGCCATCCTCAGCCACGTCTGCTGTTTGGACTTGCAGACTTCAAACACAGCTGGGGGATTCCTGGAAGACAAAAGAATTCAGGGCCAGGGCTTGGATCTCAGTCAAAAATAACTTAACGTCTTCATCTCAGGCAGGCAAACAGCGGCAGCTCAGGGCTGGTTTCTCAGACGATTGGAGCTACAAGTGGGGTCAGGGTGGCACAAAGGTCAGTTTAGGCTGAAGTGGGCTGCGGAGAGAGAAGGGCCTCGGAGGGTGTGGGCCTGGCCTAGGGAGATGCCAGAATGAACCCCAAGTGAAAGAACGTCTGGAGAAAAAGCCCCATTTGCCCCCACTTCTGGGCACTGCTATTGCTTTGAGCAATAATTACAGCTCTTCGCGTTTCTTCCCCGGCTTCTCATTAGCTCAGGGTGTCCACAAACAAACTGCTCAGCCCCTATGCCCTCCTCTCCCCACTTCCAGCAGCTACTCCTGGCTTTTCCACGGCAGCCAACTGCCCCAGCTCCCAGGACCAGAACATCGGGTCCTTAAAAAAGCTCTGGGCGCAGTGGCTCATGCCTGTAATCCCAGCACTTTGGGAGGCCAAGATGGGCAGATCACGAGGTCAGGAGATCGAGACCATCCTGGCCAACACGGTGAAAACCTGCCTCTACTAAAAATACAAAAATTAGCTGGATGTGGTGGCGTGCACCTGTAGTCCCAGCTACTCAGGAGGCTGAGGCAGGAGAATTGCTTCAACCCAGGAGGCGGAGGTTGAAGTGAGCCGAGATTGCGCCACTGCACTCCAGCCTGGGGAAAGAGAGAGACTCCGTCTTACAAAAAAAAACAAAAACAAAAACAAAAACAATCAGAACTCCTTCCTCGCTTGGAGGGCACATTCGAGAGACTCAACCCCCAAAAGGCTCTTCCCTCTTCCCTCCCCCTTATCCCACTGGACTGCTATTAGCAGATGACCTCATTTTCTCCCAGGAGGACAGGGCCTGGGTCTCATCCCCTTTGTATTCTCAGCACCTCAGCTAGGGTCTGGCACATAATGGACACTCACCACGTGTGAGTTGAATGGCACTGCTGAGCTGTCGCCAACTTAATCTTCCTAAAATGCTGCTCCAGTTAGAAGCCGTCAGTGCTTCTCTATCTCCCTTTGGGCGAGGTCCAACCTCCTGAGATCAGCACTGGGGGACTCTGGTGACACAGTGCTCCTTGCCCACTGCCCACCTGGCATCCTCTCTTCGTGCTCAGCCACTTCATGGTTCCCAACACAGTCGACGGCTTTCCCATCTCTGTGTCTTTGCCACAGCGGTTCCCTCCACCTAGAAACCCTTCCACGCTCTCTACTGCAAGCTTGCCCCGTCTTGCAAGGCTCATCTCAATATCATGCTCCTGCCCTTCTAAACTGAGTTTGATGCACCCTTTCACAGCCCTTTATCCTGCTCTGAGTTGACTTCGAGTGTCTTGTTAGCAACCTTAAAAGAGGCCCTTACAAAATGAAGAGCAGGGTAGAAGTGCCAACAGGCCCAGTTCACTGTCACTTCTCATTAGACGCCAAAGGTTCTCCCAGGGTAGGGCCTGTGCACAGCCCACCTCCAGACATTCATGAGCACCTGCCCACTGCAGCTGGTCAGTGAAAGTGACACCATGCCCATTCCCTCCTCTGCCCCCAAAATGTTGTAGAACATGCCAGTGTTAGGCTGTCTCAGGTGGGAGCAGAACAAAAGGTTGTCAGGATGCCCGGCCACTCCTATCCCCTGGAGCTTTCGAGGCCTGGGCCTCAGGCCCCGTGTCCTACTGCCTGCTGGGGAGTGGGTTGCAGATTCACCTGGGGCTGAGGGGCACATGATGTTCTGATCAGCTAGGTGACATTGAGGACAACAGGTGAAGGGCGGCCTCAGGCTCATGGAGGAGGCTGGATATAACACCTTGTCCTAACAGTCTCCAAGTCCAGACACCCAACACCTCCCAGCAAGGGCCAAGGCAAGGGAAGCCACCTTCTGAAGCAAGAATCCTGGTGAGAGATCAGGAATTCCTTCTTAGGAGGCTTTTGGGAACACAGTCTGCCAAGGCAAGATAAATGCTCCCAGGGGTAGAAGGAGGAACAAGAAAGCCTTCTGGATACACTTCTGATCTTCCCTCTCCCTTTTACTCTAACCGCTGCTGGCCTCGTGACCCCTTCCTTGGATGGCATCTCTCATGTCCTTCTGCTCAGACCAACCTCCCTCCTGTCTAGATGCTATACTACAGCCAGAGGGATCTTTTCAGTATGACCCTCCTGCTCTCAATTCTTCAGTGGCTCCCCATTGCCCTTAGGTAAAGTCCAAGCTCTTTTCCCATGAAACTCACAGCCCCTCACAACCTTCCCATCCAGGCTGGGGGCCTCTTTAGATTGGGCATCGTGCTCCAGTTTCCAGCCATGCCAAACTGCTTGTCATTTGCCTCCCATATGATGCTGCTCCCCATGCCTGGCTGTGCTGTTCCCTCTACCTGGAACACCTCCTTCACCTCTTCCATGTTGCCTGGTTTTGTTATCCTTTGGGAAGTCTTGCTGGCCCCACAGGGACCCCCTCCTTTGGAGTTCTACACCCTCTGGGCTTCCCTTGAATCCAGGACTTACCCTTGTGTTCAACGTAACTGTTACCCCAATTATATTTCTGGAGGGCAGAGTTTGGGTCTTACCCACCTCTGTATTCCCAAAGCTGTATCATTGGTACATGGTAGCAGCTTAATACATGTTCAAGAACAGAACTGAGCTTGCTAAGCTCCCTTCCCCATGAAGGGATGCTAGAGTTGGATATGTCAATAAGAGCTGTCCCTGGGCTGAAGAAGAGGCAAGTCACATGGGCAGCTGGTGTCAGAGCACTCTCCGGCGCAGCTGGGCCCCCCAGCAGAGTGGCCAACCCTTTTCTGTGCCCTTCTCCTTCCAGTTCCCAGGGAACCAGGCTTCCTGGCCCACTTCTCCAGTCCCAGAGATCTAAGTAAAATGGAGCCAACGCCCACAGAGGTCATGCAAATGACAGCAAGGGGTACAGGAGGCAGCAACAGGACACCCACCCCAGGGCCCCAGGAGTCACTTGTCCTTCTGGGTTTCTCTCCACAAAGGAATTAGCCTCTCTTCTGTCCCCTGAAGCCTGTTTTCAAAATCACACCCCATGCAGACAGTTTTATTTACAAGGAAATCTTGGCAGGATCTTGACTTGTTAGTAGAGTAGGGATGGGGAGGAGGGTGGTGAGAAACAAAAATAGTTGAAATGATCACACTTTCTGAAACGGAGATGAAAATTTGTGTCTGTAGCAAACTCACCTAATTAGAACCAAGTTAATTCCCTTCTCAGTGTTTCAGGAGAGCAGTCATTGCTGGTGAGATGGTCGCAGGTCGGATCCTGGGCACAGGGTTATGTGTTTGCTTTATAAAGATGACTGCATTAATTGCAGCTCTCACTAATGGAAAGGAGCCTGTTTCGCAGAGGAAGGAAGAAGGGCAAAGACTAGTGAGTGAGTGGGTGGTGGGAAGAGGAAAGGAAGAGGAGTGGAAGGGCACAGCCTTGGTGGAGGCTGCGGATTGACTGTGAGATGCTCCTGGAGGAGCCCCTGAGCCTCTAGGAAGAGCTGGCCCTGGCCAGGCCGGCCACTGGCACCGTTTACAGCCAGAGCCTCTGCTTCTGGAGATGGTCTCTTTTGGGGGCGCTTTCCTGGAGGGAAACAGCATCGATTTTTTTCTTTAAAAGATCCCCTACTCTTTTTGGCTTCCTTTCTGATTGTTGCAGTTTCTTTTTTTTTTTGAGACGGAGATTCGCTCTTGTTACTCAGGCTGGAGTGCAATGGCGCGATCCGGGCCGCAACCTCCGCCTCCCGGGTTCAGGCAATTCCCCTGCCTCAGCCTCCTGAGTAGCTGGGATTACAGGCACGCGCCACCACGCCCAGCTAATTTTTTGTATTTTTAGTAGAGACGGGGTTTCACCATGTTGACCAGGATGGTCTTGATGTCTTGACTTCGTGATCCACCCGCCTCAGCCTCCTAAAGTGCTGGGATTACAGGCTTGAGCCACCGCACCCGGCCAGTTTCTTTACCGTTCCTCTCCCCAGCTGGGGCACTTCCCTGAGCTCACCTTTGTCCACGTGGTCAAATGAAACCTGGGCATGGTCACTTAGCTCTGGGTTAGGGAGGGCAAGATTTAGGCTTTGGGGCCCAGGACCCCCCAATGTGACTTCTCCCATTTCTAGGCCTCCCGGGACCTCCCAGAATCTGAGACCGCAGGGAATAGGATGTAAGGATGGGAGGGGGGGATCCCGTCCTTACGGAACGGCGCCCCCAATTCACTCCTAGTTAACCCTGACGTCGCCAACTTAGTGAGAACCTCGCTTCTGTCTCCATCACACATCTGCCACCTCCAAAAGATGGTTAAGCCGATGGGAGAGAGGAGCCAGGGCCCGGAGTGCAGGCCCGTGGTGACGGGGTCGGGGACCGCGCAGTCCACCTCCCCGCCCCTGGCAGCGCCGCCACTTCCTCGCCAGCTGCGCCGCAGCCCTCCCCTTCCCGGGCCGCGCCGCTCTGACCGACTGGGCCCTGGTGGCGGCGCCCGGGGTGGGGTGCGGGGCGGGGGCCGGCATTCCCCGCGAGCAGCCCCGCCCCCGCCCGCGCACCGCCCCCGAGGACTCCGCGGGGAGGAGGAGACTCGGGCGCAGAGCGGGGGCCGCGAGAAGCGGGAAGGGAACGCGTGGAGCGGCGGGGCCGCGGCCGGCCCAAGGGCGCCCTCGCCTCGGAGCCCAGCGCCGGGACCGGGGCGGAGGCGGAGGCCAGCGGGGCTGCGAGCTCGGAGAAGTTTGGCAGCGGAGGGGCCGGGCGTCCCGGGGTCGCGAGGAAGCGGCTGCGGCTGCGGCGCGGGGACTCGGGCCATGGGGGCGGGGGCGGGCGCGGAGGCGGCGCGGCGCGCGCGGAACCCCCGGAGCGGAGCGGCAGCCGCGGCGCAAAGTTAGCCCAGCGCCCCGGGACGAGCCTCGCAGCCGCCGCGGGCCCCGGACCCCGTCTCGGTCATGGGCGAACACCCCAGCCCGGGCCCCGCGGTGGCCGCTTGCGCCGAGGCGGAGCGCATCGAGGAGCTGGAACCTGAGGCCGAGGAGCGGCTGCCCGCGGCGCCGGAGGACGTGAGTGCCCCCTCCCCGCCCGGCAAACTTTCTCGGGGAGCCCGGGGGTAAAGCCACCCTCGTCTCGCCCCCCGCCGGGCAACTTGGAGGTTTCAAGGTGACGCGGGAGCGCCCCGGATTGGCCGGGTCCCGGCGGGCAGGAGGAGGCGGAGGGACCGGTCCCCCGAAACGCGCGCGCACCGCCTCCCCCGCTCGGGCTCCCGCGGCTTCCCCGCGGGACGCAGCCCCGCCGCTGCACCGCGGAACTGTCGCGGCCGGAGCCCCCTCCCCGCCGCTGGTGCAGTGCCCGGGACACGGCGTTTTCCCGCAGAGGCGACCGCGTCACAGCAGTGACTCCCCCTCCCCTCACGCCCGCGACTTGCGGGCTTGGGAGCTGGGGAAGGAGCGGACGCCGCAGAGTCCCTATCCCTGGCGGTGCAGGCCGGTTTGGCGACCCCCTCCTCCTCTCCGGGATTAGCTCCTGCCCCGCACCTGCCTTGTCACTGATTGAAATTCAAGCCGGCCCGCGTCCCTGACCCCGGCCGGAGCTGGGAGGGCTTTGCTCCCGGAGCGGGGTCCGGGAGTCCCAGACCGCGGTTGTGCCAGGGAACGGTCCCCTGCGCGCGCGCGCGAGGGGCTTTCCTGAGGGCTTCCCAGCCGTCTGCTGCTCGGGTCTCCATCCCTCCGGTCCTGCGGGCCGGCCCTGGGAACTGGAGTTTCTTGGGTTAACCTCCCGGGGCTAATCTACAAATAGGGGCGAAAACCCAGGCAGACACCCTGCCCTGCCCACCCCTCCCTCAGGGTGGGGAGATGGTAATGAAACTAGGCCCCCAACCCACACAACCAAAGCGGGAAAGTCTGAATGGGGCTGGGGGGAGTTTACGATCTTCTCTTTTTGGCGTCTGCGGTTAAATCTATCACTTCTCTCTGGCCCTAAACAGCCCTGGTAGAATCTGATGTAGTCACCACTTAGACTCATCCTTGGAAGAGAATGGGTGGGCTTCAATGCATTCGGCACCCCGCCCCCCAACAAAAAGCAAAAATCCCCGAAAATCTGCAGGCAAAATGTTAGTGTTTATGCAGAGATGAGTTCTCTTGTAGCGGTCTCTGGCCCCCAGCAGGTGAGACCCACTGCGGCAGGGTCTGATGAAATTGCACTTGGCCATGCTCTTCCAGGCCTGGAAGTAGCTGTGGACATAAGCTTTAGGCAGCAGAAATTATTAGAGGCGCTTGGACATAGTTGGACGGCTTTATTTAGTAATTGTTGAGAATCACTTGTTCTGCCAGTTCCAGAACCAGCAACACCCACCTTGCTGCCTCCGCCCCCACCCCCACCCCATCCCTTACTGTGAGTTTCCTCCCTCTGTTCGGTGTGGACTCTTTGGGGAGCTCCTCCCAGGGTTTCCCTGCTCTCCTGTGGCCAGTCCCTGATTTTGGTCATGACTCCGGGGCAGCCGCTGGGAGGCTATGTCAGAAACATTAGAGGACTACAGAGACCTTGGTGATAAGTGTGTCTTTCTTTCTCTCCTCTTCCTCCTCTCCTGTATGGCCTCCCTCTCTGCCAGCACTGGAAAGTCCTGTTTGATCAGGTATGTGAGTAGTTAACCCCCCACTTCCTTCCAGCCCTCCCTGAAATCGGTCTCAGTCTCCCTGCTTGCGTGGGCTTCCCTAGCTCTGTGCTCCTGAGATGGTGACGTGGGGTGGGGGTGTGGCTTCGTGCATCTCTGGGGCTGAACGGCACTGCTCTCCAGGTATCAGGAGGAAGAGATGGGCTCCCCTGAGAGGATCTCCCTCCCGCCTCCTTCCTATTCTGCTGCACCAGAGCCGGGTTCACACCATATGAAATTGGACGTTATACATTGTATACCTGGGAAATCCTCCGTATGCCTGAGGATTGCAGTAGGTGGCTGGAGAGGTGGGGGAAGGGCTTGGGCTGACAATCCCTCTCCCTTTCTACCTCCACTGTCGAGGGTCCATGACCACCACTGAAGTCAAATCTCTGCCATCCTTGGGGGATGACACAATATGGACCCTTTTGAAGCCTGATTCAATTTCTTCAATTCTGTCATAGGGATGGGGGAGTGCTGGGACGTTCCAGAGGGGAAATCGTATGTGATTCTTTGCAATGCCTGGAGTCTAGGTGTAGGGAGTGGAGTTGGGGGTGCCAAGTATTGGCTTTTGGATCTGGAGATGGACGATTGACCTTCAGCAGGGAAATGGCTCTCTCCTCTTTGCTTAGCGTTTGAAGTGGGTGCTGTTGTGTGCTTTCTTCTCCGTTTGCCCAGTGTTGGGGGATAGTGAGTGTTGTGGCCTTTGGGTGAGATTGATTGCACCATGAAGTTTGTGCAACTTTAAGAAATTGGTGTGAGTGGGCCAGAGGGAATGTGTTGGATTGGAGGAGATAAAGCTGAAAATTAGCTTGAACCAGGTCTTCATTGTAGGCAGGGGAAGCCCTAGAAAGTTTTTTAGCAGAGTTGCTACATGATCCAAGCCAGGCTTTGGAAAGCTCCATTGTCCTAGGGGTGAGGGGTGAGTGGGTGGCAGGGATGAGGGAAGCTGGGGAGGAGCTGCAGCGCTGAACAGAGGCAAGAAGGTGACAGTGAGGATGGACGGGAAGAGGGACATGGTGTTGGAAGAATCGGAGGATCTTAATAGGCCTACATAGATGAGAGGAACCACATTTCTAACTTCGAGTTTCTGAACCTAGGAGGAAAAGAAAAAGTCAGAGTGGGGCCAGGTTCGGTGACTCACCGAACCTCCCATATTTTGGGAGGCTGAGCGGGGAGGATCACTTCGATCACTTCAGCCCAGTAGTTCAAGACCAGCCTGGGCAACAAAGTAAGACCTCATCTCTACAAAAAAATTAAAAAAAAAACTAGCCAGGCATAGTAGTACACTCCTGTGGTTCCAGCTGCATGGAAGACTGAGGCAGGAGGATCGCTTGAGCCCAGGAAGTCCAACTCTTGTGACAGAGTGGGACCCTATCTCAAAACAAACAAACAAAAAAAAAACAAGTTGGAAGTGGGAGAGAGGTTGGCAAGAATGACAACTTTGGTTTGAGACAAGTTCAGTTAGAGGAGCCAGCTGGTTCCAGATGCCCCAGTGGGAGTGGAGACTGGGAATTGCAGTGTGAAAGGCCTGGGGCGAGGATCGGGGGTTATGATCCATATCAACCACGAGGCCTGGCTGTGGTTTGAAGTTCAAAGCATGCACCAGCTCCTGTCCTGACGGGTAGAGCATCTCTCCCTCTAGCTCCTAAGAGTACAGCAGCTGCTGGCCTGACGCCCCGAGGCAGGAGGGAACCCGCTGCGCCACTGCCACCACTACCACCAAGCTGCCAGCCCTTCACACCTCCTGCCAGATTTAGAATCAGAACCTAGAACAAAGTGTATCATTCTTTTTTTTCCTCTGTCTGTGTCTATCTTTCTCATTTGATTAATTTCCTTTGCCAGTCCCTGTGTGTATGTGTACATTTTGAAACAAACCATTTGGGTGAAAGAAAGAGAGCTTTTAGTAGGAAGAATTTGGAACTCAAGGGAGCAGAAAGAATGTGTAGCACCTAATATTAGCTACTGGTCTATGAAATCCAATTTTTTCAACTGAAGGTAGGTCCTGGTTGTCACAGAGAGCATACTCCTGCTTCTGGGAGGCCTGCCTAGAAATCATTCTGGACAAAGAAAATTCATTCTAGGAAAGAAATTAGGCCAGGCGCAGTGGCTAATGTCTGTAATCCCAGCATTTTGGGAGGCTGAGACAGGAGGATGGCCTCCCAAAAAGTGAGACGCTCAGAAAAAAAAAAAGTAAGCAACCCTGATAGGTCAAACTGCAGTCATGGATGGGACATGACACCCATCAGAGTCCCTGTGAGCACATGTGGCTCTGGAGTTCACCTTCCAGAAATCAATGGCATGGGAGGCTGGAACCAGTCAGGCATCTCCTCCCTTCCTTCTTGGGTCAGTCAGACACCATGGTCACCCAGTTTCAAACTGGCATCTGCTAGGATCTGTTTTCCAGGAGTTAGGGATGGATTGGACCAGTGTCCCTCCATACTGTCTGGTTCTTCAGCATGTGGAGTAGCCTTGATCTAGCATGACGCCAACTGGACCCAAAGGGCTAGAAGCCATGACGTTGGTCTTGTTGGTTCTATGTGGTCATTGTTAAACTAAATGGCCAGGATGCCTTTTGTGGGAATTGGAGGTGAAGAAAGCAGGTGACCCCAGATCCGTGGAAGCTTCCACGTCCCTCTCCCTGGCATTCTGGTATTTGGCCTGCTCAAGCAGGGGTGTAGTGGGGCCAGTCTATGCCATGCCTCCTCACTGCCCCCACTTCTGCCCCATGGGTCCCAGAAGTTAAAGCAGGCAATAGACCTGAAGGTCATCTGTTTAACCCACTATGTTCCAATGTTCCATGTATTCATTTCCTATTCAAACTTCTTTTTTTTTTTTTTTTTTTTTTTGAGACAGAGTTTCGCTCTTGTTACCCAGGCTGGAGTGCAATGGCGCGATCTCGGCTCACCGCAACCTCCGCCTCCTGGGTTCAGGCAATTCTCCTGCCTCAGCCTGCTGAGTAGCTGGGATTACAGGCACGTGCCACCATGCCCAGCTAATTTTTTGTATTTTTAGTAGAGATGGGGTTTTACCATGTTGACCAGGATGGTCTCGATCTCTCGACCTTGTGATCCACCCGCCTCGGCCTCCCAAAGTGCTGGGATTACAGGCGTGAGCCACTGCGCCCAGCCTCAAACTTCTTAAGGGAATTGTCTTTTCATATTTTGGGGATCTTGATGGTTTTCCTAAATATTTCAATAGATTTAAAATTTACTGCCAGGTGTGATGGCTCACTCCTGTAATCCCAGCACTTTGGGAGGCCGAGGGAGGTGGATCACTTGAGGTTGGGAGTTTGAGACCAGCCTGACCAACATGGGGAAACCCCATCTCTACTAAAAATACAAAGTTAGCTAGGCGTGGTGGCGCATGCCTGTAATCCCAGCTATTCGGGAGGCTGAGGCAGGAGAATCACTTCAACCTGGGAGGCGGACGTTGCGGTGAGCCTAGATCAGGCCATTGCACTCCAGCCTGGGCGACAAGAGTGAAAAAACTCTGTCTCAAAAAAAGAAAAATCATAAATATTAGTCTGTTATAGTATAATATCATAGTAAAGATGTCTTATTTTTCTGACCAGGTGCTCACACCTGTAATCCCAACACTTTGGGAAGCCAAGGTGGGCAGATCGCTTGAGCCCAGGAGTTCAAGACCAGCCTGGGCAACATAGTGAGACCCCATATCTATTTCTTAAAAGTTAAAAAAGGATTTTTTTTTTTTTTGAGAAGGAGTTTCGCTCTTGCTACCCAGGCTGGAGTGCAATGGCGCGATCTCGGCTCACCGCAACCTCTGCCTCCTGGGTTCAGGCAATTCTCCTGCCTCAGCCTCCTGAGTAGCTGGGATTAAAGGCACGCCCCACCAGGCCCAGCTAATTTTTTTGTATTTTTAGTAGAGAAGGGGTTTCACCATGTTGACCAAGATGGTCTCGATCTCTTAACCTTGTGATCCACCTGCCTCGGCCTCCCAAAGTGCTGGGATTACAGGCTTGAGCCACCGCACCCGGCCCAAAAAAGAAATTTTTAAAGAAAAAAGGTCCTATTTTCTGTGGAATCTGTTGAACTCCTTCATGATTCCTTCTGTTGCCTCAGATCTGAGATAGTTTCCATCCCTCCCCAGATCTCATAAGCGTGCCCTTCTCTTTCCTACTACTTTTTCTGGTTAAAAAAATCATATAACCTTGCAATCCATCTGCATCTGATTCCTATCCAGCTATGCTAGCATCATTTATTAAGTAAGCCTCTATATACATTGTTTGAGAAATGTTATCATTTGATAAATTTTTGTGTGTGGTTGGGTTTATTTTTTATTCCTGATCTATGCCACTGAGATGAATATTTTGCCCAGGTAATGTTCCCTTTAGTTATCACTTTCTATCTGTTCCATGGGTTTCTGACAAGCTTCCCTTTTTCGGGTTATGCTTTGATAGTCTTATTCTCAGTCCCTTCCTGAATCCCAGGTAGCTTTGATATGAGGTCAAACATTTAGTCAAAGGCCAAATAGCGGGGCAGTGGCAGATGTGGGACTGGAGCCTAATTAACCCACAAAGGGTTTCTTGAGTTGGAAAAGTCATTTCCAGGTTTACCCTTAAAAATGCCTCCAAGATCTCCAAATGTTATTGAACAAAAGGGTTTGGAGCAGAGTTCTGTTAAGTCAACAAAGCACGATTGCTTTCAAGCTCAAAAGAACAAGAGGGAAAAAGCAGAATTGAAAGTAACTTGACTGTCTTCCTTTTTCCCTTCTCACTGGAGAGCCTGTATTTCCTAGACCCCTGAAAGAGACCCCAACCTTGCTAATCTTCCAGAAGGAAAGCAGACAAGTATTGACTATCCTACCAAAATTATAAATATGTGCTATTGTGAACAGAAGCCGTGTGGCCACTTCTGTTGGTGGGCTGCTTGGGACGACAGAGCCTTGGATTTGGAGTCAGATAGACCTGGGTTCAGGTCTTACTCACTTTGTGATTGGAGGTAATTACATTAGTTCTCTGAGCCTCAGTTTCCTCCTCTGTGAAATGGGGACAGTACTCTTTAACTTCAGGGTAACTTTGAGAATTAAATAGAAGTGGAAACTCCTTTAGCAATATCTGATTCCCAGTGGACTTTCAACAAATGTATCTTCATTGAGAATCAGAATTTGCTTGGAGAAGACAAGGGCTGCTTCTGAGATCCAGGCCGCTATGGGGAAGGCAGCTCCTCAAGAGACACTTGTGAGCCCAGAGGATTTTTCTGCTTTCTGTCTTCGAGGGCCTCCCCTTCCCAGCCCCTGCCCTCCAGCCTGGGGGTCTTCCCTTGGCCTGACTTCCTTTGTAGTCCCCCCTGCAAGCTGGCTTTAGGGATGTTCTGGGAGCCGAAAAGAGGTTCAGATAAGACCCCTGAAGGGATTAACAAGGAGCCGCAGAGAAAACTCCTGCCCTAGAGACAGGGTGTTGGCTACCCCCAGAACTCACAATTAGCCATCAGAGCAGGGTTCCCAGAGAGGAACAAAGCCATGGGCTTAACTGGAGCCCTTGGGCTCTGCGCCCCCAACTCCTTACCAAGTAGCTTGCAGGACCCTTGAGGCTGTGGACTCTTAACCACCACAGCCTGCTTCCTTACCTTGCTCCTGCCCCAGTGACCCCATCAGCTATGCTGACATTAACTCTTTTATTCCTGACCACTCACAGAAATGCATTTGATTGCTTTGGGCAACAGGGCCGAGGGATCCAGAATTGTACAACTCCTGGCCGCCTGCCTGACACATAATAGAATCACACATTTGAGTGAATGACAGGTCGGACTGCAGCCCTGAATGCGTCGTTTAGGGTTAAGATGTCCTCTCTAGTAGCAGGCCCTGACTGTGCGGCGAGCTCACTCATGGCAGCCCCTCTGCCACTGCACGGCTGCTGCCACCTCAAGGATTGTAGGTTATTAGAAGGCTGATGGAGGCATCTTGTCCAGTCTGCTCATTTTGTTTTTGTTTGTTGTTTGTTTTGAGATATTGTTTCACTCTTGTTACCCAAGCGGGAGTACAGTGGTGTGGCCTTGGCTCACTGCAACCTCTGTCTCTCGGGTTCAAGTTATTCTCCTGCCTCGGGACCCCCAAGTAGCTGGGATTACAGGTGCATGCCACCACACCTGGCTGATTTTTGTATTTTAGTAGAGATGGGGTTTCACCGTATGGGCCAGGTTGGTCTCGAACTCCTGGCCTCAAGTGATCTGCCTGCCTCAGCCTCCCAAAGTGCTGGGATTACAGGCATAAGCCAACATGCCTCGCCAGACCTAGGTCTTGAATCACAGTGTTCAGAGCACAGGTGGTGTTCCTTCCACCGTATCAGACTGCCTGCTTTAGGGAAGAAGCTAAAAAAATCATATTCCCCCTGAACTTTCCGGAGAGAAAGGAGAAGATTTTGGACAAAGGCTGCCTGGGGAGTGTTGTGCATGGCAGAGGGTG
Source organism: Saimiri boliviensis (assembly GCF_048565385.1). Taxonomy (NCBI): domain Eukaryota; kingdom Metazoa; phylum Chordata; class Mammalia; order Primates; family Cebidae; genus Saimiri; species Saimiri boliviensis. Next base: position 27,373,768 of record NC_133465.1, on the reverse strand, counting down.
AAGGGTGAGATGAGGCGTCTGGCCGCCAAGTAGACAGGGCTAGCGTTCCTCTGTCTGGTGTTCTGATTTGGCACTTCCTGCTGGAGCTTTACTGAGTGGTCTATCGTGAGACACTGGGACCACTGTCTTTGCTGGGGAAATGAGTCCATGTGTGTCTCAAGCTGCAGACAACTAGAGGTAGCCCCCGTCTCCATTCCCCGGGCTTTTGTGAAGCAAGGTACAGGTTGAAGTCAGTATATTTGAGTCAGTAAATATTCTTTGAGGGAGCAAACATTGAATGTCTAACTGCGTGCATATAAATTTGTTGTCTCATTTTGATCTCTCAGCAGCCCTGTGAGGTGCGTGCTGCTGCACCTCAAAAGAGGAAACTGGCTGGGTGCGGTAGCTCACACCTGTAACCCCAGCACTTTGGGATGTTGAGATGGGAGGATGGATTGTTCGAGGCCAGGAGTTTGAGACCAGCATGGTCAACATAACAAAACCCCTTCTCCATTTAAAATAAAAGAGAAAAGTGAGGCTTGAGGGGGCGGGGCTTGCCCAAAGACAGCAGTGAGAACCCTCTGCAGCAGTCACGTGTGTGTATGTGTGCGCATATGTGAGTGCCTGTTTGTGTGTGAATGTGCACGTGTGTGTGTATGCCCCCCCCACAAGGCTTCTGGGTGGCCTCTGAAATGGGGCAGGAGACGCAGGAGCAGTTAAGCACCTGTATCCTTCCAGCCCTTGTCCTGCCTGCCATGCACCCCTCCGCACTTGCTCCCCTCCTTCTCCCTGGATCTGTCAGCTCTCTCCTCCGGGGGACCATAGGGACCCTTTGGTGCGTGCCAGGAGAAGCAGCAGCGGCCAGTGGTTTAGGCTGAAGAGGAGGATGGAGTGGATGCCAGACTCCTCCCTGCTCACATCCACTCTCGGCTCCCTGCCTGCAGCTCCCTGGAGACTCCTGGGCTTCATGGCCATGACTCGGCTTTAGTCCCCAGGCGGCTTCAGTCCCCAGGCGGCCATCAGGCTGGGCTGGATGAGTCAGCATGGATGTTACAGCTGCTCCTCCCAGGTACCCAAGGGCCTCTGAGTTACAGCCCACCCCCGCAAGCCCCTTCAGTGGCCTGGGAAAGGCAAGGGCCATTCTGGAATGGGGAGAGAGCCATCTGTGTGCCTGGGAGGCCTTGTGAGGAGGTCGGAAGGAGGAGAAGGGGCCTGCAGGAGTCCCCCAGGGGCAGCTGTCATGGTGGGAAGTAATAGGCCCAGTGGAGAAGGAAGGGGTGAGGTCGCTGCTTCCCCTCACTGTCCAGGTGTTGGGAGAGTTAGGTGGTTTTCTGGAAGCATGCCAGTTGTCGAGGGCTCGGCCTGAGTTCAGGCCAGAATGCCTGTCTCTCCCAAATCATCCTGCCCACCCCCATCCTGGGATTCAGCTGTTCGACTTGGGGCGAGGGGGATGCTCAGGAGCCTGCCTGGGGCTTTTGGGAGAAGCCCCATGAGAGGACTGAGCTGCTTTCCCCACCTCTCTGTGGTGGCAGCTGAGGGAGCAGAAATAATACAACTGGGAATCCCAGAATCTAGAGGCTTCTCCAGCTGTCAGGGGCCTGGCCTGGCCTGGCCAGATCCCAGGAGAGTGGGGGTTGCAAGGGCCCCTCATGGCTCCATCTGGGGAGGCTGGAGGACAGGAGGGGTCAGAACCTGGTTTTAGGAGCTGGTCTCTCTCCTTCCCACAGAGGCTTGAGGTCTCTGAAAACCCACTCCCAGCCCCAGCTTGAAGCAGGCCAGACTGCCCAGGGCCACCCGTTCCGGAGTGCCCTGGACAGGGGGCGTGTCTCTGAGTACCTCCATTTCTATATCTGTTAAATAGGACGAACCAGACTTACTCCAGGGTTGGCATGAGAACAACAACAACAAAAAAAATTGTGAAAGTCAGTATTTTAAAGTCAGGGGAAAGGTCAGGGGAAGGGTGTGAAGTGGTTTTCTCTATGGGTAAATTAGCATCCTCATTTGCAAGAAAGCAGAAGTTGGAAGAGAAAGCTGCTACTTCCCTAACCTCCCCCTTGACCTGGCAGCTGCAGCCTGGACCTAATTTAGGGGGCTGTAAATGTCCATGAATGGGCCAGAGTTCCCTGGGGCTCTGGCCATTGGGTGGGGAGAGCTCTGCTGAACCATAAACCCCTGGGCAGCCTCGTTAATTCTGCTCTGCTCAGCAGCCGGGTAATGAGGCAGGGGACCTGCAGATGAGCCATGGTAACCCCTACCACCATTCGCCAGAGGTGGGGGAGAGCCACCTGCACCGTACTCCAGCCCTAGCACACGCGCCTGTGCTCATTTCCCAGAGCTCGTTCTGTCTTGGTGGACTAGAAGACAGTGGGGACCTGGGCGGGAACCCGCTCTACATCCCAGATCTCCACCTTCCTTACCCAAGAGGTCTTCACCCTGGTGGCAGCTGGTTTGTTGGCCCCAGGTGCTGCCTTTGAGGTCCTTGAAAGTAACCCCACCCCTCCCTGAGATTCTGGTCCTGTCTAGATCGTGGACTGGGAGGGAGTCCTCCTGGGAGGGAGAATTCAAGCCTTGGAGGCAGGGACCAGACATGTATTTGTCCTGGAAATGCAGCTGGTGAAAATTAGACATACGTTATAGATACAAGAAGATAGAGGTATTCCCTTCTTTCTCATGCTTCCCTGCTGCTGGGCAAATTCTGAAGCCTGGGCCTGGTTGGCGGGCGGGCAGCGGGGAGGGGAAGACACAGTGCTGCTGTCCTGGGTGCTGAGCAGGCAAGTCCCAGCTCCAGCGGAGTTTGCTCCCTGAGAGCTCAGCTCAGCGGCCCCATTAGGCCAGTCACGGACTCCTCAGCCTCTCCTGGGGCCTGGTGTCCCCAGGCAGCTCTCAGGCTGGGCCTGTTGCCCACAGACTTCTAGCATTGCTGGAAGACTCCAGCACAGTGTCAGCTGCTTGGAGAGCCAGTGCTACTCGTGGGACAAAAGTGAAAGGCTGGTTCTGAACCAGCAGCAAAGGGAAACGTGAGTCTGCTATGAACTTATGCCTTGTTCCCAAAGAGTATTCCATGGAGCATTACTGTGAAAAAATACTATGAGCCGGGCGCAGTGGCTCAAGCTTGTAATCCCAGCACTTTGGGAGGCCGAGGCGGGTGGATCACGAGGTCGAGAGATCGAGACCATCCTGGTCAACATGGTCTCAAAAAAAAAAAAAAAAAAAATACTATGACCAGAGGTCAAATAAGTTTGAAAAATGCTGGGCTGAACAAAATCAGACATGTTTCTCCAGGGTAAGACTTTGCATAATATCCCTCCAAGAGCGTTTCCCGGTTGTAGGACCACAGAAGGTATTCCACAGAACGCACATGGGGAAACCCTTAACAATCAGTTGGGCATGGTGGCTCACATCTGTAATCCCAGCACTTTGGGAGGCTGAGGCACATGGATCACTTGAGGTCAGGAGTTTGAGCCCTGCCCGGTCAACATGGTGAGACCACATCTCTACCAAAATACAAACATTAGCCAGGCGTGGTCATGGGTGCTATAGTCCCAGCTACTCGTGCAGCTGTGGCAGAAAAATCGCTTGAACCTGGGAGGTGGAGATTGCAGTGAGCCAAGATTGCACCACTGCACTCTAGCCTGGGCGACAGCTTAAGACTCCATCTCAAAAAAATAAAAATAAACTAAGGGGCTATGTTTCATTCAACTGAACAAGACAGAGAAAAACAAGGGAGGGCAAGGTGGGACCAGCCAGCACAGTGGAGGAATCCTAAACTATTTCTGTCTTGACCGCAAACTGACTCTCTGACCTGGCCCAATTTATTTTGCCCCTTTTACCCTCTGCACCTGTTTCCTCATCAAACGAGTGTGATGCCTGGGTCACAGCTGATCCTTAGTGAATATGTGTTAGGTGGACACATAAGAGGATTGGATGAGGGTCTCTCACACTCTCCTTAGCTGCAGTACTCTAGTGATGGGAGAGAGTGCAGGATCTCACCCCTCTGCCTGGGTGTGAATACATCTGCACCAGTGACCGGCTGTTCACACTTGGACAACCCAGCTCTTGGTGCCTCAGTTTCCTCTCCTATAAAATGGAGCTCACAGTGGTATCTACCTGTTAGGGTTGCTGTGTGGTTTAAATTGGGGGGACCACTCAAAGTGACCAAGTTAGGACACTTTGAGAGAGGAGGAGCCACTGTAAATCGCACTCAAGGCCAGGCATGGTGGCTCATACCTATAATCCCAGCACTTGAGGAGGCCAAAGTGGGAGGATTGCTTGAGGCCAGGAGTTCAAGACCAGCCTGGGCAACATAGCAAAACCCTGTCTCTGTTTTTTGAAACAGAGTTTCGCTCTTGTTGCCCAGGCTGGAGTGAAATGGCGTGATCTCGTCTCACTGCAACCTCCGCCTCCTGAGTTCAAGCAATTCTCCTGCCTCAGTCTCCTGAGTAGCTGGGATTACAGGCACACGCCACCGTGCCTGGCTAATTTTTGTATTTTTAGTAGAGATGGGGTTTCACGATGTTGACCATGATGGTCTCAATCTCGACCTCATGATCTGCCCACCTCGGCCTCCCAAAGTGCTGGGATTACAGGTGTGAGCCACCGTGCCAGCTCCCCAAAATTTTTTTTAAATTAGCCAGGTATGGTAGCACATACCTGGTGTCCCAGCCACTCAGGAAGCCAAAGCAGAAAGATTGCCTGAGTCCAGGAATTCAAGGCTGCGGTGAGCTACAGTCATACCACTGCACCCCAGCCTGGGCAACAGAGCAAGATCCTGTTGTTTTTTAAACAACAACAATAATAATTATGCTTGGACAGCAGGTATATGCCAGGACTGTCACAGAAAAACCAGGATGGGTGGTGGACTGAGGTTTCAGTATCGGGGGTGCCCGATACACAGCAAACGTTCCACACATATCAGCCCTTAGCGTGTTACTGTTCCCTGGGATCGTATGCAGAAAGCCAGCACATGAACTAGCTCTGAGTGGAGCTGCTCTGTCTGAGGCGGGCTGGGGACTGCTCCAGTCCCTCCTCAGCATCCCTGGGCCTGAGAGGCCCCACAGTCCCTAGAACTCTGCAGTGCAGTTTGAAAACTACTGAGTTTCTTCCCACCTCTCCTGCACTGCAATTTCTGATTCCCTGACCTGCTGCCCCTCTCCCCAGTGTTGCCAGGCCCCTTGGACAGCACGGATGTGAATGGCCCCAGCCCTTCCTCACTCCCATGTGGAATTGCCTGCTCTTATCCCAGATGTCCCGTAGCCCCTTAACCGTGCAAAGATTCTGATAGAAGATCGGCTACCTACATGGGCTGCCTGAGTTCTGGATTTCTCATTTTCTACCCCCCATTTCCATATGGCACACTTATGTGCACAGGGTGGGTGACCTCTTTACGTCTCCCTGAGAAGAGTTTCTGCTTGATTGATGGAGAAACTGAGGCAGGGTAGTTGAATGAACTACCCAAGATGGCACAACAGCTGCGAGTAGAGCCGCCTCCTGGAACTCTCTTCCTCCCCTTGCCCCAGGTGACAATACAGAGGGAATCCTGTGGGTCAGCTCCCCCAGCTGGGTGGGCTGAGCACCCCAGGAAGGGGACCAGCATGGAAAGCAGGAGATGGCAGAGTGTGTGTGAGGCCTCAGGCTGGGGCAAGCTGTGACCTAGAGGATTAGGGTCGGATGCTGGGTGCTGGCGCGATTAGAGGCTGAGGCAGGTGGGCGGGCCAGCTCCTCTGTGTGCCTGTGTCCTTCTGCTCAAGCTGAATGTGGACGTGGCTGCCCCTCCCGCCAGGACGCTGAGCCCTATTCAGGAGGCAGCTTCCAGGACGCTCCCAGGCTACTGGCTCCCTGCTGGGCCCCTGCAGCCCGTTCACAGCCCACATTCTAACAGCTGCCCTGACCAGCGCCAGAGCAGCCTGGGTCAGGCCATTCATACCCCATCCCGAGCACCTCACTACCAACGTGGGTGAATCCGGGGCACAGAGTGCCTGGGGGAGGGGAGCTTCACAACCAGTGGCATGATATTAACAAGGAAATTGCATTGACAGGGCTTGTTTTCCCAAAAGCTTGAAACCACACTTTAATCTCCCTAACGATCCCGTCTGCCTTAAGCAGGCTGTGAAGGAGGTAGAAGGGGCGGATATGTGCCCAGAGAGGGTCGGCCACATCTCCATCACAGTGGGGTGCTCCCAGGTTTGCAGCAAGTGAACCTGGTCTGATCTCCTAGCCCCAACCCTGGGGAGCTGCTGCCCTGCAAGAGGAAGGTACCCACTTTATAGATGAGGCAACTGTGGCTAAGCAGTTCACTGTAAATTACAAAAACCCTAGTTAGTGGCAGACAGAGGCATGAGGTTTGCCTTGTCCCTTGCTGCCCCTGAGGGAGGGGTGCAGCCTCTTTAGAAGCTCCCAGCTTCCTTCTGGGGCAATGGGACTCACTTCTCTCCTGCTTTCTGGGCACTCACGCTCTCTCTGGCTCTCCCTGGTTCTTTCTCCCTTTGTGTCCCTTTCTGTCTCCCCCACGCCCCACGCCCACTGTCAGCGCCTGTCCTTGCTCTCATCTTCCCAGGGGTGGGGGTCGAAAGGTGTCCTGTGCATTCACGGAGCCCAGGCAGTCAGCCCATTGCTGCCTCCCCTCCCCCAGCCATCCTCTGGGCATCCCCGAGGCCTCATTATTAGGGTAGCGGTGACCCCCCATTGTCTGGCCTGTCTGGCCCTGCCATGAAAGGTAGAGTTTTGGCAGAGAACCGAGGCTCGGCCTGATTCCAGCTTGTTCTCTACTGTCTGGAGCCTGTTACTATGCCCGGGGCAGGGCAGGCAGGCCCTGGTGGGGGGGGTGGGGGCTTGAGGAGCCACAGGGCAGCCCCTGTCACTAGGACAACAGCAGGGAGCCCTGGAGGGGAAGACGAGGGGGAGAGCAGGTGGTTCTTTGTCTGGAGCCTGATCCCAGTACCCCCCCATCACACCCCTACCCACGGCCCTCCCCAGCCTGGAAGGCAGCCCCTGGGAGGGGATTGGTGCCTGCTCCTGGGGCAGGCAAAGCCATTGGGCTCCCTCCCACAGGCCGAGGCAGGAGTGACTGCACAAGCTGTGCCGCTGACCTTGGCCCCCTGCAGCGCCTACTTCGGGGCTTCCCAGGACTACATCTGCTCCTTCTCGTCCCACACCCCCCTCATCTGCCCACCGAGCACAGGAGGGCCAGGCTACTGAGACCCTGTGATGGAGTAGGGTTTGGCCCAGGTGGCTTGCAGAGGTGGGAGGGGTCCCAGGCACCAAGGAAACGGCCCCTCCCTGGCTGCCATTGCCACACCACCCCCTCCAGGCTCCATTCCCTTAGCTGAACAGTGAAGGAGGTCAGAGCTGTTGCTGACCAGGGCTCTTTCCTGCTTTTAAAGATCTCTGCCTATGCTAGGGCTGTGAGACTCCTAAAGCCCCTTCCTCTCTTGGGCCCACATTCACCTCTTTGACCCTTACATTTTGTTTCTGGGCAGCAGAGCTGGCCCTGGAGCTGGAGGTCAGTGGCACCTGTCCATGGCTTAGAGGAGTGCCCGGCCGCCTGGACGTGGAATCCTGGCTCTGCCATTTGCCAGGCAAATCACTTCACCTGTCTAGGCAACTTTTCTGTGCCTCTATTTCCTCATCTGTAAACAGGGACATCGATAGGATCTGCTACGTAGGTTGTTGTAGGGGGTTAAAGACATTATATCCATAAAGTGCTTAGAAGGGTATTTGGCTCTGGGAAAACACTCAGCAAATATTAAGTGTTTTTATTCTTCAGGATGGTTACTGAGCAACGAGTAGGGAAGTTTCCTGAAATACTTGATGTTGTGAACCAGAGAGATGTCATCCCTGAATCCTGGTATTTTGGCTTGAAGGTGGAAGATGTACAGATTTTAAAATATGCCTCGGGGTCAGGTGCGGGGGCTCACGCCTGTAATCCCAGTACCTTGGGAGGCTGAGGCAGGAGGATTGCTTGAGTGATCGAGATCAGCCTGGGCAACACAGAACCCATTGCTACAAAAAAATCTTTAAAAATTTAAAAACTAGCTGGTTGTGGTGGCACACCACTGTGGTCCCAGCTACTTGAGAGGCTGAGGTGGGAGGATTGCTTGAGCCCAGGAGGTCGAGGCTACAGTGAGCTATCATGGCACCACTTCACTCCAGCCTGGGTGATGGAGCAAGATCCTGTCTAAAACAAAACAAAGCAACAGACCTCATTGGAGACATATGTCCTTGTTGAATTCTGGGGAGAATTGAAATGGCCCATGACTGGGACTCCTGACTGTGGCTCTTGGAGTGTCTCAGAAATGCTGCACACAGAATCCACTTTCCTAAAATAGCCTTCATTGGCCATCTAGAAAAAGGGGGAAACATGGGTTTGGTATTCCAGACTCCCTCGTCTCACACACACACACTCCAATGTCTGTTTGCCTTTTAAACAACTCACAGCCACATCTCCAGGATGCAGGGGGAGTCTTATGTAGGGAGGCATCTGGTGAACAGGAAAGCTCCTGGCACCCAGGAGATGCCTGGTGTTAAAAGTGTTGCCGTGGGCCTTGGGTGGGTTCCATGAGGAAAGAGAGACAGAAATGATAAGGTCTCCGGGAGAGGTGACTGAGAGCCTGCCTTTTCTAAGTGAACCGATGAGGCTTTTCATAGAAAATCAGTGCCTGTCTGTTCATCTGAACACCCACTATTTATTTATCCAACAAATCTTGATTGAGTGCTGATAATGCCAGGCTCTGTGCTAAGCACCGGGTAAGTTTTGATACCGACCTGCGAGGCGCCGCGATCCAAGGAGGAGGCAAAAGCAGAGAGACACCAGTGTGGGCTGGAGGCCCAGAGATCTGGACAGAGCAGGGGTGCAGTGAGAACAGGCCATGCCTGGGGGAGCTTCCAAGAGAAGGGGACATCTGAGCAGTCAGGAAGGGTGAGTCGGAGTCTCCCAGGGAGATAAAGGAAGAAAGGAAATCCCAGGCAGAGGGACCCACATGTGCAAAACTGCAAACAATAAAAGCACAGTGTAAAACACATAGATGCGCAACTCATACTCAGGCGTGTGCGCAGACACCCTGCAAAACAATATGAAAACCAGAGCAGAGTGTCTCGGCCAGCCAGTCTTGCCTGCCTGGGTGTGTGGGAGGGGCTGTGAGAGGGCGACCAGGGGCAGAAGGACTTGCAAGGCGGTGCTTCTTGCTCCCCAGGGCCCTCTGGCATCCCCCTGGACTCCCTTTGGCCCCATCCCCTTTCCCTTTGCCAGTCACAGCTGAAACGTCCTCCTCCTGCTGTCCTCTCCCCTGCCCAGGCCCCAGAAGTTTCTCATCTTCCTGGCTCTTTGTTCGCACTTCCCTCTCCATGGTGAGAGGAGGCAGTTTGACTCTGAGCCTCAGTTTTCTTTTTTTTTTTTTTTTTTTTTTTTGAGACGGAGTTTCGCTCTTGTTACCCAGGCTGGAGTGCAATGGCACGATCTCGGCTCACCGCAACCTCCGCCTCCTGGGTTCAAGCAATTCTCCTGCCTCAGCCTCCTGAGTAGCTGGGATTACAGGCATGCGCCACTATGCCCAGCTAATTTTTTGTATTTTTAGTAGAGACGGGGTTTCACCACGTTGACCAGGATGGTCTCGATCTCTCGACCTCGTGATCCACCCGCCTCGGCCTCCCAAAGTGCTGGGATTACAGGCTTGAGCCACCGCGCCCGGCCGGAGCCTCAGTTTTCTTAACCACACGAGATGGTTGCATTGGGTGATCCTGAAGGTCCACAGGTCCTCTAGGGTTCTAAGTGATTGTCATGCCTATCTAGATGTTTCCGGGGTATGGGGGAAGGGCCTTGGAAACTCGAAGACACTGCCTGGGCCTCTGTTGGCCAGGGGATGGGGACTGAGGCTAGTGAGAATGGTGGTGATCGGGGCACCCACATCAGTGTGAAGAGGAGGTGGTGCCCTGCTGACCCCGCTGCTGTCTGCTTTTCCCTCAGTGTGACCCTGGGAACACGGGCTACATCAGCACGGGCAAGTTCCGGAGCCTTCTGGAGAGCCACAGCTCCAAGCTGGACCCGCATAAAAGGGAGGTGCTCCTGGCCCTCGCCGACAGCCATGCGGACGGGCAGATCTGCTACCAGGATTTTGTCAACTTGGTGAGTACTCTGGGGGCCCTCGCTACTGGAAGGGACCTATTTGAAGGTTGCAGCTTCCACATATTTAAGGATTTAGGCAATTAAAAGGATCTCTTGGCCTGCAGCATGGAAAATGTGCAGGCTTCTGCAGGTGAAAGGACACCACCCAGGGCCCGTTTTCTCTTTGTCTCTAGGCTCTGCCCTCTGCGGTGCCAGCCCATCCTCAAAGCAGCGCCTGGCAATTTCAGACCCTCCCATTGTGGCAGCAAAGTGTCTGCAGCTGTTGCAGCTCTCATACCCTCAGGCTGCACCTTGCAGAAGAGGGGACACACACACACACACACACACACACACACACACACACACACAAACGCGCACACACACACACACACACACACACACACACACACAGTGATTGAAATGGATCCTTCTTGTGGTAGCTCTTGCACAAGGCCTGGGATTTTCTCCCTCCCATTGGCCTAAATTGGGCAGTAGAATGGGTAGATTGACTTAAACCTATCATTGCCCCACCCCTGGAGCTGAGAGTAGGGTCAATTCCACCAAAATGAAGGGCTAGGAGTAGATAGGGTCTTGGTGGCAGGAGAAGGGGCTGGGCAGTGGGGGCCAGGAGGGTCAGCGCAGCACGTGGTAGAGCCAGAGCTCAGCAGATGTGCTCAGCAGATGTGCTCAGCAGATGCCCTGGGCTGCCAAAGGGGCTGGAGAAGGGAGGCCCATGAGTCCTGCCCAGCAGCCTGGTTATCTCAGAGCAGAGAGTCCCCACTCACTAAGGGTTAATGCTGTGCTATTTCAGTGTCTACTGTGGACTGGGGTTTAGCGGGGTTAAGCAGAGAGTATTTTACCCACCACGGGATGCAGATGACATCAGTAGAAGCTGTGTGAACAAGCAGGATGAATACAAAACCCAGAGTTTTTCGCTGGGTTTCCCTATTGGTGAGGTGGAGCTGGTTACCTCTCTTCATGGCACCCATGGAGGGAGCAAGAGTGAAATGACTTGTATGAAGCGCCCCAGGCTCCTGGAATTCAAAGGCACCAGGGACGGGGGAGCTGCCACCACTTGAGCCTGTCCTTGGGCCTCACCAATGCTCTGATGTGGATGCCCAGGCAGGAGAGATGTTTCAACAGCCTCTTAGCTGAGGGCCAGCCTTGGCCTGGGGATTGGCATGTAATTATAGGGAGCTGCTGTGGGGCTTTTGGGAGTGGAGGAATCTACTGCTGTTCAGAGTGGTGCCAGGGAGTAGACCTCATGGAGGGCAAGGGACAGAACTGAGCTGAGCAGGGAGGAGCACAGTCAGGATTCATAGGATGGGTGGTGGGGGGTGAGTCCTGGGACTTGGAGCCCAGTATGGCCACCAAAGCCCAGACCAAGGGTTTGAGCTGCCCAGGCCCATCCGTAGCCCCAGCGCCTGTGTGTTGGCTGCAAGAGGCTCTGCTTGGCCATAGGGCAGAGTAGGGCATGCGGCGCCCATGAGTGGCTTCTCTCCAGCCAGGGGTCAGTGGAGCCTCTGTCTGAGCTCAGGACAGCAATTACTTGTTACTGCTGGGATTTCCGTGTTCAAATTCTGCACTGGATCTGTATGAGCTAGGGCTGCCGTGGAGAGCAGACAAAGAAGAAGGAACTCAGCAGGGGGAAGCTCTCAGTAGGGCAGAGAGCTGAGGACCTGGAGTCTAGCAAACCCAGGTCCTGGTCTGGCTCTGCCTTTGCCGCTCACTGGGAAAGAGCCTCTGAACCTGGCTTTTCCCGTTTGTAAAACGAAGCCAAAGGATCCCCTCTTTAGGGCTGTTGCAAGGATCAGATAAAGTATTTGAATGTTTTTGATGTCTCTTAATGGTCTTCATCAGGTAAACTCCTCTGCATCCTTTGTGAGCCTTTACCTGCCAGTCCAGGCAGAGTGAGACAGCCTTTTTCAGAGCCCCCGCAGTGCCTTGCCCAGGCTTCTCTCGCAGTACAAACCACCACACTGCGTTACAGCTGAGCAGCCCAGGTAGTCCTGTATGGGTGTGCAGGTTGTATACTGAACAAGGGTGCCTGGCTGAGGGAGGATGGAGACTGAAATCTGGCCTGGACTTTGCCCACCAAGGCCTGGCATGGGTGCACCCATCCGGAAGAGACTCCTTTATCTAATTGGCACAACAGCTCCGAATGGGCTAGCATGGACTCTGGAGTCAGGCAGCCTGGATTTACGTCCTGACTTTGTGGTTTACTAAGTAGGAGTCCTCGGGGAAATTACTCACCCTCTCCAAGCTTCAGTTCCCCTATTTGTAATGTCGGAATAGTATGGGGCGCCAAATAACTACAATGGCACCCTCTCTTGCTGTTTATACACTTCTATCTCCCCTCGTAAGCTCCATGAGGCCGAGAGCATGGTCACGACTGTGCCCAGCACGGCGCTGGGCATGTGAAGGATGCTGGTGGATGGTGAGTGTGTACTCCTGCTGAGCCAGCTCCCACCACAGGTCTTCAGGGCCTCTGGGCCCTGTGTGTGTGTGAGTGTGAGCTGTGTGGTCTGCAGGCCCCTGTGCATGTGCATCCTCAGGGACTGGGAGAGGGACAGGTAAGTGCGGCCACAAGTGGCTGGGCACGGTGGCTCATGCCTGTAATTCCAGCACTTTGGGAGGCTGAGGCGGGTGGATCACGAGTTCAAGAGATGGAGACCATCCTGGTCAACATGGTGAAACCCCGTCTCTACTAAAAATACAAAAAATGAGCTGGACATGGTGATGCGTGCCTGGAATCCCAGCTACTCAGGAGGCTGAGGCAGGAGAATTGCCTGAACCCAGGAGGCGGAAGTTGCAGTGAGCCGAGATCGAGCCATTGCACTCTAGCCTGGGTAACAAGAGCAAAAAAACTCGTCTCAAAAAAAAAAAAAAAGAGTGGCCACAAAATAATCTGACAACGCGATTCTGTCTTGGGCTTGCAATGTGCACAAGGACCCTAACCCTGGCGTACATTTACAGAGCTCCTGGGCCATTGAGAAGAACCAGATCCAAGCTTTGTAAGCATGGAGAGGATGGGGATAGGGAATGGTTGGAAAGGGTTCATCTGGGAAGACCTGCTGGCGGGGGGCGAGCTTTAAGCTAGATTTTGACAGTGAGCGACAGCAGAGCTCAGGAATGCAAGGGTGGAGGACCATGCTGATGGATGTTCATACCTCCTGGCCTGGTCTGAACCTAGATGCTCCCCAGCCACCTGCCCTCTGACAGGGCCTCCAAACCCTGTGCCATGAACTAGCCTGGTTCACCTCACCAGCCTATTGGGCTCCTGCCTTCGGGGTTAGCCCGATGTCCACTGCTGGGCCCAGAGTCCCAGAAATACATTGATAATCCCCACACCAGCAACTATGGGACAGCTGAGATGTGGGGTGGGGAGAGCCATGTCTCTAGGATTTCTCTCCATAAGAAGGTCTAGAGTTGGCCATGGAGAGCAGGTAGGAGGTAACAGAGGCCTTGGGAGGCCAGGAGTCAGCAGGGCCACCTCCAGTCTCGGAGCCAGGCTGACCACTGAGCAGGGCTGCCACAGCTCTACCCAGGATGTGTCAGGGCAGCCTCAGGCCACTGAGGGTAGAGCCGGTCCCCAGGCGGAGCTTTGCAGCTAGTCCTTGGACTTGCTGGGTGCCACAGGTCTTGTGAAGGCCCTCAGGAGTGGTGACCTTCCCCAGGCACAGCTTGGGTTTTGGCTCTGGGGGCCTTTCTGCAAACCCATCTAACCAAGGGCTGTCTGCCTCTTCCCAAGATAGTATGTCTGAGGGTGCTACCTCCTGCTCATCCGTTGATTCTCACTCAGACTTCACCTCCTCCAGGAAGCCTTCCTTGACCCGCCTTGGGACTGGATTGGGCTCCCTCTTGTGTATTCCTCTACAGCAGCCTTAACTCTGAGCTGCGGTTGCTGGCTACTTATCTGTCTTGAGCACCACCGTATCCCTCCCTGTGCCTGGTAATGAGCCTGACACTTAGTAGTTGCTCAATAAATAGTGATGGACAGATGATGAATGAGTGGATGAAGGAAAGTATTGCAACCACAAATACAGGCTCTGGTGCCTTACTGGGTGTGAACTTGATGGATTCTAAAGCTCTCTGTGCCTCGTTTTTCTAATCCAACAGAATGGGGATGTTTATAGTCCTTATCTAATGGGAAGACTGGTGATCATCAAATGAGCCAAAAGACATGAAGGGCTGAGACTAACCCCTGACACCTAACAAAAGCTTGGTGAATGTTGCTTCTTATTAACTATTATGGGAGAAAGGGAAATGCGAGGTCAGGCCTGGTGTGAGGAACGTGCTGGCTGGGAAGGCGGTGGGGCCTCCGCTGGGTCCCAGCTCTTACTCTCTCCCCATTCCTTTCCTGCACAGATGAGCAACAAACGTTCCAACAGCTTCCGCCAAGCCATCCTGCAGGGCAACCGCAGGCTAAGCAGCAAGGCCCTGCTGGAGGAGAAGGGGCTGAGCCTCTCGCAGCGACTCATCCGCCATGTGGCCTATGAGACCCTGCCCCGGGAGATTGACCGCAAGTGGTACTACGACAGCTACACCTGCTGCCCCCCACCCTGGTTCATGATCACAGTCACACTGCTGGAGGCAAGGACGAGGGTGGGGAGGGGGTTACTCTGCCTTGGGGAATGGCGGGTATGGGGAGAGGAGCCGAGAGGATGACACAGATCAAGGGCGAAGAGGGACATTCTCCTCTATTGAAGAATGGATGAAGGATCAAACAACAGTTGTAGGCCGGGCATGGTAGGTGGCTCATGCCTGTAATCTCAGCGCTTTGGGAGGCTGAGGCAGGCTGAAGACAAGAGGTTGGGAGTTCGAGACCAGGCTGACCAACATGAAGAAACCCCATCTCTACTAAAAATACAAAATTAGCCAGACTGGTAGCTCATGCCTGTAATCCCAGCTACTGGGGAGGCTGAGGCAGGAGAACTGCTTGATCCCAGGAGGCAGAGGTTGCAATGAGCCAAGATCACACCATTGCACTGCAGCCTGGGCAATGAGCGAAACTCTGTCTCAGAATAAATAGGTAAATAAATAAATAAATAAATAATAAGAGTTGTATGGCAAGACAGACTCGGTTGCAGTAGATGCCAGTGTTATAACCCTGGACTGCAAAGAGATATTCCAAAGTTTATTACCTCAAACAATACTGATTACAGCCAAATCCCCATAGGACCACTGCCCCCCACCCACCCCAGAACAACAGCAACAAAAACAATGTCATAATTCCATTGACTTGGGGGATTTAGCCAGGCTGACTCGTTAAAGCCAGTTTATTTAGTTCCTCCTCAGGTGGGTAATGTGGACCAAAGGTAATGTGGACCAGGCATTTGCTCCATTTTCCCACCTGAAAATCGGAAATAACCAGACCTGCCCTCCCTCTCCCGGGACACCTCTATTTAAAGTGAGAGAGTGGCTGTTGGTGCTTTCTGAACACAAAAGCATCAGACAAACACATCTGGGAGGCAGTATGAACAGGTAAATACGGGCTTAACATTTTTAAAGAACATTCTCCCCTTAGGGAATCCTCTGTGCCTATTGTTACGCTAAATTCCATTGCTTATGCAACATCATCCAAAGGTACCGCTTGCTGTGTTAGTGCCCGTGTGTGATGAAACTCAATTCTTTTGGCTCCTCCACTCAGGAACCTGTGCAGCCCACTCTAGCTCCAGCTCCCGAACGATGCTTGGCTTCACTTTGGGATTTTATGATCTCCGCTGTTTCCCTTCCAAAGCCACGGGCCTAATTACCGCCTCTGCATATGTTCTTGTAAAGTTCCTGCCTAATCAAACGGCAGGATCGTTAAGCTTGGCGGCATCCTTCTTTTTTTCTAAATCAGAATATCTGGTCTGCAGGCCAGCGTTCCCTATTTGTTGTTATGGCTTCATCCAAGTACATGTTGAAGTTGTGATTTTTCTGAGATATTCTTGGACTCGTTCTTCAAGCTCATACTGTGTTGGTCTATTTATTAACTTCTATTTGAGGCCCCATAATAACGAGATGCCTTGGAAGCAGGATTTGCTGCCAGGCTACCTGCATGGCGCTAGGTGGACAGAATGGCTCCTCAGAGAGCCCAGGAGAATACAGTTGCCAGGGGCCTAAGCCATTCCCAGGCTGAGTCCACTAATTATAGCTTCCTTCTCTAAGTGTGTGCCGGGCAGAAGACTGGCTTTTTGTGTAGTTTATCACTTTTAAACCTCATGCCACTCTGAAAGTCTAGGCATTGGTACCCTTTCCAGATAAACTGAGGGCCAGAGAATTCAGTTTGCCCAAGTTGATCAAAAGGGGTGGATTTTGTGTCCAGACTGGTTCAGATGAACCTCAGCTATGTGAACTCAAACCACCAATCAAGAAGAAACTGGGAAGTGCTCAAATAGCTGAAGTGACTCCTCAAAACCCTCGTGCTATAAAACCCAAGGCTTTTGTCTTCTATACAGTCCTGGTAACCTGGCTTTCAGATTCCATAATGAATGGCAAATAGGAGGGACATGGTAGGAAGCAATGAAGGGGTCCACTACCAGCAAGCAATAAGAAGTGGTAGCCGGCAGCCTGGCAGTGAAGGAAGAGACAGAAGGAAAGTTTGAAGCAGACCTGAATTTTAAAGAAATACAAGAATTGGCTGGGTGTGGTGGCTCACACCTGTAATGCCAGCACTTTGAGAGGTCAAGGCAGGTGGATCTCTTGAGCCCAAGAGTCTGGACAACAAAGTGAGACTCTGTTTCTACAAAAAAATAAAAAAATCAGCCAGGTATGGTGGTACATGCCTGTGGTCCCAACTACATGGGAGGTTGAGGCCCGAGGATCGCCTCAGCCCAGGAGGTTGAGACTGCGGTGAGCTGTGTCCATGCCATAGCACTCCAGCCTGAGTGACAGAGCAAGACCCTGTCAAAAAAAGAGAAAAGAAAAAAGAATACAAGAATTTGGGGCCTTGGCCAGACGTGGTGGCTCATGCCTGTAAGCCCAGCACTTTGGGAGGCCAAGGTGGGCGCATTACTTGAGGTCAGGAGTTCAAGACCAACCTGACCAAGATGGTGAAGCCCCATCTCTACTGAAAATACAAAAAGTAGCTGGGTGTGGTGGTGGACACCTCTAATCCCAGCTACTCAGGAGGCTGAGGCGGGAGAATCGCTTGAACCTGGTAGGCGGAGATTGCAGTGAACCAAATCATGCCACTGTACTCCATCCTGGGCCACAGAGCAAGACTCTGTCTCAACAAAAGAAAAAAAAAAGAGTTTGGGGCCTTGAGTGTACAAGCAAAAACACTATCCTGGCCAGGCGCGGTGGCTCACGCCTGTAATTCCAGGGCTCTGAGAGGCTGAGGCAGGCGAATCATTGAGGTTAAGAGTTCAAGACCAGCCTGGCCAACATGGGTTTAGCAGAAACCCCATCTCTACTAAAAATACAAAAATTAACCATGCGTGGTGGCAGGTGCCTGTAATCCAAGCCACTCGGAAGGCTGAGGTATGAGACTTCCTTGAACCCGGGAGGCAGAGGTTGTGGTGAGCCGAGATCATGCCACTGTACTCCACCCTGGGTGACAGAGCAAGACCCTGTCTCAAAACAAAACAAAAACAAACAAAAATGCTATCCTCCTGTGGTTGCTCTAGAAAATATCACTCTTATAGCCCAGATCAATACCTGAGATATTCTTAAACAGTTGCGTGTGCCCTGATTAAGAACACAGAGACATAAATGATACATTTTAGAAGGAGTTCCAGAAAAAAAAGAGTGAAGATAAATACCGTTTTAGAGATTAAACAAGTATGCTTCTGTCACCTGTGCAAAGTCAACTGTGGAATGTCGCTGAGATGCAGAGAAATTGGAACCCTTGTACACTGTTGGGAAAGTAAAATGGTGCAGCTGCTATGGAAAATAGTCTGCCATTTCCTCAAAAGATGAAACGCAGAACTACTGTATGATCCAGCAATTCCACTTCTGAATGTATCCCAAAAGAATTGAAAGGGACTGGGCCAGGCGCGGTGGCTCACGCCTGTAATCAGCACTTTGGGAGGCCGAGGCGGGTGGATCACGAGGTCAAGAGATCGAGACCATCCTGGTCAACATGGTGAAACCCCGTCTCTACTAAAAATACAAAAAATTAGCTGGGCATGGTGGTGCGGTCCTATAATCCCTAGAGTAGTCAAATTCATGGAGACGGAAAGGAGAATGGTGGTTGCCAGGGTCTGCAGGGAGCAGGGAATGAGGAGTCATTGTTCAGTGGGTACAGAGCTTCAGTTTTGCAAATTAAGAGTTCTATGGATAGATAGTGATGGTAGCACAGCAACATGAATGTCATTTAGTGCCACTGAACTGATTAAGGCCAGGCACAGTGGCTCACACCTATAATCCCAGCACTTTGGGAGGTTGAGGTGGGCAGGTCACTTGAGGTCAGGAGTTCTAGACCAGCCTGGCCAACATGGTGAAACCCTACCTCTACTAAAGATACAAAAGTCAGCAGGCCCTGGTGGTTCACTCCTGTAATCCCAGATGTTTGGAAGGCTGAGACAGGAGAATGACTTGAACCCAGGCGGCAGAGGTTGCAGTGAGCCAAGATCGTATCATTGCACTTCAGCCTGGGTGACAGAGTGAGAGCCTACCACAAAAATAAAAACCCAAAAAACTGATTAAGATGGTAAATTTTGACTGGACATGGTGGCTCATGCCTGTAATCCCAGCACTTTGGGAGTCCAAGGTGGGTGGATCATGAGGTCGAGTGTTCAAGACCAGCCTGGCTAAGATGGTGAAACCCCATCTCTACTAAAAATACAAAAATTAGCCAGGTGTGGTGGCAGGCACCTGTAATCCCAGCTACTTGGGAGGCTGAGGCAGGAGAATTGCTTGAACCTGGGCAGCAGAGATTGCGGTGAGCCAAGATTATGCCACTGTACTCCAGCCTGGGCGACAGAGTGAGACTCTGTCTCAAAAAAACAGTAAATAAAAAACAAATAGAAAGATGGTAAATTTTATGTGTATTTCACTACAGTCTTTAAAAAAAAATCAACCTGTGTGGAATTTGTCATCTCCCAAGTGAGTGAATGAGTTATGACTGGAATTAAAATTCAAAATCCTCCAAAGCCTTTCTGCTTAGCACTGAGGAAGTGTGGACAAAGACCCGGGGACCACGTTGTGGCCATTTAACACAAAATAAGCAAACGGAAGTGGGTGAGGGGTGGCTAAAAGCTCAGTTGGGCCCTGGCTATGGGGCATCCCTCTTTCTCTGAGAAAGAAAGATGATAACTTCCTGTAGGGACTCCCCGTGTTAGTCAGAGCAACAGGAAGTTTCCTGGGCGGTGGACACCTAGTAACAGGCTCTCTCCGTTCTCTGCTGTCATCCAGGTTGCCTTTTTCCTCTACAATGGGGTGTCGCTAGGTCAGTTTGTACTGCAGGTAACTCATCCACGTTACTTGAAGAACTCGCTGGTTTACCACCCACAGCTGCGAGCACAGGCTTGGCGCTACCTGACATACATCTTCATGCATGCAGGGTGAGTACTTGTCTTCTTTTGCTCTGTCAAAAGATCCTGCAGAAAAATAAGTAGTTGAGATAGCCTGGATTGAAATACAGTTTTTGGATTATTTTTTATCTGCTTGGACACAGGATTTGAGATGGCTGCTTGACACTCATTTAATACCAAAATATACAGGTACATTATTGATAGTGAATGAGAAATGGAAAAATATATAAGAAGGAAAATGCTAAAAGCCAGCGGTGAGAGAGCACACACATACACAGTATGTGATTCTGTGTACTTGCTAGAGGTGTCTTGAAAATTTGTTCTCAGCTTCCTAGTGGCCAAAGCAAAAAGAGACATCAAGCCACCAGATTCATTGTCCATAATTGTGCGTGAGTTCCTCCCAGTGTGGTCTCCGTATGTATAGAGAGCCTTCTTGAGGAACTCTGGTGATTATTAGAGTTTCCATTTATAGAGCCCTGTAGCCTCTTTGGGGGCTGGAGCACAGTCAGTTCTCATTGGTGCCTCCCACTTCATGATAAGGAACTACCAGCTGGCCAGGTGACCACCCAGGTCCACGTCCTTTGAAAACCAGCAGGCTTTTATGGGGTGGAAGCACTGTGATGGGAGAGGAGAGACCCCAGACACCAGGCCTCTAGGTGTCTTCTGCAGCCTCTCCAGAGAAGTGAAGGAGCTCCCTGTTAGCCTGGGAAAGACCCTGGAGGTGCCTGGCCCTGGGGTGGGAACTGGGAAGGGGGCCACTCTGGCCCTAGTGACACCATCATTCCCATTGCTCAGCAGAAAGACCCACAATGGCCAAGAGGGAGTTGTCCTATGAGCCTCCATTCCCCAAGCCTCTTAAAGCAGGTGCAAGAGCTAATCCCGAATTGGCTGCACCTGTGGGGGAGGGTGCTTGCCGGTGAAGAGACCTGAATGAACGCCTCTGCTCGGGCTGAAGAGGATCATTGGTATAGGCTGCCTCCCTTGTCTGGTTTGCCCCGGGCTTTGATCTCACAGGGCTAACGAGCAGCAGGAGGGCTGTCAGGCTTCACTCACATCCACTCATGAGCCAGGGGTGACAACAGACACGAGGCTGCCCTGCCCAGGCAGCACAAGCCAATGGCTGCACATGGGTTCGGACTGTCTGCCTTCTTTCCAGGACTGCCCCCTGACCTCTCTTGGTGCCTCGGGGTGAGGAATGAGAATAACCAAAGCCTCCTTGCTCCATCCTCTGCCTCCTGGAGCCGAAAGCAGTGTGCTCACAGTGGACAGGGCTCAGATGCCCTCGGCTGCGGCCTAGAGGGCTGGCCTGGGCCTTTCTCCAGTAGTTGCTTTGATGGGGCAACGCCTGCCGGGAAGAGTCCTCGGAGGAGTCTCCAGGTCTGTGGATTTTGAGCAAGGGGCTCTTGCCTGGTGCAACAGAGATAGACACAGCAGTAGACAGGAGACAGGGACAGCTGGCCAGTGTCTAGGGAGGTCGCAGCAAAGTGACCTGTTGACCAGGCGTATTGGCTCACACCTGGAATCCCAGCATTTTGGGAGGCCAAGGTAGGAGGATCACTTGAGGCCAGGAGTCTGAGATCTGCATGGGCAACATAGTGAGATCCTCTCTCTACAAAAAATAAAAACACTTAGCCAAGTCAGGTGGAGCTTGGCTGTAGTCTCAGCTACTCCGGGGACTGAGGTGGGAGGATCACTTGAGCCCAGGAGGTCAAGGCTACATACAGTGAGCCGAGATTGCGCTGCTGCACTCCAGCCTGGGAAACAGAGTGAAACCCTGTCTCAAAAAAAAAAAAGCGACCTGTTACTCAGAGACATACTGTAGGCCTGGGAATCCAGAAGCCAGTGTGGTAAAGAAGAGCTCAGAAGGAGGCAGGAGCCTTGAGTTCCTCCCTGGCTGCTTCTAGCTTCAGGTTCTGAGACTGTAAAACAGGCCATGGTGCTGGAAAACCGGTAAGGCCCCTCCGCCTGTGAATCTAATGTTGTCACCAGCTCCCTTTCCAGTGACTTTTCCTGACACCTCTAATCTCCCTAAAATCCTTTAGCTAGCAATCAGTGGTGGGTAGAAGATTCTAGCATAGTAGAATCCAGGACACAGCCTAACATGTCTGCACTACCTTGCAGGTACAGTCCGGAGTAAGCAGGTGCCCAAGTGTTGCCCATGGTTTCTCTGGGCAGCACAGCTGGGCCTCCGGGCAGGGTCCTGCTTACCAGCAGCAAGATGGAGACCCAGGCAGGGCCCAGCCTCTCTGTTACAGGCTGTGTCACTTCCTGACAGATAGCATCTCCCGGGAGCTGCCCAGGGGCTGTCAGCTCAATGTAAATGAGACAGTGGGTGTTAAAGTGCTTTGTAAAGTTGAAAGCACCAGATTGACTTACTAATAGTCATGTTACAATCTTTTCTGGTAACATGCACACAGCTAGACACCCCACAATTTTAGCAGCAAGATCTAGTCACAGGTAGTATGGGAAAAAAGGCACTCACGGTGTCAGAAAGCCTGGGGTCCCATCTCCCAGTCCTGAGGGTTTTGGAGCAGAATAGGTCCTTCTCTTCTTCTTTTTTCTTTTCTTTGAGATAGAATCTCACTCTGTCACCCAGGCTGGAGTGCAATTGTGTAATCTTGGCTCACTGCAGCCTCCGCCTCCCAGATTCAAGCGTTTCTCCTGCGTCAACCTCCCAAGTGGCTGGGACTACAGGCGCACACCACGATGCCCGGCTAATTTTTGTAATTTTAGTAGATGACTGGCTAATTTTTGTATTTTGTATTTTTAGTAGTTCAAGGCCAGGCCGCCGCTGAACTCCTGACCTTGTGATCTGCCCACCTTGGCCTCCCAAAGTGCTGGGATTACAGGCGTGAGCCACCATGCCCAGCCAAGGTCTCTTCTTACAGCAGGAAAGAGAAACCTCCCTTATGAGACTCTAAGGGAAAACATTGAATTTTTAAGTTACAAGATGTATCTTTAATGCCTGAACTTGTTTTAAGAACATATTTTTCACCGGGCACGGGGGCTCAAGCCTGTAATCCCAGCACTTTGGGAGGCCGAGGCGGGTGGATCACGAGGTCAAGAGATCGAGACCATCCTGGTCAACATGGTGAAACCCCGTCTCTACTAAAAATAAAAAAGAATTAGCTGGGCATGGTGGCACGTGCCTGTAATCCCAGCTATTCAGGAGGCTGAGGCAGGAGAATTGCCTGAACCCAGGAGGCGGAGGTTGTGGTGAGCCGAGATTGCGCCATTGCACTCCAACCTGGGTAACAAGAGCGAAAACTCCGTCTCAAAAAAAAAAAAAAAGAACATATTTTTCTTTAAACATCCGTAGCTCTTACAAATAGAGCCAGAACATGGCCGGGAGCAATGGCTCATACCTGTAATCCCAACTGTAATCCTGTAATCTGAGGCAGGTGTATCACTTGAGGTCAGGAGTTCAAGACCAGCCTGGCCAACATGGTAAAACCCCATCTCTACTAAATATACAAAAGTTAGCTGGGTGTGGTGGCCCATGCCTGTAATCCCAACTATTTGGGAGGCTGAGACAGGAGAATTGCTTGAACCCGGGAGGCGGAGGTTAAAGTGAGCCGAGATCACTCCCCACTGCATTTCAGCCTGATTGACAGAGGAAGACTCCGTCTCAAGAACAAAAAGACAAAAAAACACACAGAGCTAGAATGACCACATGGCCCAGTGAATGGAGCAGATCAGGCAGATTAGAGACCTGGGCTGTGGTCCCAGCATAGCCACTAATTGTGGCTGGTCACTAGCTATCTGTGAGCCTTAGTTTTTCATGTGTTAACTGATGGAGTTGCTGGATCCTTTTTTTTTTTTTTTTTAAGAGATGGGGTCTCATTATGTTGCCCAGGCTGATCTTGAACTCGTGGATTCAAGTGATCCTCCCACCTCTCAAAGTGTTGGGCTTCCAGGCATGGGCCATTGTGCCCAGCCTAGTTGCTGGATCTTTACTGTGGTTAGTCTCTCACAGTGCCAAGTGAAATGCTGCCAGTCACCGCCCAGGCCCTGCACATGTGTTTCTGTCCCAGCTGGAAGGAATGCTCTTTCCAAGATGGTCTGTCTAAATTGGCATTCCTTCCCCCAGACCATGAGCTCCTCAGAGGCAGAGATGGTCTTGCTCACTGCTGGATTCCTGGCATCTTGGGGGATGCAGGTGTTTGTTGAATGAATGAATGAATGGATGGATGGATGGATAGATGAATGAGTGTGGTCTTTCTGTCACAGGATAGAACACCTGGGACTCAACGTGGTGCTGCAGCTGCTCGTGGGGGTGCCCCTGGAGATGGTACATGGAGCCACCCGAATTGGGCTTGTGTATGTGGCTGGCGTTGTGGCAGGTAGGCCCCGTGTCCACAGAGGCACACCGCCCCAGGGTGGGCTGGGAGACCCTGTGGGGCAGGGCAAGCCCCAGGCTTCCGGGACACACAGAAGATCCTCATCTCCAAGGCTCCTGACTTACCGGGCTGTCCTCCAGGCACACCCACCTCCCCAGGAGGCTGGAGAGGGGACTGTTGCCCAGAGAGGGAGGTGTGTAGCAGGACGGGGGAGGAGAGCACTGGATTTGGGGCAGGCTGGCCAACCGACTGTCAGTCTGACATCACCTTGCAGTAGCTCTGTGAGCTTGGGGAAGTTTCCTAACCTCTTTTGGCCATGCTAAGCTTAAAGAGGGAACTAATGAGATCTGCCTGTAGGGTTGCTAGGAGGGTGGAGTGAGTGAGGCAACAAATGGAATGGCAGTGCTCCAAAAACCGGAAGGACACAGTGAGATCCCCACAGGGGAACCAAAGGGTGAGTGGAGCCAGGCACTGCCCTGGCCACGTAGCACCTGTCCCCAAAAGGAGAGCTGGCCGCTACCCAGACCAACCGCAGTCCCCTTGCCTGACCCACTGCTGACCGGGAGTCTGGCCTAAGAGGCAGTGAGCCCTTGCTCCATCCGAAGGCGTCTGGGTCTCCAGCTGACTCGGCACACATGTGGCTGTGGCGGGTGATCATCCCTCATGGATAGTGGCCAGAGTGAGCTTTCCACCTTCTGCCCTCTCCCTAGTGGGAGGTGAGGCGGGTGAAGTGAGCTGAGGAGAGCGTGGATTTCTGCAGGAAGAGTCTGCCAGCCAGGCCTCTGAACATGAGGATCTCCCTCGTGATGTCTCTAACTTTATTGCCGGCAGTTTTTTGTTTTTTTTTTTTTTTAACAAGGTTTGCCGCCTCAGCTCTTCAGCTTGACAGCTGTGCCCAAGGGAGCTTTGTGTGTATGTTTAAGTAAGATCTTAATCCTTTCTGAGTGGCATTAAAGTTGTCATCAGGAGAGCTGGGCAGCATCAGCCTTGTAAACAACAGGCAGGCGGGGACCCTGGGAGTAACTGAAGTAGCTTCAGAAATCAAAGAGGAAGGGTCCCAACCCACCCACATGAGGCTGGTCTGCTAGTTCATGAACCCTTGGCCTGGTAGACTCACCCAGCACCATTTCCTTCCCTCCTGTATGGGCTGAGGTTAAAAACATTGGCCACCTTGGACAGCGCCCATGCAAGTCCCTCCCGGAATCCAGTGCTCACCGTGTCCTTGAACAAAGGGCTGATGAGCATCTCTTTAAGTGCCAGAGTTGTTCAGCCACCCACACACCCCCTAATCCTGACATCTGGGGATTTATAGCTCCATTTTCCATACCTCAGTACCCAGAGACCCAGATGTTAAATGGCGAGGAGCAGGGAAGACACTTATAACATTTGCAGTTAGTATTCAATTAGATGGGAGTACCAATCACCTAGAAGACAAAAATGAGATTCAAAAGGACTCGGACCTCACCCAAACCAGGTGACGCACAGTGGGGAGACAGTATAGGTGTCCCCTCCCCAGTGACACCAGTGCAGAGTGGGAAGATTCAGACAGAAGCAGAGCTCATCTGCTGAATGTGAGTGTGTAGAGCTGCATCATTGAGCACATGGCGTGCACTGTTCTCTCTGAGTCATTGATTAAGACCAGAGGGCACTCTGGTCACCACATATGTCATTGATCTCCATGATTGAGTTGATTGATCTACCTCTGCTGTTTGCCCTTTCCTCCCCTCCCAAGCTCTCCTCTCAGAGAGGTGCCGGTTTACAGCCAGCCTGCCCTGGACTGAACCGGTGGCAGTTATCAGTGCCTGCCATATGCAGGCCATATTTTATCCACACAGCACCACCACGAGGTGGGCACTGTTGCTCTCTCCCAGCACAAATACGGAAACCAAGGCTTAGAGGGCTAAGTGACTCGCCCAAAAGACACAGCTAGAAAGTAGTAGAGCTGGGTGCACGCCCAGGCTGTTTGACCCCCAAGGCTGTACTCTGAGCCACTACAACAGTGTGACGAGAACCAAATGGTGGGCCTTGTCCTTTTTGCAGATAATTTATTGTCAGAAACTAAGGCAGACCAGGTGCAGTGGCTCATACCTGTAATTCCAACACTTTTGGAGGTCAAGACAGGAGGATCGCTTGAGCCCGGGAGTTCGAGACCAGCCTGGGCAACATAGGGAGATTCTGTCACTATAAAAAAAATTTTTTTTAATTAGCCAGGCATGTTGGCATGGGCCTGTAGTCCCAGCTACTTGGGAGGCTGATGCAGGAGGATCGCTTGAGCCCAGAAATTCAAGGCTGCAGTGAGCTGTGATAACACCACTGTACCCCAGCCTGGGTGACAGAGCAAGACCCTGTCTCAAAAAAAAAAAAAAAAAGAAAGAAAGAAAAAGCCAAAGGAGACCTTAATAGATGTCCGGCAGCCTTACTCTGTAATTCCTGCCCAATGAAAGCATTCCAAACCCACACTTTGTAACTAGGATAGCTAACTTTTATGGAGCATATACGTGCTCCGAGCACATGATAAAGGGTTTATGGATGTTTGTGGACGCTATACTCATCACGACTGTCCTATGTGGTGGGTACTGTCATTCCCATTTTACAGGCAGCTCAGAGAGTTGAAATGACTTGCAGATTTGCTCACCTGAGAAGTACTAGGACTGGGGTGGAGCCCTTCCCAAGCCCTGGGCTTCTAAGTAATGCTTGAGGCCAATGTGCAAATCACTTATGGCTAGCAATTGTATGGCACACAATATAGGTATTTTAGAAACCAGTATCTTGGGCTGGGCAAAGTGGCTCACGCCTGTAATCCCAGCACTTTGGTAGGCCGAGGTGGGCGGATCACCAGGTCAAGAAATCAAGACCATCCTGGCCAACATGGTGAAACCCCATTTCTAAGAAAATAAATACAAAAAATTAGCTAGTTGTGGTGGCATGTGCCTGTGGTCCCAGCTACTTGGGAGGCTGAGATGGAAGAATCACTTGAACCGGGAGCTGGAGGTTGCAGTGAGCAGAGACTGCACCACTGCACTCCGGCCTGGTGTCATAGAGAGACTCTGTCTCAAAAAAAAATTAAATAAAGATTATATAGATTATTAACAACCATGTGTGCATCCCCCAGAGCCTAGCTCAGGGCTTAGCACATGTCAGGCAATAAATATTTATAGAAAAAAGGAAAGCCTGGGCAATAAGAGTGAAATTCCAGCTCAAAAAAATAAAGAAAGTTGCCTATAGCCATTACTGGATAGTTAATTAAAATAAATAAATAAATAAATAATAAAGGAAAGAATATGTAAATAAAGTCACATTGCTTAAAGATAAATGTTCTGCCAATATTTTTTTTTTTTTTTTTGAGACGGGGAGTTTCGCTCTTGTTACCCAGGCTGGAGTGCAATGGCGCGATCTTGGCTCACCGCAACCTCCGCCTCCCGGGCTCAGGCAATTCTCCTGCCTCAGCCTCCTGAGTAGCTGGGATTACAGGCACGCGCCACCATGCCCAGCTAATTTTTTGTATTTTTAGTAGAGACGGGGTTTCACTATGTTGACCAGGATGGTCTCGATCTCTTGACCTCGTGATCCACCCGCCTCGGCCTCCCAAAGTGCTGGGATTACAGGCTTGAGCCACCGCGCCCGGCCCTGTTCTGCCAATTTTTATTTGGATTTTTTTTTAAGGCCAAAGGAGATGTTGAAGGACACCTGCTTTAAAATTTTCTGGGCTATAGCCGGGCGCAGTGGCTCATGCCTGTAATCCCAGCACTTTGGGAGGTTTGAGGCGGGTGGATCACCTGAGGTCAGGAGTTTGAAACCAGCCTGGCCAACGTGGTGAAACCTCGCCTCTACTAAAAAAAAAAAAAAAAAAAGGCCAGGCGCGGTAGCTCACGTCTTTAATCTCAGCACTTTGGGAGGCTGAGGCGGGTGATCACAAGGTCAGGAGCTCGAGACCAGCCTGGCCAGTATGGTGAAACCTTATATCTACCAAAAATACAAAAATTAGCAGGGTGTGATGGCACATGCCTGTAGTTCCAGCTGCTCAGGAGGCTAAAACAGGAGAATCGCTTGAACCTGGGAGGTGGAGATTGCAGTGAGCTGAGATCACATCACTGTACTCTAGCCTGGGTGATAGAGCAAGACTCTGTCTCAAAAAAAAAAAAAAAAAAAAAATTCCAGGCTAAAATTATCATAGCTATACATTATGGCAAAGTTGCCAATTTATCTGTATGCTGGCATGGACTTGGAATTTTGTGGTGGTGGATACAGAATTCGTAATCCTGATGAGAACTAAATCCCACGGTTTGCCTCTGTGCAGAGGTATGATGTGTCACTCCAGTTTGCCATATTCTTTTGGTCCTTTGCCCCCAGTGACTTCTGTGGAATTCATACTGGCCCTATCTGCCCATACCTGTTAGGATAGTTAAGAGCTTGTAGAGGATTCCCCCTGGCCCACACTTCCTGCCCAGGGAGGGTCTTTGTTACTGTGCTTGTGTGTACACAGCCCCATGTTTGTCTATGGTCTCTCCCAGTTGCTCTAGTCCAGGGATCACCTGCAGTCACTTGAAGAAAGACTTTGCTCTTTTGGGGGGTTTAGGGTTTTTTTGAGACAAAGTCTCACTCTGTCACCCAGGTCGGAGTGCAGTGGCATGATCTTGGCTCACTGCAGCCTCCACCTCCCAGGTTCAAGCGATTCTCGTGCTTCATCCTTTCCAGTAGCTGGGGCTGCATGTGTGCACCACCATATCCAACTAATTTTTGTATTTTTTTAATAGAGATGGGGTTTCACCATGTTGGCCAGGTTGGTCTCGAACTCCTGATCTCAGGTGAGCCACCTCCCTCAGCCTCCCAAAGTGCTGGGATTACAGGGGTGAGCCACCGCACCTGGCCTGAAAGTCTTTATATCACCAGTGGAGGGCAGGTGGGTTCAGGCCATTATCTTCAAGGTTCCAGAATCAGGATCCAAGCCTCGGACTCTGGGTCTCAAGCCAAGACTCAGGTCACTGAATTTCTGATCTGGAAGGAACCAGGGAGGATCCCCTCCAGCGGTGGCAAACCGTTCCCCAGGCACCATCCCTGCTTAGTCAGAGCTGCTGCTTGTGCTCTCCATGGGTTAGGGCGTCCTGCAAAAGTTTCCTTTGAAAAGAAAGTTTTGGGCCGGGCACGGTGGCTCACGTCTGCGATGCCAGCACTTTGGGAGGCTGAGGTGGGCAGATCACCTGAGGTCAGGCATTCGAGACCAGCCTAATATGGTGAAACCCTGTCTCTACTAAAAGTACAAAAATTAGCTGGGTGTAGTGGCACATGCCTGTAATCTCAGCTACTCAAGAGGATGAGGCAGGAGAATTGCTTTGAACCTGGGAGGCGGAGGTCGCGGTGAGCTGAGATCACGCCATTGCATTTCAGCCTGGGCGACAGAGTGAGACTCCATCTCAGGGAAAAAAAAAAAAAAAAAAAAAGAAAAGAGTTTTGCTGCTCAAAAGTTGGAAAGCCTTGGAACTCATTTTACAGACATGGAAGAAAACTGAAGCCCAAAGAATTCAGGGACTGTGCCCAAGGTCACACAGCTAGCCGGCCAGGCCCCTTCCATACTCCTGCCGCAATCCCAAGCTGACCCCTCACCCTAGGGTCAGGACTCTGAGCTGTGGCTAGGGTGAGGGAAAGGTCAGTGTATGCCGGCTTGACCCTGGCAGGGGCCCTTCCCTGCCTAGGGCTGCCCTGAGGCCGCTCTGCCTTGGTGGACTGTGCTGGGGCAAGGGTGAGGGAGTGGACTCTGGGCCGGTTTGTACAGATCTGCTCTGAGATGAGAGGCCAGACTAGGGAGGCTAGGGCTTCCTCTGTCCAAAGGGTAATTAATGAGGAGCAGCTTGGGCAGCCAGCCCTCCTCGCAGCCGGGCAATGCAGCCTCCGCAGACTACCCCGCCAGGAGAGCGTGGGAAACCTTTGTCATGCAGATCCTGCTGCCTGTTTGTTTGCCACCCTGGGATTTTTCTTTCCTGTTATATATGGCTGACCCTGTGGCTAGGCAGTAAAAAAAGCAAAAGCAAAAGAAAGTTATCTGACAATAGATCAATACCTAATTAAAGCCAGAGGGAAGGCATGAAAGATTTATAGTTGCCCTGGGAGGGGAGGAGGACTTGGGAGTCCTCAGTTCATGACAGGTTTTTTTTTTTTTTCCTGAGAGATTATATCCCCCATGAGACCAAGAACTGGTTGTGGGGAATCTCTTTCTTGAAGGATCTTAGTGCGTGGGGAGGCCTTGAAAGAGGTGGGGGCAGGGGAGGTGGAGGAGTTGATCAGGGGCTCTGCTGCCAGGTTCTTGGTGCTCTGGTTGTGGGGCTGGGCCCAGCCTCCTCCTAAGTCATGGATCTTGCACCCCATAGAGCCTGCAGAATTTGGCTTTCTGCCTGTCCCTCCTCTCTCCAGCAGGTAATTGGCTCTTGAGCCCTCGGGCATTTTTCAGTGGTAATTTCTGCACACTCACCCAGGCCAGCCACCTCTCATCCTCTGAGCCCTGGGCTCTACCTCCTAGTTATTTTTAGTCTCCCATGTCCTACCCTGGAAGCCAAAGCATTGATCACACTTAAATGAGACCAGAACAATAAATTTCCCATCTTCTCTTTGCCCAGCTTCCCTCGCAGGACAAAAGTTTGTCATCCACCAGGCCAAGCCTCGCCTACCCTTTCTTTCCCCCAGAGGGTATGACGTC
Source organism: Saimiri boliviensis (assembly GCF_048565385.1). Classification (NCBI taxonomy): domain Eukaryota; kingdom Metazoa; phylum Chordata; class Mammalia; order Primates; family Cebidae; genus Saimiri; species Saimiri boliviensis. Next base: position 27,343,204 of record NC_133465.1, on the reverse strand, counting down.
ATCTCTTCTCTTCCTGTGACTCTTCAAGGACATGTTTCCTCCAAAGGAGCCCCACTCAAGACATGCTGTTGGCCTTTTGTGATTTAGCCAGGCTGGAGGAAGGGTGGAAGTAACCCTAAGCAGTTTTCTAGATGCTGTTGATCAGAGGGAGCAATGGTAGAGGGTGGAGGTTAACAACCTCTGGGCCAGTTTGGGGCGTGGCTGCTAGAGAGGCCAAGAGCACGGTTTTGGTCAAGAACACAGGTTATGCATCAGGCAGACCCAGAAGCAAATCCTGGTTCCAGCACTTCCTACCAGAAGACTCTGGGCTCAGTCTCCTCCTCTCTGCAATGAGGCTACTGTTGCTTGCCTCAGTCTCCCTATGTTGCCTAGGCTGGTCTCAAATTCCTGGACTCAAGCAATCCTCTTGCCTCAGCCTCCCAAAGTTCTGGTATTACAGGTGTGAGCCACAGCGCCCTGCCTTCACCATCACAAGGCTGTCTTGAGGGCTGAAGGGAAGAAAGTCTATAAAATATTTGCCTGGGGGGCCGGGCTCGGTGGCTCAAGCCTGTAATCCCAGCACTTTGGGAGGCCGAGGCGGGTGGATCACGAGGTCGAGAGATCGAGACCATCCTGGTCAACATAGTGAAACCCCGTCTCTACTAAAAATACAAAAAATTAGCTGGGCATGGTGGCGCGTGCCTGTAATCCCAGCTACTCAGGAGGCTGAGGCAGGAGAATTGCCTGAACCCAGGAGGCGTAGGTTGCGGTGAGCCAAGATCGTGCCATTGCACTCCAGCCTGGTAACGAGTGAAACTCCGTCTCAAAAAAAAAAAAAAAAAAAATATTTGCCTGGTATCCATGCCACCTAAGTGGCAGCCGTTTCTGCGATAACTACTGCTACTATTTTTGTTATGGTTCCAGAACCCCAACGTAGCCCCTTGTCAGGCAGAGGTTGGGTTGAGAGGCAGATAATCCAAGTAGAAGTCTTTAAGTTTCACTTTGGGCAAGATACTTCCCTCTTTGAGTCAAAGAATCAAATGGTTCTTTCAGCCAGAAATGAATCCTCTAAGAAATGCATAGGAGGCCGGGCGCAGTGGCTCACACCTGTAATACCAGAACTTTGGGAGGCTGAGGCAAGAGGATTGCTTGAGTTCGGGAATTTGAGACCAGCCTAGGCAACATAGGGAGACTCTGTCTTCATAAAGAAAAATACAAAAATTAGCTGGGCATGGTGGTGCAAGCCTGTAGTTCCAGGTACTTGGGAAGCTGAGGCAGGAGGATCACTTGAGCGTGGAGGTAAAGGCTGTAGTCAGCCGATCATGCCACTGCACTCCAGCCTGGGTGACAGACCCCGTCTCCAAAAAAGAAAAAAAAAATCAACAACAAACAGAAATGCATAGGAAGCTCCCAGGCAACATGGACTCAAAGGAGGAAGAGATGGAGCCTCTTGCTCTGGAGTTTTAGTGCTGAACCTGCAGAATCCAAGGCCTGGGGCTGGGGTGGGCAAGCCGAGTCCCGCATTCCTGAGAATTCTCGCTGTCTTTCTGTACTAGGGTCCTTGGCAGTGTCTGTGGCTGACATGACCGCCCCAGTCGTGGGCTCTTCTGGAGGGGTGTATGCTCTCGTCTCTGCTCATCTGGCCAACATCGTCATGGTGAGCACCTCCCATTCTCAGTGTGTCTTTCTGGCCCTGTTCTCTGCCATCACTGGGACTGAGTATTAATCCACTGGAGCTGGCTCAGCCCAGGCCCAACAAACGCCAGGCAGACCTGACCTCTAGCAGAGTTCTCGGGCACTCCTCACCCCCTGCAGGCCCATTTCAAATGGGTGCCTTCCGGATGCGATTCCTATTTTCTCCAGTTGTGGCTTGGCCTGGGACAGTGCCCATCTCCCTCTTCTGCCCTTTTCCCATTCACTGATGTTAAAGAGTTAACATTTGGCTGCTAGCATGCATAGCCATTGGAATTGCTTATTTATCATAGATTGTTAAAAGTAAAAGGGCTTAGAGGTTATCTCATCAAAATTCTCAAATAGGAAAGGAGGCTGTGAGAGGTTAAGTGACTTATCCAAAGTCACAGTCAAGTTTGTGGCAAAATGAAGTCTTGAACCCATATCTCCTGACAACCATTCAAGAGTTGTTCCCCATCCCAGCCTGTCATTGGAGCAGGACCCACTCCATTTCTCACCTTCTGCCTTTTCCTGAAAGGCAATACAGTGTGATGGTGAAGAGCATGGGCTGTGGAGCCAGTCAGCCTAGGTCTGAATCCCTGCTACGACCTGGGCAAATTGCTTAACTGCTTTGCACCTCACTTTCTACATCTGTGAAATGGAATGGGAGCTGGTCGTGGTGGCCCAGGCCTATAATCCCAGTTTAAGCCTCAGGTAGACAGATCACCTTGAGCTCAGGAGTTCAAGACCAGCCTAGGTAACATCTCTATAAAAAATACAAAAATTGGCCAGGCTCGGTGGCTCATGCTTATAATCACAGCACTTTGGGTGGCTAAGGCAGGCAGATCATGAGTTCAGGGGTTCAAGACCAGACTGGCCAACACAGTGAAACCTTGTCTCTGCTAAAAACACAAATATTAGCCGAGCATGCTGGCAGGTGCCTGTAATCCCAGCTACTAGGGAGGCTGAGGCGGGAGAATCGCTTGAACTGTGGAGGTAGAGGCTGTGGTGAGCCGAGATCACACCACTGCAGTCTAGCCTGGGTGACAGCGAGACTCTGTCTCAAAAAAAAAAATAAATAAATAGCAGGGCAAAGTGGCATGTGCCTATAGTCTCAGCTACTCCAGAGGCTGTGGCTAGAGAATCACTTGAGCCTGAGAAGCAGAGGTTACAGTGAGCAGAGATTGAACCACTGCACACCAGCCTGGGCAACAGAGTGAGGCCCTGTCTCAATTTAAAAAAAAAGAAGGCGGGGCACGGTGGCTCACGCCTGTAATCCCAGCACTTTGGGAGGCCGAGATGGGTGGATCACAGGATCAGGAATTTGAGACCAGCCTGGCCAACATGGTGAAACCCCATCTCAACTAAAAATACAAAAATTAGCCAGGTGTGGTAGCACATGCCTGTAGTCCCAGCTACTTGGGAGGCTGAGGCAGGAGAATCCCTTGAACCTGGGAGGCAGAGGTTGCAGTGAGCCGAGATTACACCACCGCACTCCAGCCTGGGTGACAGAAAGAGACTCTGTCTCCAAAAAAAAAAAAAAAGAAGAAAAAAAAATGGAATGACATGCAGTAAATGAGATAAAGTGCAAATAACCACCTATATAAACTTAATTCCCTTCTCCTGACGGAATAGGCCAGGATGGGCTCAGACTAGACAAAGCCTTGAAGGCCAGAAATTGGGTTGCATCTGATGGTCTTAGAGGATGTCAAAGTCCTTTTTTTGGAGGCAGTCTGAAGTCTGAAGGTGATGGAGGAGTCAGTGGCTAACGCTGCCTGATCCTTCTCTGGCCAGCGAGCCTCCAGGTCTTACTTGTCTGTTTCCCCAGTACCTGGTGTACAGCTGGGTGCGTGGTAGATGGTGCCTGCTAGATTTTAGTGAATGAAGAAAGAAACGAACAACGTCCAGAAAAAGGCATAGCTTCTCTTTGGGGTCCTCCTGTTCTCACCCACTCCCCCATCAGTGTCTTCGCCCACGTGGCAGATGTTTGAATGCTCAGTGATTGCAGTGCGCAGGGCTTGGAGTTCCTGAATTCTCCCATGTTTTTCTTCCTTATCAGTCTCACTGTCGCCCACCCTGCTCCCAACCTCATCCCTTTTGTTCTCATCAAAATGCCCTTTGTACATTGAGTGAGCGAAGAGAGAGCACAAGAGGGAGGGGGGAAGGAAAGGAAAAGATGGGGAGAGACAGACGGATACTGAGCACCTGCCTACATTTGCTACTGGCCTGAATTTTGACACCTTCAGGTGAGTGCTCTGAGAGAGGCTGCGGGTGCTGGGAAACGTGGAGCGGTGAGCGTCTCGGTGTGTGTGCAGGTGTGTTCACTCATGCACGCAGCTCAGTGTGTTGAAAACCCGAGCGCATGGGCTGCCTCCCATGGCCCTTTTAAATGGGTCATTCTGTATCAGTGCCACATCTTTCCCCAGACACAGCTTTTCCTCTGAATTCTGCCTCCTCCACTCCCCCCTCCCCCTGCCCCAATTCCTTTCAGTAGGGGAAGGAAATGCTAACCTCCTCCCTCCCATTCCGCCCAAGACTTGTATGTGTGTAGGGGTGATGAACAAGCTCAACTGAAAGAGAACATGGGGAGGAAGAAACAGGCTGGAGTTCATAACAACGCCCTGTTCCCACCCTCTTCCCCACCTCATGGGAAACAACCCTGATAGCACAGAAGTTCCCACGGTGAAGGCAGACCACCCAAGGACCATGGGGTAGGGCATGGGGGTTGACAGAGGTGTGAGAGCAGTTTTGTTCCAGTGGACGCTTCTCTCTGGTGAGTAGCTCATGGCCTGCAGCTCTGGAGATGAGCAGCCCCATCTGAGAGACCAATGCCTTCCAGAAGCAAATGGCTTTCTCTGGCCACATGGGAGCTGTGCAGTCTCCAGAGCATGACACATGGAGAGACCTTCTCTAGAAAGTTGTGTGGGCCAGGCGCAGTGGCTCACACCTGTAATCCCAGCACTTTGGGAGGCCCACACAGGCAGATGTCTTGAGCCTAGGAGTTGAAGACCAGCCTGGGCAACATCTCTACCCATCTCTACCAAACACACAGAAGATTATCCTGGTGTGTGGTGTCATGCATCTATGGTTCCAGCTACTCTGGAGGCTGAGGTGAAAGGATCACCTGAGCCAGAAAGGCAGCGAGTGAGTGAGCTAAGATTGCATCACCGCACCCCACCCAGGGCAAAAGAGTGAAACCCTGTCTCAAAAGAAAAAGAAAGTTACATGATGTCAATTGACAGTGAAAGAAAACTCATTGTCTCATTAAAAACGTTGGTTTCTAAGCTGGGCACAGTGGCTCACGCTGGTAATCTCAGCACTTTGGGAGGCCAAGGTGGGTGGATCACGAGGTCAGGAGTTCAAGACCAGCCTGGCCAAGATGGTGAAACCCCATCTCTACTAAAAAAAAAAAAAGAAAAATTAGCCAGGCATGGTGGCATGTGTCTGTAATTCCAGCTACTCCAGAGGCTGAGACAGAAAATTGCCTAAACCTGGGAGGTTGCAGTGAGCCGAGACATGCCACTGCACTCCAGCCTGGGCAACAGAGCAAGACTCCGTCTCAGGAAAAAAAAAAAAAAAAAAAAAAAAAAAAGTTGATTTCTCTTTGTCAAGAGGCTACCTTTATCCAAATTAGTTCAGTGCCAAGCAATTCAGAGATGTGTTGGGTCAGCCGTATGAAATTGCCCTTTCCATGGGCCATCAGCATTTGAATATTGGCAATTTCATATGGTTCCACCTAATAGATATACTATTGTTTTCAGCTTCAAAATGAGGATTTGGAGTGTGTGTGTGTTATACACAGTAATCTACCTCATCAGAACAAAATGTAGAAAAAGCATGGACTTCACAGAAAATCTGCATTTGAGTACCACTGTCAGCATCTTAATAGCTATGAGTTTATTACTCAGCTTATTGGAGACTCAGTTGTCTCATCTGTAATCCTATCTTCACAGAGGAGTTGTTTGGGAGATGAGAAAATGGACAAAATACTTCAGAAAAAGATCTGAAATGCAAAAAGCCCTATGATTAATATATTTTTTTTTTTTTGAGACAGGGTTTTGCTCTGTCACCCAGGCTAGAGTGCAGTGGCACTATCTTGGCTCACTGCAACCACCACCTCCTGGGCTCAAGCGATCCTCCTGCCTCAGCCCCCTGAGTAGCTGGGACCACGGGCTCATGCCACCATGCCTGGCTAATTTTTTGTATTATTATTATTATTATTATTATTATTATTATTGAGATGGAGTTTCGCTCTTGTTACCCAGGCTGGAGTGCAATGATGCGAGCTCGGCTCACTGCAATGCTCCACCTCCTGGGTTCAAGCAATTCTCCTGCCTCAGCCTCCTGAGTAGCTGGGACTACAGGCGTGCGCCGCCATGCCCAGCTAATTTTTGTATTTTTAGTAGAGATGGGGTTTCACCATGTTGACTAGAATGGTCTCGATCTCCTGACCTTGTGATCCACCTGCCTCAGCCTCCCAAAGTGCTGGGATTACAGGCATGAGCCACTGCGCCCGGCCTTACTATTTTTTTTTGTAGAGACGGGGTTTCACCATGTTGCCCAGGCTGGTCTCAAACTCCTGAATTCAAGTGATCCACCCGCCTTAGCCTCCCAAAGTGCTGGGATTACAGGCATGAGCCACTGCACCCTGCCATGACTTCTGATTTTAAGATGGAGTCTCGCTCTGTCACTGGAGTGCAGTGGCACAATCTCGGCTCACTGCAAAATCCACCTCCCGGGTTCAAGTGATTCTTGTGCCTCAGCCTCCCGAGTAGCTGGGACTACAGGTGCATGTCTCTACACCCAGCTAATGTTTGTAATTTTAGTAGAGATGGGTTTTACCACGTTGGGCAGGATCTCCTGACCTCTAGATCTGCCTGCCTCGGCCTCCCAAAGTGCTGGGATTATAGGCGTGAGCCTCTGCGGCTGGCCAACTTTTTATTTTAAACACGAGAGATATACAGATACACCTAATTGAATAATTTATTAATTGCCTCCTGCTGGCCAGAGTTCCATTTTTTAATCTACAAGATATTTACTTACTCTTTGCTCTGTATGATCGATGTTTTCCCAAAATGTTTGAGATCTGAATTTTCACAAACTGAACCATATTGTCAAAGCACAAGGAAAGATGGTTGTCTAAAAGATACTAAAGATTTCTGTTACAGGGTTTACTTTGTTAAGGAAAAATCCTTTTGTAGGACAAAGAATCACTCCCTAATTTATCTGTGTCATGCTTTCACATTCCCTGTGTTGGGTTTTCTTTTTTTTTTTTTTTGAGATGGAGTTTCGCTCTTGTTACCCAGGCTGGAGTGCAATGGCGCGATCTCGGCTCACCGCAACTTCCGCCTCCTGGGTTCAGGCAATTCTCCTGCCTCAGCCTCCTGAGTAGCTGGGATTACAGGCATGCGCCACCATGCCCAGCTAATTGTTTGTATTTTTAGTAGAGACGGGGTTTCGCCATGTTGACCAGGATGGTCTCGATCTCTCGACCTCGTGATCCACCCGCCTCGGCCTCCCAAAGTGCTGGGATTACAGGCTTGAGCCACCGCGCCCGGCCCTGTGTTGGGTTTTCTTGAAGTCATTTCACAAGAAACCGTTTCAACCAGGGATAGAAGCAGAAAGCTGTATTGGAGTGGAAGCTCCCTGCCTGGCTTTCAGCCTCTGCCCTCTTACCCGGTTGGGTGAGCAAGATGCTAAGGGACTGGTTACCAACTTGTTCGCTGTGGGTGAGTTACTATCCTACTCTTAGAGGCTCTGGGAGAGAATGAAATTAAAGGGCCTGTAAAAGGTTTGTATTCCCCAAGGATCCGCGGGCTTTTCAACATTTATAGCAGCAGCAGTGCTGGCTGCTTGAGATTTTTTTTCTTCTCTGCTGTTGTTTCGGTGCACTAATTTTATTGGCGGGAATATTGGATTGGGAAAGTAAGGCAGCTGGTTGGAAGGGAACTCTCTAGTTTAACCCCTCGGCTGCTGGGAGGGAGGCAGGTCATATTTACTGGCGTTCCTTCGCTCTGTTTGTGGGCAGCTGGGACAGACGGCACAGGCACATGGAATGTGACCTCAGAAGTGTGGGTGGACAGAGTCCTGGACCGGGAGCCCAGTCAGCTCGCCATTCATTCTCTGTGACCCTGAACCAGCCCTCCTTAATCCTCAGTTTCTTCTTCCCTAAAGTGTGGGCAGAGGGATGGACAGGATCAGCCTGGCAAGCTCCAGGGCTTTCAGGGCCAAGGCAGATGTTGTAAACCCATGAAGTGGGCCTGGGAGGTGCTGTTGCAGAACTGGAGTCATTCAGATTCAGAATTTTTCTTTTCTTTCTTTTTTTTTTTTTTTTTCTTCAAGACAGAGTTTCACTCTTGTTACCCAGGCTGGAGTGCAATGGTGCGATCTTGGCTCACTGCAACCTCCACCTCCCGGGTTCAAGCCATTCTCCTGCCTCAGCCTCCCAAGTATCTGGGATTACAGGTGTGCACGACCACGCCTGGCTAATTTTGTATTTTTTTAGTAGAGACAGGGTTTCACCATGTTAGTCAGGCTGGTCTCGAACTCCTGACCTCAAGTGATCCACCCGCCCCGGCCTCCCAAAGTGCTGGGATTACAGGCTTGAGCCACCGCGCCCAGCCCCACAATACATTTTAAAGAAACTAAATAGCCGGGCACGGTGGCGCCTGCCTGTAGTACCAGCTACTCAGCATCTTTGTCTCAGGTCAAGATACTGTCACACACTTAGATGATGCCTACTGTGTGCCAGGCATTGGTCTCAGTGCTTTACATGTATTAATTCATTTCATTCTCACAACCACCTGATGAGGTGGGTAACTGAGAGAAGGTGGTGGTGGTATCTCAAATTCACAAATGGGAACAATGGAGAAAAAGGAATTCTGAGCCACCCCACGGATGGCTGACCAGACCAAGAATAAGGATGGTGCGTTTAATATTTATCCTAGATAGGGCCCTGGAGGGGCATGGAGGCAAGAGACGTCAGCTAAAGGAGCCGTCCACACATTCTAACTTACTTTGCCTGGTATAATCACTCAGGACACGGTGAAAGAGACACTGTCCTCAGATAAGGTATTCATTCAGGCCAGCCTCAGTGATTCATGCCTACAATCCCAGCACTTTGGGAGGCTGAGGCAGGTGAATTACTTAAGCCCAAGAGTTCTGGACCAGGCTGGGCAACACAGGGAGACCCCATCTCTACAAAAAAATTTTAAATTAGCTGGGTGTGGTAGAGTGTGCCTATAGTCCCAGCTGGTTGGGAGGATCACTTGAGCCCAGAAGGTGAAGGCTGCAGTGAGCCGTGATCTTGCCACTTCACTTCAGGGAGGGCGATAGAGTGAGAACCTGTCTCAAAAAAAAAAAAAAAAAAAAAGGAATATTCACTCAGAGGGGGCCGAACACAATGGCTCATGCCTGTAATCCCAGCACTTTGTGTTTTGTTGTTTTTGTTTTTGTTTTTTTGAGGTGGAGTCTCACTCCGTCGCCCAGGCCGGAAGGCAGTGGTGTGATCTTGGCTCACTGCAACCTTCACCTCCTGAGTTCAAGCTATTTTCTTGCCTCAGCCTCCTGAGTAGCCGGGACTATAGATGCGCACCCCCACGCCCAGCCAATTTTTGTATTTTTAATAGAGACATGGTTTCACTATGTTGGCCAGGATTGTCTCAATGTTGACCTCGTGATCCACCCGCCTCGGCCCCCAAAAGTGCTGGGATTATAGGCCTGAGCCACCACTCCTGGCTTATTACTGTTTTTGAGAAAGGGTCTCACTCTATTGCCCAGGCTGGAGTGCACTGATGCAATCTCAGCTCACTGCAACCTCTATCTCCTGGGCTCAAGCAATCATCCCACCCCATCCTCTCAAGTAGCTGAGACTACAGGTGCACATGACCATATCCGGCCTTTTTATAGATGTAAGGTTTCACCATGTTGCCCAGGCTGGTCTTGAACTCCCAGGCTCAAGCAATCCTCCTGCCTCGGCCTCTCAAAGTGCTGGGATTACAGACATGAGCACCTGGTTTGTAATTCCAGCACTTTGGGAGGCCAAGGCTGGAGGACCACTTGAAGCCAGGAGTTTGAGACCAGCCTGGGCAACACAGTAAAGTTCCATATCTAAAAAATAAAAAATTTAGCCAGGTGCGATGGCACATGCCCATAATCCTAGCTCCTTGGGAACCTGGGGCAGGAGGATAACTTGAGCCCCTGAGTTTGAGGCTGCAGTGAGCTATGATTGCATTGTTGCATTCTGAAGCCCTGTCTCTTTAAAAGAAAAAAAAAAAAGTCTTCCGTACTTTGCTTTTAATTGTGATAAATGTACATAACATAAAATGTTGCATCTTAAAGTATACAGTTACATTTTAAATGTACAGTTCAATGGCATTAAGCACATTCATACGTTCACATTGTTGTACAACCATAGCCATCTGTCTCCAGAACTCTTTTCATCTTGCAAAACTGAAACTCTGTACCCACTAAATAATGACTCCCCACCCACTCCTCCCTCCAGCCCCTAGCAACCACGATTCTGCTGTCTGTCTCCATGAATTTAATTACTCTAGGTACCTCATACAAGTGTGATCACACAATATTTAGCTTTTTGTGATTGCCTTATTTCACTTAGCATAAGGTCCTCCAGGTTTATTCATGCTGTAACATGGGTCAGAATTCCCTCCCTTTTTCAGGCTGAATTGTATTCCATTGTATATATGTATCAGCAGATGACATTATCCTGCCATCTGCTTCTTAGCTTGGAATATGTCAGCAGGTGATTAGACTTTCCACCTGCAAAGGGAAGGCAGTGGCTCACCTCACCTTCTGTGAAGAAGGGGTTGCTGGTCAGTGATGAAGAGTTGGGGGAAGGGAGGAGGTGGACAAGAAACCAGATGTGCGGACATATATATGTATATTTCATTTATCCATCCACCCATCCATGGACACTGGGGTGGCTTCCACCTCTTGCCTATGATGAATAACGCTGCTGTGAACATACGTATCACGTTTTTTTTTTTTGTTTTTTTTTTTTTTTTTTTTTTTGAGACTGAGTCTGGCTCAAGTGATCCACCCACATCAGCCTCCCAAAGTGGTGGGGTTACAGGTGTGAGCCACCATGCCCAGCCGTGTATCACTTTTAAGGGAGAATTCAAATCCATGGAGGGGACATTATAGGGAAGGAAAACCTGGCAAACAACAGCAGGAAGAACTGTTCAGGGGTGAGAGCCCTTCCTGGGGCTCCTCAGGAGGCAGGAAGTACCCTGTCTTGGGGGCTGGAGGGCCATCTTGTTGGCTCCTTGGCAGTGGGTGTCCGCCTTTGGGAAGAGATGTCCCACTGGGTGATTCCCAAGTTTCTTCCCTTCCTTGGGTTTCAAATTGGAGAGGGGCTGTGGTGCCCACCATCAGCTAACTGAGCCAGCTCAGACTGGGTCACTAGGTCCAGGGGAGGGCACCGACTCCTGTTTTGTTCCTTGTCTCCTGGCAAGGCCCCTCTGTGGGCAGACACCAGCAGATGACAGAAACATCCTGCCATCTGCTTCCTAGCACGGAACATGTCAGCAAGAGAAGATAGACTTTCCACCTAAAGCAGGGCCACGGGTGGCCCACACCTCATGTTCTGTGACGAAGGGGTTGCTGGTCAGTGAGGAAGGGTGGGGAAAAGGGGAGGTGGGCAAGAACTGAAGGCTGTGAGGATTTCCCCCTCTTTGGCATCTGCTCTGTGTCCTGCTTGCCTGACTGAAGCTTTCATAGATGTTATTGTCCGTGCCAGTGTTCAGGGCCTCTGTAAAGTTTCACAGACATTCCTGCAATCTCGAAGATGTGCCAGACATGCCCCCTGAGCTGGGCCTGGGCCAGGCAGCAAAGGCAGATTGGGTGGGTGAGAGGGAATCAAAGTCCCCTGGCTGTGCCCTCCTTCCCTGGGGCCGATGTGTTCCAGGAAGATTCTGGGCTCATTTCTGTGCATGGACACCTTTGTATAAATGGAATAGTGCTTTGAATGCACTGCAGGAGTGCCTCTCAAAGGAACCCTGTGGCGAAGTCTTTTGTAAAGTGAAAAGTCCTTTTGTAGGGTGAATAATTGTACTGTTTATCTGCTTTGGAGGTTCCGAGTTCTCTGAGATTCTCAGGGGAGAGAGGGAGTTGTTTGAAGGCCACCTGGCCCACCTCCTCTCTAGCACCCACTTCTCCTCTGGAGCATCCTCTCCAGTGATGTGAAACCCCTGATGGTGGGAAACTCACAACCCCTGCAAGATGGATCATTCTATCTCTGGAGAGTTCTGCTTATTAGAAATGGAAACTTACTCTGAGCTAAAAAGTCCCTCTCTGTAGTTTTCATCCATTGCAAGTCTTCTGCTTGCAGGTTACCCTGAATTGAATGTGCCCTTTCCTTGTGTTGACTCATTTGATATTTGACAACAATGAACTTGACCCCTGAGTCTTCTCTTCTTTGAGCTAAAAGATCCTGGCTTCCCCATTCATCCTTCATTTGTGGGATTTGGGGCTCTTTTATCATCCTGGTGGCTCTGCTTTGACTTTGCTTGGTTGGCTGTCCTGCTTCCTTTGCAACCATGGAGCCCAGCAATGAATGCAGCTCTCAGATGTTCTCTGTCTGTTTGGATTAGATGGCATCTCCTTTTCCTAGATCTGGAGTCTCTTCCTATGTTAGTCCAGCTCAAGAGCTTTTATGACTGAAGTAAACTTGCTGGTGCCTAAAAATCTCAGCCATGTGGTGTGTTCTGCTACTAAGCCACAACCCTCTCATTCAGGACCTCATAGATACCATTATTTTAATATCAGATTTTCTCAAGCAAGACACACCGGCAGAGGAGTGGTCTAATCTGAAACTGACCGAACTCTCTCCTTTTTCCCTAGAACTGGTCAGGCATGAAGTGTCAGTTCAAGCTGCTGCGGATGGCTGTGGCCCTGATCTGTAGTAAGTACTGATGGGGCAGCTAGGGGATGAAAGCCTGGCGCTAGGCTGTGGGGTTCAAAGATGGCACAGTCCCTGCCCTTTGTGGGTGGGCTTGTGGTCAAGAAAAAAAAAGTGGGACATGTCAATAATGTGCAAAAAAAATAAGGCTGTTGTGAGAGCTGTCTGTCCTGCTTTGTAACATTCATCTTTTATTTATCTTTTTTTTTTTTTTTTGAGACTGAGTCTTGTTCTATTGCCAGGCTGGAGTACAATGGCACGATCTTGGCTCACTGCAACCTCCGCCTCCAGGGTTCAAGCGATTCTCCTGCCTCAGCCTCCTGAGTAGCTGGGACTACAGGTGCTCACCACCATGCCCAGCTAATTTTTTGTGTTTTTTTTTAGTAGAGATGGGGTTTCACCATGTTGGCCAGGATGGTCTCGATCTCTTGACTTCATGATCCATCCACCTCGGCCTCCCAAAGTGCTGGGATTACAGGCATGAGCCACCGTGCCCGGCCTTATTTATCTATTTTTTAAAAATTTATATATATATGGCTGGGCGCAGTGGCTCACGCCTATAATCCTAGCACTTTGGGAGGCTGAGGTGGGTGGATCACCTGAGGTCAGGAGTTCAAGACCAACCTGGCCATCATGGTGAAACTCCATCCTAGAAAAACAAAAACATTTATATATATATATATATTTTTTTTTTTTCTCTTTCTTTCTTTTTTTTTTTTTTTTTGAGACAGGATGTCTCACTCTGTCATCCAGGCTGTAATGCAGTGGCACAATCATAGCTGACTGCAGCATCAAACTCCTGCCTGGGCTGAAGTGATCCTCCCTCCTCAGCCTCCCAAGTAGCCAAGACTATACATGTGTGGCACCATGCCTGGCTATTTAAAATTGTTTGCAGAGACAGGGGTCTTGCCATGTTGCCTAGGCTGGTGTTGCACTCCTGGGCTCAAGCAATCCTCCTGCCTTGGCCTTTCAAGTTGCTGAGATTACAGATGGGAGTCACCATGCCCAGACTATTTTTTTGGGAAGAGTCTCACTCTGTTGCCCCGGCTGGAGTGCAGTGGCACGATTTCGTCTCACCACAACCTCTGCCTCCGGGGTTCAAGCGATTCTCCTGTCTCAACCCCCCGAGCAGCTGGGTTTACAGGCGCTTGCCACCGTGCCCGTCTACCTTTTTGTATTTTTTGTAGAGATGGGGTTGGCCAGGCTGGTCTCGAACTCCTGACCTCAGGTGATCTGCCCACTTCAGCCTCCCAAAGTTCTGGGATTACAGGTGTGAGCCACCGTGCCTGGGTCCAGCATATTTTTTCTTCTTCTTTTTATTTTTGAGACGGAGTTTCGCTCTTGTTACCCAGGCTGGAGTGCAATGGCACAATCTCGGCTCACCGCAACATCCGCCTCCTGGGTTCAGGCAATTCTCCTGCCTCAGCCTCCTGAGTAGCTGGGATTACAGGCACGTGCCACCATGCCTAGCTAATTTTTTGTATTTTTAGTAAAGACAGGGTTTCACCATGTTGACCAGGATGGTCTCGATCTCTTGACCTCATGATCCACCCACCTCAGCCTCCCAAAGTGCTGGGATTACAGGCGTGAGCCACCGCGCCTGGCCTTTTTTCTTCTTTTTATTGACATATAATATGCAAACAGAAAAGTGCTTAAGGACGAGCATTCAGATCAAGACAAATAACTTCCTAACTTTTTTGGTCATGGAACTGATCCTTTGAGATCCCTTGTTGAAAGTCCAAGACCCCATCATCAGAAAAATACATAAATGTTTACTCATGTGCACACACACGCATATCAAAATCTGCAGGTTTAGCAGGTTCACAAACTGTAACTAGTCCAAGAACCCCTAGGAACAAGATGTCTTCAGGGCCCTAGTTGGGAGAGCTGAGTTCTACCTTCAGAGGTCATTCTGAGTGTTAGGCAGACAGGTGTTCACCAAGTAAACAGGGTGCAAGAGGACATTTCAGGCAAAGCTGCAGCCTGAACTAACACAAAGATGGGTGAAGGGTCATGGCCAGCAAGTTGGTTAGTGAAACCAAGGAATTAGTTTTGGGACTGTGTATGATTTTGATCAGAGATGAAGTTAGTGAAATAGTAGGAGTCTGATTATTAAGGGCTTTAAATGCTAAGAAAAGAAAAAGTACTTCACCCTGCATGCCCTGGGTGGCCACTGGAGGGCTTTCAACAAGAGTTATTGATGGATAACCAGAATTTTAGAAAAACCAGTCAGGTTGCAGTGTGGAAAATAGATTGTGGGGATAAGGGGGATAAGACCAGATGCAAAAGGGCTCTTTCTGAGATCAAAAGAGATGAGTCTGAACAGAAGCAGTGAAGGTAGGGGCCATGCACTGTGGCTCATGCCTGTAATCGCAGCACTTTGGGAGGCTGCGGTGGGATGATCTCTTGAGCCCAGGAGTTCCAGACCAGTCTTGGCAACATAGCAAGACACTGTCTCTCCAAAAAAAAAAAAAAGAAAAGAAAGAAAGAAATTAAAAACCAGCCAGGCATGGTGGCTTGTGCCTATAGGCCTAGCCCAGGAGCTTGAGGCAACAGTGTGCTACGATCATGAGACTGCACTTCAGCCTGAGTGACAGAGCGAGACCCTGCCTTTAAAAAAAAAAAAAAAAAAAAAGGCCAGGCGCATTGGCTCATGCCTGTAATCCCAGCACTTTGGGAGGCCGAGGCGGGTGGATCACGAGGTCAATAGATCGAGACCATCCTGGTCAACATGGTGAAACCCCGTCTCTACTAAAAATATAAAAAATCAGCTGGGCATGGTGGTACGTGCCTGTAATCCCAGCTACTCAGGAATTGCCTGAACCCAGGAGGTGGAGGTTGCGGTGAACCGAGATCATGCCATTGCACTCCAGCCTGGGTAACAAGAGTGAAACTCCACCTCAAAAAAAAAAAAAAAGACTGGGCATGGTGGCTCATGCCTGTAATCCCAGCACTTTGGGAGGCCGAGGGGGACAGATCAGGAGATCAGGAGTTCAAGACCCCCTGGCCAATATGGTGAAACCCCATCTCTACAAAAAGTACAAAAATTTAGCTAGATGTGGTTGCGCACACCTGTGTTCCCAGCTACTTGGGAAGCTGGGGCAGGAGAATTGCTTGAACCTGGGAGGTGGAGGTTGCAGTGAGGCCAACATTGTGCCACTGCACTCCAGCCTGGGTGACAGAGTGAGACTCTGTCTCAAAAAAAAAAAAGCAGCAATGAGGGTAGAAGAGGGAGTGAACACATCTTCATCCAGTCCTCCAGACTCACCTAAAAAGGTATTGTTATTCACTTAATTTTTACATAGAAACTCAAGGCTCTGAGAATTAGGTTCCTTGCCCATGGTCACCCAGCTAAGAAGTGATAAAGCCACAATTCAGAGCCAGCCTGTGCCATTTCAAATGCCCCATGTGTTAGCCAAGCTGGGCAGTGAGCACCTGGGCTTTCTCCACCTGGGTCAGCCACCTGCTGTGTAGGTAAGAGGAAGACTGAGTCCGAACAAACCTGGGGCAGAGGGTCAGGCCTGTGAGGGCTCCACTTCAATTCACATCCACCTTTCTTGCCTCTTACCCCAGGGCTTTCAGGAAATCGGGTCTGCCCCTGATCCTCTGTGAGGCTCTCTGGATCTCAGTTTCCTGGATGGGGCTGGAAGATCTCTCATTCCAGCAAGGACCTTCCAGCCTTAAAACCCAAGGACTCCTTGAGTCGGGGCAGTAGGGTGCAGTGGGGTGGCAATGGGTGGCATAGCTTCCGCATCTGCTTGGGCTCTGAGTTCGTTTTTTTTGTTTTTGTTTTTTTGTTTTTTTTGAGATGGAGTCTTACTCTGTCACCCAGGCTGGAGTGCAATGGCAGGATCTTGGCTCATTGCAACCTCCGCCTCCTGGGTTCAAGCAATTCTCTGCCTCAGCCTCCCAAGTAGCTGGGATTACAGACGTGTGCCACCACACCCGGCTAATTTTTGTATTTTTAGTAGAGATGGGGTTTCACCATCTTGGCCAGGTTGGTCGTGAACTCCTGACCTTGTGATCCACCCACTTCAGCCTCCCAAAGTGCTGGGATTACAGGCATGAGCCACTGCACCCAGCCTGAGTTTGTTCATTTTTGAGGAAGAAAAGAGTCTTGTTGTTTGTTTGTTTTTGTTTTTTTTTTTTTAAATCCACTGTAAGCATCATAAAAACTAAAATGCTGTTTCAGAGTTGGAAACCATCATCTTTCAAACCTCCTTTATCAAACCCTGGACCTGGGGAGCCAAGGCTGGAAGGCTGTCCCAGGACAGGGGTGGGAGAGGGGAGGGCGGAGGGTCCATCCCTGGACGCACCTTTTCTGCCATCTATTGGTCATCCTTGAAGTTGCAGAGTTCAGCTCAGAAGGCTGGGCAACCCCAAGGGGAATGAAGCTCCCTGGTGGTTCTGGCACCCCTGCAGTGGTTAGGGTGGGGAGAAGTGGCCTGGCTGATTAACTGGTAGCTAAACAGGTACAAAATTTCCCTCAAAGGGCTTTTTTTCCATGTCATATTTGCTTTGGTTTTCTGATCTGTAAAATGGGAGTAAGAATACCTACCCTGAGTGTTCTTTTGGTAGTTGATAATGGGATGGCAGTTTCCTAGCGCCCTTCCTTTCTAGAGTCTCATCCCCACTTGACTGGCTGACCCAAGAAGTTCATGCAAGAGGCATGGATTGGAGATCAGGATGAAGGCATCTTAGAATCTGTTAAGGGTCTGGGTGTGGTGGCCCATGCCTGTAATACTAGCAATTTGGGAGGTTGAGGCAGGAGACTCATTTGAGTCCAGGAGTTCAGGCCTGGGCAACACAGTAAGACTTCATCTTTTCAGAAAATTTTTTTCCAAATTACCCAGATGTGGTGGTGGGTGCCTATAGTCCCAGCTACTTGTGAGGCTGAGGTGGGAGGATCACCTGAGCCCAGGAGGTTGAGGCTGCAGTGAGCTGTGATGGTGCCACTGTACTCCAGCCTAGAATGAGACCTGTGTCAACAAGAACAACAAAAATAATCTGTTAAATGATGAATTCAGCAATTTGTTTGGGTCTGGATTTTCTTTTCTTCTTCTTCTTCTTTTTTTTTTTTTTTTGAGACACAGTTTTGCTCTGTTGCCCTGGTTGGAGTGCAGTGGTACAATCTCAGCTCACTGCAACCTCCACCTCCTGGGTTCAAGCGATTCTCCTGCCTTAGCCACCCAAGTACCTGGGATTACAGGAGCCCGCCACAATGCCCAGCTAATTTTTGTATTTTTTTTTTTTTTTTTTTTTTTGAGACAGAGTTTCACTCTTGTTACCCAGGCTGGAGTGCAATGGCGCTATCTCGGCTCACCGCAACCTCTGCCTCCCGGGTTCAAGCAATTCTCCTGCCTCAGCCTCCTGAGTAGCTGGGATTACAGGCAAGCGCCACCATGCCCAGCTACTTTTTTGTATTTTTAGTAGAGACAGGGTTTCACCATGTTGATCAGGATGGTCTCGATCTCTCGACCTCGTGATCAACCCGCCTCGGCCTCCCAAAGTGCTGGGATTACAGGCTTGAGCCACCGCGCCCGGCCCTAATTTTTGTATTTTTAGTAGAGACAGGGTTTCTGCAGTTGGCCAGGCTGGTCTCAAACTCCTGACCACAGGTGATCCACCCGCCTCAGCCTCCCAAAGAGCCGGGATTACAGGCGTGAGCCCCCATGCCTGGCCAAATGTCACCTCTTTAGAGAGGTCTTATATAACTCCCCAAGCTAAAGAATTCCCCTCCTTAAGCCAGGCATTGCTTTTGTATCACCTGTTTCCCCCATAGATGTGTCTCTTCCTGAAATTATCTTATGTACGTCATTGCTTACTGGTTTATTGCCAAACCCTGTAAGCTCTGGGAGAACAGAGGTTTGCATGTCTTTGTTGCTACTGTGTCCCCAGTGCAGAGAATGGTGCTTGGCCTAATAGGGAATGAATTCACAGGCAGGTGATGATGTGAAGGCCCCTCCCTCAGCCCTGGCTCATGGCCCTCCAGTGACCTCTCTTTGCCTCCTCCCCTTTCAGTGAGCATGGAGTTCGGGCGGGCCGTGTGGCTCCGCTTCCACCCGTCGGCCTATCCCCCCTGCCCTCACCCAAGCTTCGTGGCGCACTTGGGTGGCGTGGCTGTGGGCATCACCCTGGGCGTGGTGGTCCTGAGGAACTACGAGCAGAGGCTGCAGGACCAGTCACTGTGGTGGATTTTTGTGGCCATGTACACTGTCTTCGTGCTGTTCGCCATCTTCTGGAACATCTTTGCCTACACCCTGCTGGACCTGAAGCTGCCGCCTCCCCCCTGAGGGCTGGAGGCCCAAGGTAGGGGAGGGGAGAGAAAAGCAGCACCCACAGGGAGCACCTGCAAGTTTTTTTCTCATCACCAGCTCAGCGAGGCCAGGCAGGCAAGGACAGAAGACTCTGGGCCACTGAATTGTTTGTGTTTAGATTTGGACAGTGGATACCTTTTTCTGAAAGGCACCTGGTGGAGGAGGAGATGTGGCTACTGTGGTTTTTCTAGGCTGCTCTGATGACGTGGGGCCAGGGTGAAGGTCTGGGTTGGGGGAGACTGGCCCTCCCTCCCCTGGGCTGGGCTTGTTCCACAGGGCCAGGGGTGCCCCTCAGTGCAGCAGCGTCTTCCTCATCCTGTACCCTCAGAGACCCTGAGAGACGTGGGAAGACCCGAGGGTTGTTGTGGCCAGGCATGGCCTCTCTCTAGCCATGTGGTGTCCCCTCCACAGCTGCTGGGTCTGGAGCTCTGATAAAGAGGACCTACTGGACATGTCAGCTGTGACCTGGCTGAAACCAGGGTGCCCTCCTGGGCCGGTCAGTGGGCACTGGGGCATGGTCTGTTGTGCCAGGGCTGGGCAGAGCAGGGAGGCTGCAGGCTCCAGGCCCCCTCTTGCCCTGGGGGTACCCAGTGAGAGGGATCCAAGCAGGGGGAATAAATGTCATCCCAAATCCCACCCCGGAGAAGACAGACCGAGGACCAGCTTTAGACTTCTCCCTCCCTTTCTTCCAGAATGTTGGCATCTCACACTGGTGCGCCAGCCTCTGTGCCCAGCCTTGTTTTAGGGTCTTTTTCTTTGCTTTTGCTGCCCTGACCCTACTTTGTGCCTCTCTTTGGTTATGGAGACAGTGTTTTGATATGTGTTTGCGTGTGTGTGTGCATACGTGCGTGTGTGTGTGCGCGTGCGTGCGTGATGGGAAAGGCAATTGAGGCAAGTCAGTCCCTGCAGAGAAGGCACAGCAGATGCAGGGGGTCATGTGGGTGTCGGTGCGAGGTGGGAGACTATGGTGTGCTGTGGTTGCTGACTGCCCTTGCCTGACAAAGCCTGTCCCCTTCTTTCCCATCTCCTGTCCCTTCCACACCTGCCCCTGAGCATCACTGACCGGCAGCAGAATGGCCCTGCTGGAGGGAGAGCTCAGCCCTTCTGGGATCCCCAGGTGCTGAGGTTTGCCAGGTTCAGCTCTTGTTTCCCTCTGGGATGGCCTTTGTATCCAAAAGATTTCCGTCCTGTCTCCCTTGGGAGAGAAAGAGCTTTGGGGGCTCAAGAGAGGCTGGAGTAAGGACTGTTGAGGCCACATGTCCATTTGAGTTGGGACAGGAGGCTATAGGAAGAGGAATTCCAACTTAGGTGGAAAACTTTGCCTCGGGACAATTGCTGGGTGCGTGGTTGAACCTGAGTGGGAGGGCAGCCAGTAAGCTCAGAGACTTGGCTGCAGGAGAGAACATGGCCATTATCACATCCACCCCACCCTATCTCACAGGTGAAGAAATGAGATTGCAGGAATGACCCTCCTAACAGGAGCTGGTGCAGGCCCCGAATGGAGGGCATGGGGATGATCTTTGACAAAAAAATGATACTCCCTTTATTGGGCTCTTGGAATTCTTAACCACTGACAGCCCAAAAGAACAAAGAATATCAGGCCTGGGAGGAGGCAGAGGGGCTGGGCGCATCCAGAAACAGAGGCAGGAGCATGGGGACTGTCTTCCTCCAGCCTCATGCCCATCCCAGCCCTTGAGCATCGCGAGGTCCAGGGTTACTCAGACTGGGCATTTGGGGTCTTGGGGAATGGTGGCTTCCCATCCCGGTGAGTACATGTAAAAGGGCTCACTCACTCACTGGCAGGCTAGGCTCAGCCTTTCCCCATCTTGGCCCAACGCTAACTAGCTTGCCCTGGCCTCATGTATAGCTTCCCTGGCCAGTGTGGTGCTGTGGGTGGCAGTCTGAGGCACTATGGGGGCATGTCTTGGGTGGAGTTGCGTCAGCCTGGGCTGTCTCGTGTGTGCCCTGCCTGCTGTTCTCTGCCCTAGTGATAGAAAGGTGTAGATGGAAGAGTCAGCACCTCAGAGGAGGAGGATCTGCGGCTGTGGAGCTGGGCTCAGGGAAAATCAGGGGAGGATGCAGAAGGAGCCAGGACGTTGCTGCCTCTGCCCTGGGCTGCAGCTACAGTAAGCCTAAGAGCCATGTGGTCCCTTCCTGGAGGGTGGAGAATCCCCTTCAGATTCCTGTCCTGGCCTCTGGGGCTTCTGGGGTGTGGGTGGAATGAGCAGAGTGCCACCTCTGTCTGGTATGACCTGGAGAGGGGGCTTCCTTTCTTAGGGGCAAGAAGGCAATGAACTAGAAGACTCTAGAAAGCCCTCAAAGAAGCGCTGAGTTCCCTCGGGGCCTCCCACAAAAGCTTGTTACGAGAAAGACAGTGGAGGCAGAATCGTGTCTCCCACCATGTTAAGTGTGTCCTCTGCTACGAGGGACCCTCATCTACACCTTAGACCAGCAGCCCCAGCCCTTCCCTGTCAGGGCACCCACCTCCACCACCTCTTCCAACCATGACTTCTAAGCAGAGCCACAAGCTGAAGTCATAGGGTCACTTCAGCAGACCCAGGCCTCTCCTCAGGTCAGGAGGCAGCTGTATGGTCAGAGGGGTTCACTCGGTGGCATCTGGCCTTCTCCTCAGCAGGTCCCACCACCCTCCTGGTAGCACTTCCCCTGGCCAAGGCTGGCCATGTCTTCCCTGCCTCCTTCCTTATCCCAGTGGCTGCTGCCTGGAGGGTGGTGTATATATCTTCAGGCTGGTGGAGGTAGGTCAGCCTTTTATCCACAGCATACAGAAACTAAAAGCTGGGGAATCCCCAAACAGCAGCCGTAGACTCACTGGCTCACTCATTAAACGGGAGAGGAATCACAGAAACTGGGGAAGGGAAAACAAACCTTCAAAGGAGAAATTTCGCTTTAATGACACTATTCATCATTCATTTTTTAATTAGGAAAAGCTCCCTAATGAGGCTCGTTTGCCAGCTAATAGGACTCTTGATTTTGATGAGAACCATTCTTGCCCAGAGGATTAGGGGAGCCACTGCTCCCCAAGCCAAGGTCTTCCCCCAGTGTCCAATTTAATCTGCAAATACGTAATGCCGATTCCCTGCGCGCCCTGAAAGCCCTTTCCTGGCATCACTCACGTTGCTTCCGGTGCTGGCTGGAAAGCACGGTTCTCCTCTGCCTTAAAAACAGTGCCCCTCCGTGAACTGCCCCTCCGAGGACTTGCGTAAGTGGAAAAAACAAAACACAAACTGCAATGTTTGTTTCTAAGTATTTTTGTATTGTGTACATTCTGTATATTTTTGTTGTAACATATTATTTGAGCACAGATTCCATTAAAGATTTTTTTTTCCAAGCCACTGGTTATTCAGGAAGTGACCTGAAGGGCTGGTAGTAGGGCCTGTTTCATCTGGGTCTGGGTCAGGGTGGGTGGGAGAGGACGAACAGCAGCAGTGGTGGATGTAGGATGTCTATAAAATACAGATCGGGGCATCAGTGCTTGGCAACAGTCTGTAGCTCTGTGCGTCTTACTTTTTTCAAATCACTGAACTATTTTGGGTGGTTGATAAAAGCTATGATTTCTCTTTCCATAAAAATGCATATGTACTGACTGGGTGCAGTGGCTTACACTTGTAATCTCAGCACTTCAGGATGCCGAGGAGGGCAGATCATGAGGTCAAGAGATTGAGGCCATCCTGGCCATCATGGTGAAACCCTTGCCTCTACTTAAAAATACAAAAATGAGCTAGGTGTGGTGGCGCATGCCTGTAGTCTTAGTTATTCAAAAGGCTGAGGCAGGAGAATCGATTGAACCCAGGAGGCAGAAGTTGCACTGAGCCGAGATCATGCCACTGTACTCTAGCCTGGTGACAGAGTGAGACTCTGTCTCAAAAAAAATGTGTATGTATGGGCCCAGTATGGTGGCTGTTAGCTGTAATCCCAGCACTTTGGAAGGCCGAGGCAGGTGGATCACTTGAGGTCAGGAGTTCGAGACCAGCCTGGCCAACATGGTGAAACGCTGTCTCCACTAAAAATAGAAAAATTAGCCAGGCAGTAGTGGTGCGTGCCTGTTGTCCCAGCTACTCGGGAGGCTGAGGCAGGAGAATTGCTTGAGCCTGGGAGGCAGAGGTTGCAGTGAGCCAAGATCCTGCCACTGCACCCCAGTCTGGGTGACAGAATGAGATCCTGTCTCAAAAAATAAATAATAATAATAATAAAGGCAAGCTCCTTGGAGAGCCAGAAGCTGTTGAATTCTTTTTGCCTTTACCTCCTCTCCCTTTTTTACTTTCCTGGTTCTTCCCTGTGTTAATACTAGATTCTCATTCTTCAATAAATTAATAAGGCACTTCCCAATAATAAGGTAATTAAGAAATGAAGGGTCGGGCACGGTGGTTCACACCTGTAATCCCAGCACTTTGGGAGGCCAAGGCGGGTGGATCACTTTAGGTCAGGAGTTCAAGACCAGCTTTGCCAACATGGAGGAACCCCATCTCTCCTAAAAATACAAAATTAGCCAAGCATGGTGGTAATTGCCTGTAGTCCCAGCTGCTTGGGAGGCTGAGGCAGGAGAATCGCTTGAGAGGTGGAGGTTGCAGTGAGCTGAAATTGTGCCACTACACTCCAGCCTGGCAACAGAGTAAGACTCCTGTCTCAAAACAACAACAAAAACCACATTTAGGCACTTTGTTTTTACATGTATATGTGTGTGTGTGTATATATATATATATATATATATATGTATATATATATGTGTGTGTATATATA
The DNA here is from genome assembly GCF_048565385.1 of Saimiri boliviensis. Classification (NCBI taxonomy): domain Eukaryota; kingdom Metazoa; phylum Chordata; class Mammalia; order Primates; family Cebidae; genus Saimiri; species Saimiri boliviensis. Next base: position 27,319,561 of record NC_133465.1, on the reverse strand, counting down.
TGTGTGTGTATATATATGTGTGTGTATATATATATGTGTGTGTGTATATATATGTGTGTGTATATATGTGTGTGTATATATATGTGTAAATATATATGTGTGTGTGTGTATATATATATATATATGTATATATATATATATATATAATGTAATTTGTGTGTGTGTGAGATGTAGTTTTGCTCATTGCCCAGGCTGGAGTGCAATGGCGTGATCTCAGCTCACCACCACCTCTGCCTCCTGGGTTCAAGCAACTCTCCTGCCTCAGCCTTCTGAGTAGCTGAGATTACAGGCATGTGCCACCACACCCAGCTAATTTTATATTTTTAATAGAGATGGGATTTCTCCATGTTGGTCAGGCTGGTCTTGAGCTTCCGACCTCAGGTTATCAACCTTCCTCGGTCCCCCAAAAGTGCTGGGATTAAAAGTGTGAGCCACCACACCTGGCCTATTTCTTTATATTTGAGACACGGTTTCACTCTGTTGCCCAGGTTGGAATGCAGTGATATAATCATAGCTCAGTTACTTTGAGCTCCTGGGCTCAAGTGATCTTCCAGCCTGAGCCTCCTGAGTAGCTGGGAAGACACATACCAACAGATCCTGCTAATTTTATGTTTTGTAGAGATGGGGTTTCACTGTGGTGCCCAGGCTGCTCTCCAACTCCTAGGCTCATGCAGTCCTCCTGCCTTGGCCTCTCAAAGTGCTGGGATTACAGGCCTGAGCCACCATACCCAGTCACATTTAAGAACTTTAGCATTTTAGAGAACTGGGCTGCTGTCTCAGACCTCCAAGTGAAAAGACTTCATTGAAGCCACCAGGGTTTCCATTAACTGAGAAGACACACAGTTAGGAAATGTGGTCCTAGTAACTGCCTTTTATTTCCAAGAAGCCCACAGCCTTTCCCGGCACCTAGTCGGAGGGATCCTCTGGTAGAGGACAGGCATTCTGTCATGGTGAATAATGAATGAGAGTGAAAGAAAGTGACTTGGGTTATTAAGTTCTATGGGTATAACTCTACTGGACAATGAATAAAACATTGTGAGGAAAATTGCTCTTAGATTCTGCTTGATGCCTCCTCCTGCAAGAAGAAGAAAGGTATATCCCAGCAAGTGATTTGATTTTCTTCAACAAATGCCTTAGTATAACAAGTATAATTTCCTCACAAACTTGTTGGGGATACAAATGTTAGGCCTGAGGATTGAGCTCATTACATAAAAATAATTGTCTTGATGAGAAGCTAAGTTTTATTATTATAATTACAAATTAATTACAGATGAACTAAAGCCATTTTTCATACATGACAAATATACATTTCCTCTGTGTATATGGCTCACAAGTAATATACATAAATGTATTCCATGTCTGAACAAATCCTTTTTAAAACTTTAAAAGCCATGGCCAGGTGCAGTGGCTCACGCCTTTTTTTTTTTTTTTTTTTTTTTTTGAGACGGAGTTTCGTTCTTGTTACCCAGGCTGGAGTGCAATGGCGCGATCTCGGCTGACCGCAACCTCTGCCTCCTGGGTTCAAGCAATTCTCCTGCCTCAGCCTCCCGAGTAGCTGGGACTACAGGCACGCACCACCATGCCCAGCTAATTTTTGTATTTTTAGTAGAGACGGGGTTTCACCTTGTTGACCAGGATGGTCTCGATCTCTTGACCTTGTGATCCGCCCGCCTCGGCCTCCCAAAGTGCTGGGATTACAGGCGTAAGCCACTGCGCCCGGCCTGGCTCACGCCTATTAATCCCAGCACTTTGGGAGGCCAAGGCAGGTGGATCACCTTAAGTCGGGAGTTCAAGACTAGCCTGACCAACATGGAGAAACCCTGTCTCTTCTAAAATTACAAAAAATTAGCCACTCATGGTGGCACACGCCTGTAATCCGTTACTCAGGAGCCTGAGGCAGGAGAATTGCTTGAACCCGGGAGGTGGAGGTTGTGGTGAACTGAGATCACAAAATTGCACTCTAGCCTGGGCAACAAGAGCAAAACTCCATCTCAAAAAGAAAAACAAGAAAACTTTCAAAGCCAAGATAGCTTATTAAAATTTGAATACAGTACATGTTTCTAGTCATGAGCTCTGTGGTTTCTTCTCATGACCAAGATATTCAGTTCCATGACCCCATTTTCCTTGTCTTCAGTAGTGACATACTTCTTTAAAAAAAAAATTTGTCGGCCGGGCGCGGTGGCTCAAGCCTGTAATCCCAGCACTTTGGGAGGCCGAGGCGGGTGGATCACGAGGTTGAGAGATCGAGACCAACCTGGTCAACATGGTGAAACCCTGTCTCTACTAAAAATATAAAAAATTAGCTGGGCATGGTGGCGTGTGCCTATAATCCCAGCTACTCAGGAGGCTGAGGCAGGAGAATTGCCTGAACCCAGGAGGCGGAGGTTGCGGTGAGCCGAGATCGCGCCATTGCACTCCAGCCTGGGTAACAAGAGCGAAACTCCGTCTCAAAAAAAAAAAAAAAAAATTTGTCACACTTTTTTTTTTTTTTAAAGTAAGACTACCAGAGGCTGGACACAGTGGCTCACTTTGGGAGGCTGAGGTGGGTGTTCCCAAGTCTTGGGCTGCTTGAGCCCAAAACTTTAAGACCAGTCTGAGCAACATAGTGAGACCCCATTTCATTAAAAAAAAAAAATGTGGCCAAGTGCAGTGGCTCATGCCTGTAATCCTAGCACTTTGGAGGCCGAGGCGGGTGGATCACGAGGTCAAGAGATTGAGAACATCCTGGCCAACATGGTGAAACCCTGTCTCTACTAAAAATACAAAAATTAGCTGGGTGTGGTGGCACGCACCCGTAGTCCCAGGTACTCTGGAGGCTGAGGCAGGAGAATCCCTTGAACCCAGAAGGCAGAGGTTGCAGTGAGCCGAGATGACGCTACAGCACTCCAGCCTGGGCGACAGAACTCCATCTCAAAAAAAAAAAGTATACATATAAAATAAAACTATCATACAGAGCTATGTAATGTAGTAAGCCTACATTACAAAAACATGTACAAACACACAGAGAATATATAAGTACACCTTGCATATGTCCATAAATGATTTGAAGCAGGTAACACTTTTGCTTTTAAATGACATTTACAACACAGACTCTTGAATGGCAAGAATTGGAAAATGAAGTATTTTTTCAGACTTAAAATGTTGATATGTTAATGTTGCTGACTTAAAAAAATGATTTCCAAGTGGACAACCAACTACATTGGGAAAAGAGAGTCAGATTCAATGATAGTGTCGTAAAATTGCTGGTTTTCCTTAATCACTCTGACTGTATTTATTTATTTTGAGATGGAGTCCCGCTCTGTCGCCCAGACTGGAGTGCAGCGGCACAATCTCAGCTCACTGCAGCCTCTGTTTTATGGGTTTGTGCTTCTCTGAGGGAAGTGAGAACACAAGACTTCTGTTCTTCAAGCTATTCTCCTGCCTCAGCTTCCCAAATAGCTGGGACTACAGGCACACACCACCAGGCCAGGCTAATTTTTTTAACTTTAGTAGAGATGGGGTTTTACCATATTGGTCAGGCTGGTCTCAAACTCCTGACCTCAGGTGATCCTCCCGCCTCAGCTTCCCAAAGTGCTGAGATTCAACATGCACCACCGCACTCAGCCACCTTGACTTTAATACTATGAAAAATGCTACTTAGATTTTTTTCTATACTGCCTACAATCCAAGTTATTAAAGTTTAAACCATATGAAAGCATTTATGAAGATCCTGAATTGTATTTCTCATTAAAGGAAAAGAAATGCTTGGCGAGTCATGTCCCAAGGCTTATGTAGAGAAGGCAGAAGGCCGCTGTCAGTCATTCTGAAAGTTAAAACTCAGCACTTAATGTGAATTTAGATCCATTTAAGAAAGGATTCCTCAGTTTTATGGGTTTGTGCTTCTCTGAGCATCCTGAGGGAAGTGATAACACAAGGCTTCTGTTCTTCTATGCAAAAATCATTATCAAATGAATTTATTAAAGAGCTATGCCAAGCAACTGCAATCATATATGTGTAGCTGCATAGGCTTCCATGGGAATTGTAAATGGCTAGCTGAGGGCACTTTCAATTGATTCAGAGTACAACAATCTGAGGCTTGTAACAAATGTACAAAAAACTAAAATCAGGCCAGGCACAGTGGCTCACACATGTAATCCCAGTACTTTGGAGGCCAAGGCGAATGGATCACGAGGTCAAGAGTTCAAGACCAGCCTGGCCAAGATGGTGAAACTCCATCTCTACTTAAAAACAAAAATAAAAATAAATTAGCCAGGCATGGTAGTGGGTGCCTATAATCCCAGCTACTCGGGAGGCCAAGGGAAAGAACTGCTTGAACTTGGGAGGTGGAGGTTGCAGTTAGCCGAGATCGCACCACTGTACTCCAACCTGGGCAACAGACCAAGACTCTATCTCAAAAACAAAACAAAACAAAAAACAAAAACAAAAAAACCCTAAAATCAAGGAGTTTAACTCGAATATGAAGAACCTCTGTTTGCATTCCTTATGTTACAGTTTGCTTGTAAACTGTATGTACTTTCTTTTCTCAACACTGTTTTAAAACGCCAGCATTTTCACCAAAAAGAAAACACAGGCTCTTCATAAATGCCTGTGAACAAATGAATGAGAAAAAGTGGTGACTGGGGGCGACTTCAGCAGTAGCTTTATCCTAAAGCTGGTATATCTAATTTTAAAGCTCATTTAATTTCTTACATACTCAGGATTTGCATTTAGACTTAAATCTGACTTTTAACATCCATGCCATTATCAACTAGACACAAAAATGCATCAAGCACCCACAGGATGCACAGACCTCTCTTTGAAATGGTGTAGTGGTATTAATCTGTTCTAAGACTAAGATTACATTTTTTTTTAAGAAGCTACAATCCATTGAGAAAGAAGTATTATGATTTTTCTGAGAAGAAAAGTTGCTAAATACTGCAACTCCTGAGAAAAGCCACAAACAAAATCATCTCTGAAATTTTTTAAGCACTAACTTCCTGAAGCCTGGAATTTACAAGGCCAGGGAGACACTAAAATTCCACAACTCTCACACACATATCTATCTAAGATTCAGCGAAGATGCTCCTCAGATTTTTAAGTTAAATTGTTAAAATATGAAAAGAAAAACAATCTGGATTGAGTTTCAAATAATCTTAAGCAATCCTATGAACAATTATAACTGCAATCTCAAACACTAAGGCTCAAATATAAAAACTTGATCATACAATTATCTCAAAACATAAGATCAAAAACTTTGGTCAAGAGCTTCTTTCATGAATTCTTCAAGGACAGCTACCACATTTTTGGCTTCAGGCATTTCTTCATGTTCTACTTTAACAATCTTCAAAAGTATATCTCCACTACCACAGTTCTTTAGGAACATGTAACATTTAAACAAAGCATAATGATTCATTTCTGCCTGTCGGATAAATCTCTTCAAATTGTTTGTGTCTTGTATGGCCTAGAAACAGATAAAATGATTACCCAGTTAAAAATGCATTAAGTGAGGCCGGGCTCGGTGGCTCAAGCCTGTAATCCCAGCACTTTGGGAGGCTGAGGCGGGTGGATCACGAGGTCAAGAGATCGAGACCATCCTGGTCAACATGGTGAAACCCCGTCTCTACTAAAAATACAAAAAAATTAGCTGGGCATGGTGGCGTGTGCCTGTAATCCCAGCTACTCAGGAGGCTGAGGCAGGAGAGTTGCCTGAACCCAGGAGGTGGAGGTTGCGGTGAGCCGAGATCGCGCCATTGCACTCCAGCCTGGGTAACAAGAGCGAAACTCTGTCTCAAAAAAAAAAAAAAAAAAATGCATTAAGTGAAATACTAATGAAGCTCAAAAAATACCTCCCATCCAGTAAGAACTCAACATACGTTGCTGAATTGTTTGCTTTTCATATTAAATATTTCCAAAATTTAAATTGTAGTATGCTTTGCCCTTGGTAGAAGAAAATCACTTTTTTTTTTTTTTTGGGACAGAGTTTCACTCTTACTGCCCAGTCTGGAGTGCAATGGCGCAATCTCGGCTCACTGCAACCTCCATTTCCCAGGTTCAAGTGATTCTCCTGCTTCAGCCTCGCAAGTAGCTGGGACTGCAGGTGTGCGCCACCACACCCGGCTAATTTTGTATTTTCAGTAGAAACAAGGTTTCAACCATGTTGGTCAGGCAGGTCTCCAACTCCTGACCTCAAGTGATCCACCTGCCTTGGCCTCCCAAAGTGCTGGGATTACAGGCCTGAGCCACTGGGCCTGGCTGAAAATCTCTTATACAAAGTAAAAATACTTTAAAAATCTCCTGCCCAGCATGGTGGCTCACATCTGTAATCCCAACACTTTGGGAGCCCCAGGCAAAAGGACTGCTTATGGGCTGGTAGTTTGAGACTAGCCTGGTCAATGTAGCAAGACCCCATCTCTACAAAAAATAAAAATAAAAATAATTAGCCAAGTGTGGTGGTGCATACCTGTAGTTCCAGCTACTCAGGAAGATGGCCTGAACTCAGGACGTTAAGGCTACAATGAGCCATGATTGCACCACTGCACTCTAGCCTGAGTGACAGAGTAAGATTCTGTCTCTTAAAACAAACAAATGGGCCAAGCACAGTGGCTCACGCCTGTAATCCCAGCACTTCGAGAGGCAGAGGTAGGTGGATCTCCTGAAGACAGGAGTTCGAGACCAGTCTAGCCAACATGGTGAAACCCCGTTCTACTGAAAATATAAAATTAGCTGGGCCTGGTGGCCCACGCCTGTAATCCCAGGTACTGGGGGAACTGAGGCAGGAGAATCACTTGAACCCGGGAGGTGGGGTTGTTGCAGTGAGCCGAGATCATGCCATTGCACTCCAGCCTGGGTGACAGAGGAAACGCTGTCTAATAAATAAATAAATAATAAACTTTACCTCGAAAAAAGAATAGGTTATAAACAAACAAACAAACAAAAAACTCCTAAATAAGGTGATATCAGAAAATCTGTCCCCATCAGAATTTTTTTTTAGAGTCTCACTCTGTCACCCAGGCTGGAGTGCAGTGGCACAATCTGGCATTGCAACCTCTGTCTCCTGGGTTCAAGCAATTTTTTTTTTTTTTGAGATGGAGTTTCGCTCTTGTTACCCAGGCTGGAGTGCAATGGTGCGATCTCGGCTCACCGCAACCTCCGCCTCCTGGGTTCAGGCAATTCTCCTGCCTCAGCCTCCTGAGTAGCTGGGATTACAGGCGCGCACCACCATGCCCAGCTAATTTTTTGTATTTTTAGAAGAGACGGAGTTTCACTATGTTGACCAGGATGGTCTCGATCTCTTGATCTTGTGATCCACCTGCCTCGGCCTCCCAAAGTGCTGGGATTACAGGCGTGAGCCACCGCGCCTGGCTGTTCAAGCAATTTTTGTGCCCCAGCCTCCCAACATAGCTAGGATTATAGGCATGCGCCACCATGCCCAGCTAATTTTTCTAATTTTAGTAGAGATAGGGTTTCGCCATGTTGGCCAGGCTGGTCTTGAACTCCTGGCCTCAAGCAATCCACCTGCCATGGTCTCCCAAAGTGCTGGGATTACAGGTGTGAGCCACTGCACCTAGCCCCCACCAGAATTTTGAAAACTTAGGCACTGAACTACTTTTTTGGTGCTTTGCAACTAACGTAAGTCACAAATTGTAAGACTGATGTTCCTTAAATAAATTGGGTTGAAAGCAAGTATTCAACACAATTTAATAGAAATGATATGTATACAGAAGCTACCAAAAAATTAAAATAAGTAAATGCCTTCTGATAATTCCGGTGTTGAGAACATCCTAATTAACAGACATCACAGCTATAAAGCAGATTTGTTACTCTGTCACTGGTACTAATTAAAATGCAGACAAAAATTTTATGTGGCGATTGGCACACAGCCAACTAATTACCTTTAATTTAAAGTTCTCCAGTACTTGTCGGAAAAGAAAAGGGTTACCTCCTTCAGCACCATTTAAAAACGCTTGCATCCAATCCTCACAAAACCGGTTACTTCCTGTAAAATATTTCAGAGACTAAATAAAATGAAATTTTACAAAGCATGATTCATATATTTCTTTATAAAAACATCTATAATGAATTATTTAAGACTTGTATAATGGCCTAAAAAAACAGTGTGCTCACCACATGGCTAAGGAATACCAAAATGGTTGAAGCTCCCTATATGCCCCTTCCCAATCACATCCCCCTTTCTTTCCTATCAGAACGGATGATCATTCCGACAGACGTTTTTAAACTTCTGCCACATACCTTTGCATCTGTAAGCCTTATCTGCATTATTCTCTGTATGTTAAAAGTTTTATGTATTTTTTCTTTTATGGCTATTTCACTAAATAGTATGTTTCAGAGCTATATTGACACATGCAGCTCTAGTTCATTCATTTTCACTGCTCTGTTATATTCCATTGCATGAATATAGCAGTCTATCAGTTTTCTTGATAAACACTTAAGTTGCTTCCAATTCCTTGCTTTTTCAAATAAAGCCTTTATGGACATTTTAAAAGTCGTCTCTTTGGCCAGGCGCGGTGGCTCATGCCTATAATCCCAGCACTTTGGGAGGCTGAGGCAGGTGGATCACAAGGTCAAGAGATTGAGACCATCCTGGTCAACATGGTGAAACCCCGTCTCTACTAAAAATACAAAAAATTAACTGGGCATGGTGGTGCGCACCTGTAGTCCCAGCGACTCAGGAGGCTGAGGCAGGAGAATTGCTTGAACCCAGGAGGCGGAGGTTGCGGTGAGCCGAGATTGCGCCATTGCACTCCAGCCTGGGAAATGAGCAAAACTCCATCTCAAAAAAAAAAAAAAAAAAAAAAATCATGTCCTTGTGTACACATAAAAGAATTTCTTTATGCACCTAGGTGTGGAATTGCTAGGCATGGCATGATTTCCATGTTTCTAGAATTATATTGTTTTGAGCAAGTGGTTTCTCATGGTTTAAGATAACCATGTAAAACTGTACAAGGCAGGAAGAAGGTATCATATGCTCTCACTGCAAAGATGGCAACTCACAAGAGATCTAGGAAGACTGCTTCAGAGGTTGCAGCTTACCTGCATTGTGGAACTGAGGCTGGGAGCCACTGCAATCGATGACCACAGACTTATGCTGCTCCTCTGTCATGGCCATGCACAAAGAAGTCATGGTGCCTTCATGAATAAGTCCTTGAAGACTGGCCACACTCAGAAACCTGCCACACACACAAGCCAATTTCCACAAACAATATTGCAGGACAGAAGGGTGAAAACAAATTTATTTTGCACTGGGCTGGTGAGGAAGGGATGTGGGGCCGGCTTACAAACAGATGTCATTCTTGCTGAGGAAAAGCTTTTCTCTTTGAAAAAAACTGTGTTCTTTACCTGTTAATGTCTCTCTTTGTTTTTTCATCTGATTCTTTAACTTCAACAGGAGTATAACTCAAAGCCTATGAGAGAAAAATAAAGCCTGATCAATACATATATTCCAGTTTTTCTTGAGCAGCTACTCATGACTAAATGTCCCCAAAAGTCCTCACCATACTTGACAATTGATGGGCACTAGTCATAAGCTCTCCAGTCTTGTTCAGCCACTGCTCATTAACATTTTTATAGAGTCAGAATTGCTTTGGACTTTTGTTTTCCTTTTCAAATTGTTTTGGAAACTATACCTTTCCCAGATCACTTTGAAAAGGAATTATCTTAAAATGTTTTATCCTATTAGGAAGACTCAGTCAGCATTTGTAATTCAACTCTACCTTAGTAATATAACTTTCTAGATCTCAGAAAATAAAGTGTGGTCTATCTGGATGGCAAGCATAGTTTAAGTGAGTATTTTGGGAAGGGGTGCGGAGTCATGTGCAGAGAAAGTGAGTATTTTTCTAAATGAGCTAAAGTGATCTCAGTTAAGGAAATGCTCTCATTTGGGTAGTACTTACAGCATGTAGCAGAAAGGTAAGCTTTTCCTGAAACAGAATAACCACCCTTTGGATTGGGCATACAACATCCTCAAACCAGCTGCTCAGATAGGACTTTATAGGACTCTCCAGGCCCCTTTCCTAAATCAAGAAAGAATGTCATTTGCTTTAATATAAGCCTTCCTTTTAGTGGACTTAATATTTTCTTTATCATATCCTTGGTGGTGAAAAAGACCAGGATAGACACTTCCTTTTTTAAAGCTAAAACCACCAATTCAAAAAAAAAATGTGATATACTTTTCCTGGCTTGTTGGGTAGGGTGAGGATTAAGTCTGTACTCAATGTATAAAATGAAGAGACTGAATTAATAGGGTTCTATGTTATTTCTTCACCAGGAAGAGCTGGGCATTTACGTGTCCCTCTCCTCCCACTATACCATGCACTCAATGGAGATACTCATTGAATAATCCTCATTTCCCTGGCACCTGTGGTACAGTGTCTAAAACATGCCTAGTATGAGCTTATTAAGTATCTATTGAATGACTAAATGAATGTAGGTAGAGAATTCATTTGTATTCAGAATGTGAATAGGGAAGGATACAAGTAACTCATCAAAGCACTCCAGCCCACTCCAGATGTCAGACAGGCTGCCATAAGCACATCTGGCTTTCTAGGCTATGCTGCTCTCTGGAGACTAGTCATACAAGAGCTCTAGTCTCGGAGAACAGCTCCCCTACACTTGCATCCCCTGCTCACTCCTGTACTATCCCTTCCTCTCTCCTGTAGTATCTTCTAAGTATGTGAAAAGTAAAACTACTACTATATAGGTAATAGGTAGTAAATTTGTGAGAGTCATGACTAACAACTGCTGCAAGCTGAAAGCATTGTTTTTGTTTGCTTTTTTGAGACAGGGTCTCGCTTTGTCATCCAGGCTGGAGTTCAGTGGTGCAATCACAGCTCACTGCAGTCTCAACTTTCCAGGCTCGAGTGATCCTCCCACCTCAGCCTCCTAAGTAGCTGGGACTACAGGTGGGTGCCACCATCCCTGGCTAATTTTTGCATTTTTTGTAGAGATGGGGTTTCACCTTGTTGCCCAGGCTGGTCTTGAACTCGTAGGCTTAAGTGATCTGCCTGCTTCAGCCTCCCAAAGTGCTGAGATTGCAGGTGTGAGCCACAACACACAGCCAATTTTTAAAAGGTTTGAATAAAACAGTTAATATGGATATGCCTAATTCATAAAAGATCAATTAATGAAAGTAGAGTGTTTCTAAGAATCTTCAATGTTGGCCGGGCACGGTGGCTCAAGCCTGTAATCCCAGCACTTCGGGAGGCCAAGGCGGGTGGATCACGAGGTCAAGAGATCAAGACCATCTTGGTCGACATGGTGAAACCCCGTCTCTACTAAAAATACAAAAAATTAGCTGGGCATGGTGGCGTGTGCCTGTAATCCCAGCTACTCAGGAGGCTGAGGCAGGAGAATTGCCTGAGCCCAGGAGGCGGAGGTTGCGGTGAGCCGAGATCACGCCATTGCACTCCAGCCTGGGTAACAAGAGCGGAACTCCGTCTCAAAAAAAAAAAAAAAAAAAAAGAATCTTCAATGTTGAGTTCAAGAACAATAATACTATTGCATAGCATGTCTTTGGTGCCACAGGCTGCATGGACCACTACTTCTGACCATAATATAAATCTTATATGCCTAGAAATCAGGCAAAGGATATCCTCTTCTTCACCAGGCATGTTACTACATGCCATTGAATAGACAGAATTTTCCACAGATACAAAACATCAGAAGTAGTCTTATGAAACTTTCAGCACTTATGGGACTGTGTTCCCTATATCCCTTTAAAATCACCTGTAGGCTGGGCGCAGTGGCTCACACCTGTAATCCCAGCACTTTGGGAGGCCGAGGTGGGTGGATTACTTGAGCTCAGGAATTCAAGACAAGCCTGGGCAATATGGCAAAACCACATCTCTACCAAAAATACAAAAATTGGCCGGACGCGGTGGCTCAAGCCTGTAATCCCAGCACTTTGGGAGGCCGAGGCGGGTGGATCATGAGGTCAAGAGATCGAGACCATCCTGGTCAACATAGTGAAACCCCGTCTCTACTAAAAATACAAAAAAATTAGCTGGGCATAGTGGTGCATGCCTGTAATCCCAGCTACTCAGGAGGCTGAGGCAGGAGAATTGCCTGAGCCCAGGAGGCGGAGGTTGCGGTGAGCCGAGATCGCGCCATTGCACTCCAGCCTGGGTAACAAGAGCGAAACTCCGTCTCAAAAAAAAAAAAAAAAAAAAAAAAATTAGGAGGGCATGGTGGTGGTACGTGCCTGTGGTACCAGCTACTTGGGAGGCTGAGGTGGGAGGATCACTGGAGCCCAGAAAACCTGCAGTTGAGCCATGATTGTGCCACTGCACTCCAGCCTGGGTGACAGAGTGAGACCCTGTCTCAAAAAAGAAAAAAGAAAAAGAAAAACCACCTGTAAGCTGGGCACAATGGCTCACACCTGTAATCCCAGCACTTTGGGTGGCTGAGGCAGGAGGATTGCTTGAGGTCAGGAATCCTAGATAAGCCTGGACAACAAAATGAGACCCCATCTTGATAAAAAATACCAAAAGTTAGCCAGGCATGGTGGTATGTGCCTGTAGTCCCAGCTACTTGGGAGGCTGAGGTGACAAGATCACTTGAGCCCAAGAGGCTGAGGCTGCAGTGAGCCTGATCACACCGCTGCCTTCCAGCCTGGGCAACAAAGCAAGACCTTGTCATTTAAAAAAAAAAAAAAAAAGTCACCTCTCTACTAGCTCACAAGGTGGCAAGTTTCTAGAATATAGATGTCTTTGTGTCTACCTATATGATTTGACAAGTATAGCAATCACAACATGTTAACCATTTCAGTTTTTAAAAACCACTGTCACCTTACCTCACAGTTCATGTTATTTTTCAGGCCTTGAATGTACTTGTCCAATTCAAGCCTGAAAGTATGTTCTTAAGGAAGCAATAAAGGATGAATAATGAAAGTAGTATTTTCGTCTCTCAATGAGAAATAACGTAAGCTGCAAATGAAAACAAGCCAAGGCAAAATGGCCACATGAAGGTATGAAATTCAATTAAACACACGAGGAGTAGAAAAGCTTTCTGGAGGTTGGTAGTAATACTCTTCCACCTGCCTTCCCATGTTTCCCTTCCTGATGTCCTCAAAAACCAGAGAAAGGATATAGCTCAAGTCCTTTGTCAGAACCTCCTAAAAAACAGACCACATATTCTGAAGGGTTATGTTCAGAGTCCAGTGTTACTGTTTCAGGAAGCAGTTTTTCATTTTGGAAAAGGCAGTAATAACAACCAACTCGGTAACCTGGAATTCTAGAAAAGAAAGAAAAAGGTAAAATGTATTATTTTGGTTACTCATGCATCTATAGATTTGTGGACTGCTCGAATTCCAGTCATCTTGATCTGGCAATATCATTAAACTGCCCACTAATTCAGAGCTTCCCAGACTTCTCATTGGTTTACCTGTAGCAGCAAAGAAAAACAAATGTATACCCTGGTGGGCTTCAGTTAAAGCAGCCCCTAACATACATGAAATTTCTTTGAATTATCCTGTCTTATATGAAAAAGTCATACAAATTTCACTCTAGTTCATACCCATGTTTATATTAATAAAAGCATGTTCTCCCCTCTCCCAAACCTTCACAAATTAATGCTTCAGGCAGATGTGCCAGGTGGCCTCATCCTTGGGACGTGGCCTCATACTCCTGAGGGGACCTGTATGCTAACCTCACAGTCTGAATTGAACTATAATAAAGAGATGTAATGGAAAGACAGTTGGAATTGGACTGAGAATGCTCATGTTTAAGCCTGAATTCCATCAATTTGACCAGAAATTTTACATAAACTTCTCTGAGTTTATTTCCTCATCTGAAAATGGAAATAAGAGTATCTGCCATTTCCCCATTGTAAGGAGAACTGCATCAAAGTTTGTGAAAACACTTTACAAATTGTATATACACTTTCAGTTTTAATAATTGACTCTTTTCTTCTTCTAAGTACAAAACTTATTAGCCTGGGCAATATTAGCCTGGGGTGGAACCCCAGTTCTACAAACAAACAAACAAAAATTTTAAAAATTAGCTGGGCATGGTGTTAGCTGCCTGCAGTTCCAGCTACTTGGGAGGCTGAGTTGAGAGGACTGCTTAAGTCCAGGAGGTCGAGGCTGCAGTGAGCTGTAATCATGACTCTGCACTCTAGCCTGGGTGACAAAGCAAGACCCTGTCTCAAAAAAATAAAACTAATTAAATAAAGTATATTTGGGTGCCAGGGTCTCTGCCATTCAATTAATTTCATTCCACAAATGTTTATTTGTGAGGCCCAGTGCTTGGGCTGCCAGAGAACAAAGAAATTCTGCAGGTCTAGTAAGAGCTGATCTTTTGGAGTTTCTGTCACTTCTCATATTTAGTTCAGAAATAAAAACTCAGGACACAGCACATTTTGCACTTACCTCAGCTCCACAGATGCAACATTACCCAGCCCTTCAAAGACTGCACCTTTTGAAAGACGCTTAGCAATGAAACTGCGCAGCTCTGGCTCCACTTCAGATGGTAGATTACTATCCACCAAGGAGAGGCTTGACAAATGAAAGACACACATTCTTTACTAGTGGACCAGTGTATTCACACCCATTAAGTCAGACAGAATGGTACCAATGCCAGGGGCTCTTTTAAGGACTAGGGAAAGCTGTCCTTATGACCCCTATTGGTGAGGTTTCTAGGTATGTTTATCACTAAGTATGATCTACTTCATCAAATAGCTTAAAATATTCCTATCTTTCCAGCTCATTCTCTCCAGCACTGTGACTCCACTGGAACCCCCAATCCACTGACTCTACCTCTTCAGCCTCTCAAGTTTCTCATCTTACTTCCCTTCTTATTCAGCCTTAATTCCATGATCAGTCATTATAATCACACCCCTGCACACTTTCTTTTTTTATCTTTCTTTCAACTTTATTGATGTATAATTGATTTTTTAAAAACTTCAAGGCGGCCAGGCCTGGTGGCTCACACGTGTAATCCAAGCACTTTCGAGGCCAAGATGGGCAGATCACCTGAGGTGGGGAGTTCAAGACCAGCTTGACCAACATGGGGAAACCCTGCCTTAATTTAAAAAAAAACAAAAAACAAAAAACAACAAAAAAAAAAACTTCAAGGCTGGGCAAAGTGGCTCATGCCTGTAATTCCAACACTTTGGGAGGCAGAGGTGGGCGGATCACTTGGGTCCTGGAGTTCAAGACCAGCCTGGGCAACATGGCGAAATCTCATCTCTACCAGAAATACAAAAATTAGCCAAGTATGGTGGTCAGTAGTCCCAGCTACTGGAGAGGCTGAGGTGAGAGGATCACCTGAGGCCGGGGAGGTTGACGCTACTGCACTCCAGCCTGGACGACAGAGCAAGACCCTGTCTCAATTAAAAAAAAAAAAAGCCGGGCGCGGTGGCTCAAGCCTGTAATCCCAGCACTTTGGGAGGCCGAGGCGGGTGGATCACAAGGTCGAGAGATCGAGACCATCCTGGTCAACATGGTGAAACCCCGTCTCTACTAAAAATACAAAAAATTAGCTGGGCATGGTGGCGCGTGCCTGTAATCCCAGCTACTCAGGAGGCTGAGGCAGGAGAATTGCCTGAACCCAGGAGGCGGAGGTTGCGGTGAGGCGAGATCGCGCCATTGCACTCCAGCCTGGGTAACAAGAGCGAAACTCCGTCTCGAGAAAAAAAAAAAAAAAAAAAAAAAAAAAAAACTTCAAGGCGGCCAGGCCTGGTGGCTCACACGTGTAATCCAAGCACTTTCGAGGCCAAGATGGGCAGATCACCTGAGGTGGGGAGTTCAAGACCAGCTTGACCAACATGGGGAAACCCTGCCTTAATTTAAAAAAAAACAAAAAAAAAAACCAACAAAAAAAAAACTTCAAGGCTGGGCAAAGTGGCTCATGCCTGTAATTCCAACACTTTGGGAGGCAGAGGTGGGCGGATCACTTGGGTCCTGGAGTTCAAGACCAGCCTGGGCAACATGGCGAAATCTCATCTCTACCAGAAATACAAAAATTAGCCAAGTATGGTGGTCAGTAGTCCCAGCTACTGGAGAGGCTGAGGTGAGAGGATCACCTGAGGCCGGGGAGGTTGACGCTACTGCACTCCAGCCTGGACGACAGAGCAAGACCCTGTCTCAATTAAAAAAAAAAAAAGCCGGGCGCGGTGGCTCAAGCCTGTAATCCCAGCACTTTGGGAGGCCGAGGCGGGTGGATCACGAGGTCGAGAGATCGAGACCATCCTGGTCAACATGGTGAAACCCCGTCTCTACTAAAAATACAAAAAATTAGCTGGGCATGGTGGCACGTGCCTGTAATCCCAGCTACTTAGGAGGCTGAGGCAGGAGAATTGCCTGAGCCCGGGAGGCGGAGGTTGCGGTGAGCCGAGATCGCGCCATTGCACTCCAGCCTGGGTAACAAGAGCGAAACTCCGTCTCAAAAAAAAAAAAAAAAAAAGGCCGGGCACAGTGGCTCAAGCCTGTAATCCCAGCACTTTGGGAGGCCGAGGCGGGTGGATCACGAGGTCAAGAGATCGAGACCATCCCGGTCAACATAGTGAAACCCCGTCTCTACTAAAAATACAAAAAATTAGCTGGGCATGGTGGCACGTGCCTGTAATCCCAGCTACTCAGGAGGCTGAGGCAGGAGAATTGCCTGAACCCAGGAGGCGGAGGTTGCGGTGAGCCGAGATCGTGCCATTGCACTCCAGCCTGGGTAACGAGCGAAACTCTGTCTCAAAAAAAAAAAAAAAGATTTATTTCTGGCTAATCACCAAGCACATTATCAGTATGTGGATTTGTTTGCCCCAGCCTTGAATGAATCAGGAATGAGGAAATCAGGATGAGAGTCCCTAGGGGATAAGAGAAATTGATGGTTTGACTCAGGGAAGGCTCAGTGGAAATGGAGTGCCCACTGACATGCACAGGCCAGAGATGCAGGGAAGATAAAAGCACATGCATGAATTATGGTGAAGCTCTTTTTACCTGAAATCATCACCAGAGGGAGTTTCTGCATTTGTGCCACTTGGGCTTCCGTCATCACTGTCCCCTCGTTGCTGTGCCAATCTGCAAGCCACAAAAGCAACAGTGCTATCAATTATAGGCTCTAAACCAAGAGGAGTATGGCGGCCTTGCAAGCAGGGTAAGGCAAGGAGTCAACTAAGGCGGAAGTGCACTGCCTATCCTCATGACGACGAAAACCCTACAGCAGTGCTGACAAGAGCCCCTTCTCTCTCCAGTCCACCTAAAGGGTGGAGAAAAGGCTACCTAAAAGATTCAAGGAAACTCCTTTAAAAAACAAACCTGACAGGGCCAAGAAGGCCCCAGGAAAGTCAGTCAGGAGGAGGGAAAAGAGGAAGCAGGGGTGCGTGTGACGGAAATGGGAGAAAGTGGAGAGATAGTGACAGAAAGGACAGAGGACGGGAACTGAAATTATTGAGCGTGCAGGGCATTGCGCTAAACAAAGGGCAGCCGCGAGAGTAAGGGGCTGGGATGATACGGGGCAGATGAAGGGCAGAGGCATGGTCGGGCCAGGCATACAAGTCCAGGATGGGGGCGGGAAGAGCCGCGTGAGGCGGAGAGGGCCCTTCAGACCAGAGACCTTGGTTGGGAGAGGAGAAGATGGCTTTTAGGAGCGGCCGGGCCGCCGGGCCGGGGGTGGGGTACAAGGCCGGGCGGCGGGCCGGGGGCGGGGCCGCAGGGGCAGGCGGATGGGCAGGCCGAGCCGGGCGCCGGCACCTGCTTCCGCGGTAGCTGTAGAGACAGTAGTGGCTACTGGGCGGCGGCTCGAGTCTCCGCTCCTCGGCTGAGCCTCCCTCTTCGCTGCTCTCTAGCTCCTTTTCATCCCCATCCAGCGATTCCTGCAAGGAGGGAAGCATCGCGGCAGCCTCGGAGCGGCCCTGTGTCTCCGCCAAACCGCTCCCCGCTGCCGTGCAGCCGTCGGTATCTGGGCTCGTCCGGCTCTCGGCCCTCGCACACCTGCGTTCCGCTTGTTTCCCCGGGTTCTCAGGCCTGGAAAGGGAGGCTCTTCTCCCCGCAGGGACTGACGGGCGCAGTGAGTTCGCCTTCACTGAAAAGCTTTTACCATTTCCTTTTAACTTATTTTCGTTTGAGACGTCTGGGGAACTTACCATGTGATAAAGGTTGGCACGACTACCTAGCCACAGGGAAAAGAATAAGGCTACTCGTTTGCCTCCTTGCGCGCGTGCCAGCACGTACACACACCTGTCTGATCAAAAAGTTAAGAATTTAATCAATGAGAGGTTCTTAATTTTGCCCAGGTTGGCCTGGAACGCATAGCCTCGCCTCCTCAAGCGCCAGGACAACTAGCCAGAGCCACCGCGACTCCCAAAAAGTTAAGAATTTAAAATAAAATTTTAAGTGAAAATATGGGATAATTTTATTAATTCTTGAAGTCAAGGTCTTTCTAAACATAACAAAACACTTAGAAGCCAAACAGGAAAACATTTTAAAACTCTTACTATATAAAAACTGAAAGGCCAGGCAGGATGGCTCACGCCTGCAATCCCTGTGCTTTGAGAGACTGAGGCAGGTGGATCACTTGAGGTCAGGTGTTCGATACCACCAGCCTGGACAACATGGTGAAACTCCGTCTCTACCAAAATTACAAAAAAATTAGCAAGGCATGGTGGTTTACACCTATAGTCCCAGCTACCCTTGCAGTCTCTGCCCATTACCGGTCCTAACACCAATTCACATTTTCAGGTGTTTCTTTCTGTAACACCCCATTCTCTGGTACCAGTTTTCTGACTCAGTCCATTTCATCCTTTATAAAAGGATACCAAAGACTGGGCAATTTATAATCAACTCTTAAAGGTCCTACTTTTTTTTTTTTTTTTTTAAGACAGGGTTTTACCATGTTGGTCAGGTTGGTCTTGACCTCCCGACCTCAGGTGATATGCCCACCTTGGCCTCCAAAGTGCTTGGATTACAGGCGTGAGCCACCATGCCAGGCCAAAGGTCCCACTTCTTTTTTTTTTTTTTTTTTTGAGATGGAGTTTCGCTCTTGTTACCCAGGCTGGAGTGCAATGGCGTGATCTCGGCTCAACGCAACCTCCGCCTCCTGGGTTCAGGCAATTCTCCTGCCTCAGCCTCCTGAGTAACTGGGATTACAGGCACGCGCCACCATGCCCAGCTAATTTTTTGTATTTTTAGTAGAGACGGGGTTTCACCATGTTGACCAGGATGGTCTCGATCTCTCGACCTCGTGATCCGCCCGCCTCGGCCTCCCAAAGTGCTGGGATTACAGGCTTGAGCCACCGCGCCCGGCCCCACTTCTTAACATTGTTACAATAGCAATTAAATTTCAACATGAGTTTGGGAGGGGACAAACACTGGAACCATAGCACCATGTGAAGGAGGAGGCAGACTGGAGTGATGTGTCTACAAACCGAGGAATGTCAAGGTTTGATGGCCATCACCACAAGCTAGGAGAGGACATGGAACAGATTCTCTCATAGAGGCTTCAAGAGGTATGTCCCACCAGCACCTCCATGTCAACTTCTAACCTCCAGAACTGTGAAATACATTTCCACTGTTTTAAGCTACTCTACGTGTGTCTGTGTGTGTGTTGTGTGTGTGTGTGTGTGTGTTGTGTATATTTTTATTTTTATAGGGACAGGGTATCACTTTGTTGCCTAGGCTGGTCTTGAACTCCTGGGCTCAAGAGACCCTTCTCCCCCATCCTCCCAAAGTGCTGGGATTACAGGTGAGCCACTACACCCAGCCAGTAAGTGTTATAGCAGCCATAAGAAACTAACACAGGGCCGGGCGCGGTGGCTCAAGCCTGTAATCCCAGCACTTTGGGAGGCCGAGGTAGGTGGATCACAAGGTCAAGAGATCAAGACCATCCTGGTCAACATGGTGAAACCCTGTCTCTACTAAAAATACAAAACATTAGCTGGACATGGTGGCGCGTGCCTGTAATCCCAGCTACTCAGGAGGCTGAGACAGGAGAATTGTCTGAACCCAGGAGGCGGAGGTTTCGGTGAGCCGAGATCGCGCCATTGCACTCCAGCCTGGGTAACAAGAGCGAAACTCAGTCTCAAAAAAAAAAAAAAAAAAAAAAAAAAAAAAAAAGAAAGAAAGAAACTAACACAGGACCTGGTGCAGTGGCTCAAACCTGTAATCCCAGCACTCTGGGAACCCAGGGCAGGCGGATCACCTGAGGTCAGGAGCTCAAGACCAGCCTGACCAACATGGAGAAACCTCAACTCCATTAAAAATACAAAATTAGCCGGGCTGGGTGGTGCATGCCTATAATCTCAGCTACTCGGGAGGCTGAGGCAGAAGAATCACTTGAACTTGGGAGGCTGAGGTTATAGTGAGCCAGGTAAGCCGAGATCACACCATTGCACTGAAGCCTGGGCAACAAGAATGAAACTTCGTCTCAAAAAAAAGAAAGAAAGAAACTAATACGGAGTCCCCCCAACAACCTTTTTTCTATTTCAATTTGGATTTCTTCACATTCTCCCCTGTTAATCCCATATTTTTTCTAGATTAAGGTTTATTCTTTTGATTTGCTCAAGTACTGCCTCCAATATTATCCAAGAAAATGTATATATAGGGCCGGGCACAGTGGCTCATGCCTGTAATCCCAGCATTTTGGGAGGCCGAGGCAGGTGGATCACCCGAGGTCAGGAGTTCAAGACCAGCCTGACCAACAAGGTGAAACTCCATCTCTACTAAAAATACAAAAATTAGCCAGGCATGGTGGCAGGTGCCTGTAGTTGCAGTTACTCAGGAGGCTGAGACAGGAGAATTGCTTGAACTAGGGAGGCAGAGGTTGCAGTGAGCCAAGATCACGCCACTGCACTACAGCCTGGGTGACAGGGTGAGACTCCATCTTCCCTGCCCCCAAAAAAGGGGTTATATATAAAATAATTTTTTTTTTTTTTTTTTTGAGACGGAGTTTCGCTCTTGTTACCCAGGCTGGAGTGCAATGGTGGGATCTCGGCTCACCACAACCTCCGCCTCCTGGGTTCAGGCAATTCTCCTGCCTCAGCCTCCTGAGTAGTTGGGATTACAGGCACGCGCCACCATGCCCAGCTACTTTTTTGTATTTTTAGTAGAGACGGGGTTTCACCATGTTGACCAGGATGGTCTCGATCTCTTGACCTTATGATCCACCCGCCTCGGCCTCCCAAAGTGCTGGGATTACAGGCTTGAGCCACCGCGCCCGGCCATAAAATAATTTTTAAGCCCTTGCATGTCTAAAAATATATTCTCATATTTTTATTGTGTTTTTTACATTTGATTGGATATTCCTTTTGTTTCCTTTTTTTTTTTTTTTTTGAGACAGAGTTTCGCTCTTGTTACCCAGGCTGGAGTGCAATGGCGGGATCTCAGCTCACCACAACCTCCGCCTCCTGGGTTCAGGCAATTCTCCTGCCTCAGCCTCCTGAGTAGCTGGGATTACAGGCATGAGCCACCATGCCCAGCTAATTTTTTGTATTTTTAGTAGAGACAGGGTTTCACCATGTTGACCAGGATGGTCTCGATCTCTCAACCTCGTGATCCACCCGCCTCGGCCTCCCAAAGTGCTGGGATTACAGGCTTGAGCCACCATGCCCGGCCTTTTTTTTTTTTTTTTTGAGACAGAGTTTCGCTCTTGTTACCTAGGCTGGAGTGCAATGGTGCGATCTCGGCTCACCACAACCTCCGCCTCCTGGGTTCAGGCAATTCCCCTGCCTCAGCCTAGTGAGTAGCTGGGATTACAGGCACGAGCCACCATGCCCAGCTAATTTTTTGTATTTTTAGTAGAGACGGGGTTTCACCATGTTGACCAGGATGGTCTCGATCTCTCGACCTCGTGATCCACCTGCCTCGGCCTCCCAAAGTGCTGGGATTACAGGCTTGAGCCACCGCGCCCGGCCTCGTTTTGTTTTGTTTTGAGACAGTTTTGCTCTTGTTGTCCAGGCTGGAGTACAATCACATGATCTTGGCTTACTGCAACCTCTGCCTCCTGGGTTCAAGCAATTTTTCTGCCTCAGTCTCCCACGTAGTTGGGATTACAGGCATGTGCCACCACACCCAGCTACTTTTGTATTTTTAGTAGAGACGGGGTTTCACCCTTTGGCCAGGCTGGTCTCGAACTCCTGTCCTCGTGATCCACCTGCCTCAGCCTCCCAGAGTACTGGGATTACAGGCATGAGCCACTGCACCCGGCCTAATATTCTATCTTTAAGGAATATTCAATCAAGGCCAGGCACAGTGGCTCACGCCTGTAATCCCAGCACTTTGGGAGGCTGAGGTGGGTGGATCATCTAAGGTCAGGAGTTCAAGACCAGCCTGACCAACATGGTGAAACCTCATCTTTTAAAAAATAAAAAAATTAAAAAAAATAAAAATAAAAATAGCTGGGCGTGGTGGCAGGAACCTGTAATCCCAGCTACTCAGGAGGTTGACGCAGGAGAATCGCTTGAACCCGGGAGGCGGAAGTTGCAGTGAGCCAAGATCTCGCCAATGCACTCCAGCCTCGGCAACAACAGTGAAATTCAATCTCAAAAAAAAAAAAAGAAGGAAAAAGAAAAAAGAAATAGAATTTTAGGGGCCAAGGGTGGTGGCACATGCCTGTAATCCCAGCACTTTGGGAGGCCTAGGCAGGCAGATCATAAGGTCAGGAGTTCAAGACCAGCCTGGCCAACATAGTGAAACCCCATCTCTACAAAAAATACAGAAATTAGCCTGGCATAGTGGTTCATGCCTGTAATCCCAGCTACTCAGGAGGCTGAGGCAGAAGAATTGCTTGAACCCATGAGGCAGAGGTTGCAGTGAGCCAAGATCGTACCACTGATCTTCAGCCTGGGCAACAGAGTGAGACTCTGTCTCTCGGAAAAAAAAAAAAAAAAAAGAAACTGAATTCTAGGTTGAAATGATTGGACATTGAATTCTAGGTTGAAAAGAATTCCCCCAAGATTTTGAAGAGTTTTCCTCTGCCTAGAATACTCATTTAAAAAAAAAAAAGATTGACTTTAATTTTTACAGCAGTTTCAGAGTTACAGAAAAATTAAGAGTAAAGAGAATTCCCGTATATCATCTACCCAGTTTCCCCTATTATCAGCATCTCACATTACATTTCATTTGTTATAATTAATGAACTATTATTGATACATTGTTTTTTTTACTTTTCGTTCTTGTTACCCAGGCTGGAGTGCAATGGCGCAATCTCGGCTCACCGCAACCTCTGCCTCCTGGGTTCAGGCAATTCTCCTGCCTCAGCCTCCTGAGTAGCTGGGATTACAGGCACACGCCACCATGCCCAGCTAATGTTTTTTTTGTATTTTTAGTAGAGACGGGGTTTCACCATGTTGACCAGGATGGTCTCGATCTCTTGACCTCGTGATCCACCGCCTCAGCCTCCCAAAGTGCTGGGATTACAGGCTTGAGCCACCGCACCCGGCCTGTTTTTTTTACTTTTTCAATTAAATTTAATTTTTGTTTTATTTATTTATTTTTAGACCGAGTTTTGCTCTTGTTGCCCAGGCTGGAGTGCAATGGCATGATCTTGGCTGACCATAACTTCCACTTCCTGGGTTCAAGCAATTCTTCTGCCTCAGCCTCCCGAGCAGCTGGGATTATAGGCATGCACCAACATGCCTGGCTAATTTTGTATTTTTAGTAGAGACAGGGTTTCTCCATGTTGGTCAGGCTGGTCTTGAACCCCCAACCTCAGGTGATCCACCCACTTTGGCCTCCCAAAGTGCTGGGATTACAGGGGTGAGCCACCATGCCTGGCTTTTAAATTCTTTTTTTAGCCACAGAATCTCATTCTGTCACCCAGGCTGGAGTACAGTGGCATGATCATAGCTCACTGCAACCTCTAACTTCTGGGCTCAAGCAATCTTCCCTCATCAGGATCTGGAGTAGTTGGTACTACAGGCATGCAACACTAAGTATGATCTATTCCTGTTGCTACTGACCTTGCTCACCTCGCTGAGGTAGTATTTATTTGCTAGGTTTTTTTTTTTTTTTTTGAGACGGAGTTTCGCCCTTGTTACCCAGGCTGGAGTGCAATGGCGCGATCTCGGCTCACTGCAACTTCTGCCTCCTGGGTTCAGGCAATTCTCCTGCCTCAGCCTCCTGAGTAGCTGGGATTACAGGCACGTGCCACCATGCCCAGCTAATTTTTTGTATTTTTTTTTTTTTTTAGTAGAGACGGGGTTTCACCATGTTGACCAGGATGGTCTCGATCTCTTGACCTCGTGATCCACCTGCCTCAGCCTCCCAAAGTGCTGGGATTACGGTGTTTGTTTTTTGAATACTTCCTCTTTCTGACACTACAACATTCTCTAGGCTCACTTTGTGTATTTTCTGCCCCAGTCCTAGAATCAGCCATTTCTCCAAGGAGCCTAGGTTGATTTTACTGTAGAATGGTATTACAAACCAAGATCTGGGTGCAAAGTATGCTTTGTATGGAGTATTATTGCTTCTAGGCTCTCTCAGCTGATAAGACAATTAAATTTATGTATTTACACTAACGAGTATATAGACATAGCCATAATTTTTAGCTATGTATCTATTTAAAAATAAACAGGAGTTCATACTGGTGCCTCCAACTCTAATCCATGGCCAGATGGATCATTCTAGCCTCCTCCCCTTGCTTATCTATAAACCCACTAGAACAGTGAGAGGCTCAGGTCTGTAATCTCAACATTTTGAGAAGCCAAGGCAGGAAGATCACTTGAGCCCAGGAGTTCAAGACTAGCCTGGGCAACAAAGTGAGACCTCATCTCTACAAAAAAAAAAAAAAAAAAAAAAAAAGAGCAGGCATGGTGGCATGGCCCTGTAGTCCCTGCTACTGGGCAGGCTGAGGTGGGAGGATCCACTGATCCCAGGAGATTGAGGCTGCAGTGTGCTACGATTGCACCACTGCACTCTACTAGCTGGGCCACAGAAATCCAGCTAATTTTTAATTTTTTCAGAGACAAGATACTGCTTTGTTGCCCAAGCTGGCCTTAAACTTCTGGCTTCAAGTGATTCTGCCACCCCAGCCTCCCAAAGTGCTGGGATTACAAGAATGAGCCACTGCACTTGGCCGAAATAGCTACTTTTTTTAGACTGAGTCTCGCTCTGGTGGCCAGGCTGGAGTGCAGTGGTGCAATCTCGGCTCACTGCAACCTCTGCATCCTGGGTTCAAGCGATTCTCCTGCCTTAGCCTCCCGAGTAGCTGGGATTACAGGTGCTTGCTACCACACCCCGCTTTTTTGTATTTTTAGTAGAGATGGGGTTTCACCATGCTAGCCAGGATGGTCTTGATCCCCTGACCTCGTGATCCACCTGCCTTGGCCTCTCAAAGTGCTGGGATTATAGGTGTGAGCAACCGCGGCTGGCTAGTTTTTATATTTTAGTGGAGACGGGGTTTCACTATGTCCGCCAGGATGGCCTCGATCTCTTGACCTCGTGATCTGCCCGACTCGGCCTCCAGTGCTGGGATTCCAGGCGTGAGCCACCGCGCCCGGCTATCAGATCCAGTCTTACTACGACTAGTTTCTTCAGGTGCCCAGCCTCAAAGACAAACTCTTTGCTCCCTTACTGAGACACGCTTTCTTTCACCTTGCTTGCTCCCGTTAGCTCTTCAAGAAACCTTTCTTGGGTGGGGCGCAGTGGCTCATGCCTGCAATTCCAACACTTTGGGAGTCCGACGCGGGCGGATGACTTGAACCCAGAGTTCGAGACCAGCCTGGGCAACACGGTTGAAACCCTTATATCTACTAAAAATACAAAAGTCAGCTGAGCTTGGTGGCGCGCGACTGTAATTCCAACTACCCAGGAGGCTGAGGCAGGAGACTTGCTTGAACCCGGGAAGCGGAGGTAGCAGTGAGCGGCGCTGAACCGGGGGGGCGCAGACTGCTGTGAGCCAAGATCGCGCCGCTGCACTCCAGCCTCGGCGACAGAGTGAGACTTCGTCTCTGAAAACAAACCAAAACAAAACCTTTCTTGACAACCCAGTGACCACTGCCCCTAAGGCCGCCTTAGGCTCCCACTCTCTGAGATTCTGCAGCACTTCGCATTTCCCTAGCGCCGCCCTGAGGACTCTGCGTTGTGTACTAGTCTGTCACCAATCTGCGAGTTACAAGGCAGAGACTAACTTCTTAGGTTTAGCACGTAATAGGCATAATCAACATTTACTGTTTAATTGAAACAAAATTAAAACTGGGCGCTGTCTCAATCTCCATTTGTAATCGGCCCTAACTGCACTGGCAGTCTTTCCCGTTTTTCTGTTTTCCATTCGCTTGCGTACCTAGCTCTCCCGCTCCTTTACAAAAGAAACCCGAAGAACGCAAGCACAGCCAGCTACAACGAAAAACTCTCAAACGGACAAGATGGCGGCCACCTCGCGCGCCTCTTAGTTCCACCCACTCGGGGAGGAGGTCTGCGTCACGTGACCTCCCCCCTTCCTGGGTCCGCCTTCCACCGCAGTGCCTGACGGGAGGCGGAGCGGCGAACGAGGCCGTCGGCCATTTTGTGTCTGCTTCCTGTGGGAGGCGGTGGAAGCCGTTGGGTCGGGAAAGTGAGCAATTTTTCGCTTCGTTTCTCCTGCTTCTTTTTTCCTCCCTTTTACTTTATAGAGCGCAGTTATGGGTCGCAAGAAGAAGAAGCAGCTGAAGCCGTGGTGCTGGTATCCTTTGTCGGTTTGAAGTCGAGGTCGCGCTGGGGTGCCGGTGGTTGGGGCCTGGGACCAGGAGGCCTGGGTTCGGCCCATGCCGTGGAGGGTTTGTATCTAGGCCTCGGCGTGGGTGGCCTGGTGGCTGGGATTGGACTTGGGAAAGCTTCTGGGAAAGTGGAGTTCCGAGGTCGAGAGGGTTCTTGAAGTTGTGGGTCGTGTGACTATGTGACTCAGGAGGATCTGGTTTGGTGCGAATTTTGGACTCAGTGGGAGGCGGCCTGGACCCCGCCGCCAAGGACGGTGACCCCTAGGGACCTTCAGACACACACGGTTGTTTTAGTGACGATTCAACAAAGGGACTTTTTCTTCGAGTGCGAAAGGCTTATTAATTCCAGGGAGGGTTGAAGAGCTTCCCAGTCTGTCACCCACTTTCTCTGTTTTTATTTTACGTGTGTGTGTTTTTGTGTTTGTATTTTCGAATTGGCGGTTTAGTAAAGGCTCAAGTTAGTCCACCCTTTTTTTCTTTTCGGGGCCAGGGGAGAACTAGCTTCCGTCTCTCACCCAGAGGCGCCTTAATCTTCAGGAAGCGTTCGGACAGGGTGGAGTTTCTGTTACCCAACTTTGTAGACAGACTAAAATGCCTCTTATTTGAAAGGAAAACTATTAATAAGTGTGGCATTATTTGATGCCATTTCCAGAGTCGTTGATATTCTTTACGTTAAAATTGATTTTGACCGGGCGCGGTGGCCCATGCCTGTAATCCCAGCACTTTGCAAGGCCGAGGCGGGCGGATCACTAGGTCAAGAGATCGAGACCACGGTGAAACTCCGTCTCTACTAAAAATACAAAAATTGGCTGGGCGTGTTGGTGCGCGCCTGTAGTCCCAGCCATTTGGGAGGCTGAGGCAGGAGAATCGCTTGAACCAGAGAGGGAGGTTGCAGTGAGCTGAGATTGTGCCACTGCATTCTCGACTGGGCGACAGAGCAAGACTCCGTCACCCCCCCCCCCAAAAAAAAAGATTTTATATACTATCTTGTACGTAAGGCGGCCTTTACAGTTCTGCATTTATTTTTTATTTTCGATTTTAGTTTTGGAGACAGTCTTGCTCCGTCGCCAGGCACCAGGCTGGAGTGCAGTGGTGCCATCTCGGCTCACTGCAACCTCTGCCTCATGGATTCAAGCAATTCTCCTGCCTCAGCCTCCCGAGTAGCTGGGACTACAGGTGCGCGCCGACACGCCAAGCTAATTTTTATATTTTTGGTAGATACGGGGTTTCACCATGTTGACGAGGATGGTCTCGATCTCTTGACTTAGTGATCTGCCCACCTCGGCCTCCCAAAGTGCTGGGATTACAGGTGTGAGCCACCGCTTCTTGCCAGTTGTACGTTTATGTAACAGTTTAAAAAATAGCTTAAATACGGTTACGAATTTTGTAATGTGATTTTAGGAAAATCTGAGTTGTGAGGTAAGAATTCTGTTTTACTAATTTAGGGTATCTGAATTTAAATACAGTCCTTGGCAACTTAAATTTATATCGAATTGGAAACAGCTTTATGGATTGTTCATTTGAAATTATGTGATTGTTGTTAATCATATAGTTAATCTTAGATTCTAAATATTTCCTAATTCCTACTCCGGTTATTGTTATCGTTTACATAGCTAGTGAAGTAATTGTTCTGATAGAAACTTGGAGATTTCTTAACTCTTTCTTGTCCTCAGTGTGCATTTGTAAGTGTTGAAATTTATAATAAAAGTTAATTTCCCAAAGATCTCTGTTAAACAGGAATTTGATAAAGTATATTGCTGATTACTAAGATGTGTTTATTGTGGTAGTGAAGAGAGATGGGCTTCCAGGAAATTGAAAATACTGAAATTACATGCCAAATGTTGTACCTAATTGTGTAATAAATATCAAAAGCAAAGTTTCTATACAGTACCATTTTGGTTTTAGCTGTTCCCATATTGTAATGTTTTTATTATAGGCAGTGTCACCGTTATGCTGTTTTTGTGCCTTAACAGTATTGATTAGGTATTGTAATAGAGATTTTGATGATGAGAAGATCCTAATACAGCACCAAAAAGCAAAGCATTTTAAATGCCATATATGTCACAAGAAATTGTATACAGGACCTGGCTTAGCTATTCATTGCATGCAGGTAAGGATTTATTGTCCCCTTGTGATTTGGAAGCAACTTGAAAGAATAATCTTTTATTTCTCTGACAAATGTAATTTTTTTTTTTTTTTTGGAGACCGAGTCTTGCTCTGTCACCCAGGCTGGAGTGCAGTGGCACAATCTGGGCTTAATGCAACATCCGTCTCCCAGCTTCAAGCAGTTCTCCTCCTTAGCCTCCTGAGTAGCTGGGGTTACAGGAACCCACCACCACGCCTGGCTAGACGCGCCCCCGCCCCCCTGCCCGCTGACAGAATTTCTCTCTTATTGCCCAGGTTAGAGTGCAGTGGCATGACCTCAGCTCACCGCAACCTCTACCTCCCAGGTTCAAGCAATTCTACTTCAGCCTCCAGGATTACAGGCATGCAGCACCACGCCTGGTTAATTTTGTATTTTTTTAGTAGAGATGGAGTTTCTTAGTGTTGGTCAGGCTGGTCTTGAACTCCCAACCTCAGGTGAACCACCCACCTCCGCCTACCAAAGTGCTGGGATTACAGGCATGAGCCACCTTGCCTGGCCTAATTTTTGTATTTTTAGGAAAGACCGGGTTTCTCTATGTTGGCCAGATTGGTCTTGAACTCCTGATCTCAGGTGATCCACCCACCTTGGCCTCCCAAAGTGCTGCGATTACGAGTATGAGCCACTGCACCTGGCCAATGACTAATTTTTTTGTTCATTTACCTGCTGTAAAAGGTAAGGTAGCCAGTCAGCGTTAAAAACAGATTTGTTCAATAGCCATCAAGAAGATAAACAAAACTGGCTTTTTATGTTTAAAGAGACTTTATATTTGTATTTAGCCTGATAGTACTTTTCTAGGTTAGAGTGGTAACAGATTGGGATCACAAAATATTTCCGGAGTACTTGGCAGAGAACAGGGATCAGCAATTTTACTTTTGTTGGTTGTCTGGCCATAAGAATTAATACTTAATCAGTTGTCATTACTCACTGCTATTGGAGGATTTGTTACCGTCTGTAGCTTGGGGCTGAGTTTATTTCTTTTTTTTTTTTTGAGACGGAGTTTCGCTCTTGTTACCCAGGCTGGAGTGCAATGGCGCGATCTCGGCTCACCGCAACCTCCGCCTCCTGGGCTCAGGCAATTCTCCTGCCTCAGCCTCCTGAGTAGCTGGGATTACAGGCACGCGCCACCACACCTAGCTAGTTTTTTGTATTTTTAGTAGAGACAAGGTTTCACCATGTTGACCAGGATGGTCTCGATCTCTCGACCTCATGATCCACCCACCTCGGCCTCCCAAAGTGCTGGGATTACAGGCTTGAGCCACCGCACCCGGCCCCGGGGCTGAGTTTATTTCAACAGTTTATTTATTGGACTTCTTTTGGAATGGTAGCATTGTATTTTTTGCCCCCCCTGCCCCCCCCCTTTTTTTTTTGGAGACAGTGTCTTACTCTGTTGCCAGGCTAGAGTTCAGTGGTGCGATCGAAGCTCACTGCAACCTCCCGACTCCCTGGTTCAAGCAATTCTGCCTCAGCCTCCCGAGTAGCTGGGATTACAGGCATGTGCCATCACACCCAGCTGATTTTTATATTTTTAGTAGAGATGGGGTTTCACCGTGTTGGCCAGAATGGTCTCCATCTCTTGACCTCGTGATCTGCCCACCTTGGCCTCCCAAAGTGCTGGGATTACAGCCGTGAGCCACTGCACCCAGCCTTTTGCTTTTATTTTTAAGAGATGGCCTTGCTCTGTGGCCCAGGCTGGTTTGCAGTGACATGATTATGGCTCACTGCAGCCTCAAATCTCCTGGGCTCTAGCCATCTTCCTGCCTCATTCTTCCAGAGCCCTGAGATTACAGGCGTGAGCCACTGTGCTGGCCCAGCATTGTATTTCATTTAATAATTTCTAGGTTTCTTGAGTTCTTTTACCAGTAAAGAGTGAGAGTATTGTAATTTATATTTTTAAGATCTAGTAAGTACCTTCATGTCTTATTCAACATTATTCTACTTTTTTTTTTTTTTTTTTTTTTTTTTTTTGAGACAGAGTTTCGCTCTTGTTACTCAGGCTGGAGTGCAATGGCGTGATCTTGGCTCACCGCAACCTCCGCCTCCTGGGTTCAGGCAATTCTCCTGCCTCAGCCTCCTGAGTAGCTGGGATTACAGGCTTGAGCCACCACACCTGGCCTATTCTATTTTTGTTAGTCTTGGAGCTGTCTATAGTTTTGCTTAATTAGACCATGGAGAAATATGAGTTGAGCAAATACCCAATCATTGGAAACTACTATTGGTGGGAGGTAGGGAGACATGATTTCTCCAGGTTTAAAGTTAAATTTATATAGATCCTTTTCACTCCAGATACTTTAAGAACAATTTAGTATTCATTTTAAAATGTTGACCAGGTGCAGTGGCTCATGCCTGTAATCCCAGCGCTTTGGGAGGCCAAGACAGGGGGATTACCTGAGGTCAGGAGTTAGAGACCAGCCTGGCCAACATGGTGAAACCATGTCTCTACCAAAAATGCAAAAACTATCTGAGCGTAGTGGTGGACACCTGTAGTCCTGGATACTCGGGGGATTGAACAGGAAAATTGCTCGAAAACACGGGAGGCAGAGGTTGCAGTGAGCCAAGATTGTGCCACTGCATGCCAGCCTGGGTGACAGAGTGAGACTCCTTTTAAAAAAAAGGTTGGAGAACCTGCTACATGCTAGACCCACAGCTGTTCACTGTTGAAGCCACTTGTTTTTTTTTTTTTTTTTTTTCTTTTTTCTTTTGAAGCCACTTGTTAGATGTGGCTATTTAAAATTAAAATCATGTAAAAATTACTCAGTTTCTCTGTCACTTAGCTACATTTCCAGTGCTCTGTAACCTCATGTGGCTGGGTGGATAATTATTGTATTGGATAATACAGAGAAGAACATTTTCTTTTGATTGATTGACAGGGTCTCACTCTGTTGCTCAGGCAGGGGTACAGATCATAGCTCACTGCGACTTTGAACTCCCTTTCTCAATTGATCTCCTACCTCAGCCTCCCGAGTACCTGGGACCACAGATGTGTGCCATCATACCTGGCTTTTAAAATAATTTTATTTTTATAGAGACAGGGTCTCACTATGTGGCCCAGGCTGGTCTCCCAACTCCTGGGATCAAGTGATTCTCCCACCTCAGCCTCCCAAAGTTCTGGGATTACAGTTGTGAGCCACTGTGCCCAGCCATTTTCTATTTTTTTTTGTTTGTTTGTTTGTTTGTTTGTTTTTGTTGTTTTGGACAGGGTCTTGCTCTGTTGCCAGGATGGAATACTGTGGTGCGATCTCAGCTCACTGCAACCTCTGCCTCCGCGGTTTAAGCAGTTCTCCTGTCCCAGCCTCCGGAGTAGCTGGAACTATAGGCGTGTGCCACCATGCCCAGCTTTTTTGTATTTTTAGTAGAGATGGGGTTTTACCATGTTGGCCAGCATGGTCTTGATCTCCTGACCTTGTGATCTGCCAGCCTGGGATCCCAGAGTGCTGGGATTACAAATGTAAGCCACCACACCTGGCCATTTTCTTTAATTCTGAATTAAATGGGGGTTTAAATAGAGGTGTATGCTCTGGTACCTTTATTTCTTTTTATTTTTCGAGACAGAGTTTTGCTCTGTTGTGCAGGCTGGAGTGCAGTGGTGTGATCTCGGCTCACTGCAGCCTCTGCCTCCTGGGTTCAAGTGATTCTTGTGCTTCATTTAGCCTCTGGAGTAGCTAGGATTACAGGCATGCACCACTCTGCCCACCTGTTTTGTTTTGTTTTGTTTTTTGTATTTTTAGTAGAGATGGGGTTTCGCCACATTGGCTGGGTTGATCTCTCAAACTCCTCGCCTCAAGTGATCCACCTGTTTTGGCCTTCCAAAGTATGAGATTACAGGCATAAGTCACTGCATCTGGCATCTGTTAGACTCTTTTGGGAGAGGGAGTTTTGCTCTTGTCTCCCAGGCTAGAGTATGGTGATACGATCCTGGCTCACTGCAACCTCCACTTTCTGGATTGAAGGGATTCTCCTGTCTCCACCTCCTGAGTAGCTGGGATTACAGGTGCTTGCCACCATGCCTGGCTAATTTTTGTATTTTTAGTAGAGGTGGGATTTTATTTTTTTTCTGTTACTTTATTTTATTTTTAAAAATTTATTTCGGCAGGTGAGTTGTTACACATTACTTAGTGGATTCTGACTTCCATGGCCCACCGTCCTGCTGAGACGGGGTTTTACCATGTTGGCCAGGCTGGTCTTGATCTCCTGACCTTAAGTGGGCCACAGCGCCCAGCCCTGTTAGACTTTTTGAAAGGATTTTTCTGGCTGCAGGGTTGAAAATAGACTGCAGAGGCCGGGCGCGGTGGCTCAAGCCTGTAATCCCAGCACTTTGGGAGGCCGAGGTGGGTGGATCACGAGGTCGAGAGATCGAGACCATTCTGGTCAACATGGTGAAATCCCGCCTCTACTAAAAATACAAAAAATTAACTGGGCATGGTGGCACGTGCCTGTAATCCCAGCTACTCAGGAGGCTGAGGCAGGAGAATTGCCTGAACCCAGGAGGCGGAGGTTGCGGTGAGCCGAGATCACGCCATTGCACTCCAGCCTGGGTAACAAGAGCGAAACTCATGTCTCAAAAAAAAAAAAAAAAAAAGGAAAAGAAAAGAAAAAAGAAAATAGACTCCAGAGTACAGTGAGACCAGTTTAGAAAACTTGAACTATTCCAGACTAGAGGAGATGGTGACAAGAGACCAGAGTTTGATAGGTTAGGTATGGGTTATGAGAAAAAGGAGTTGAAGATGATCCCAAGATGTTTGGTCTGGCTAGGTTCAGTGGCTCACGCCTGTAATTGGCACTTTGGGAGGTTGAGATGGACTAATCACTTGAGCCTAATAGTTTGAGTCCAGCCTGGGCAATATAAT
The DNA here is from genome assembly GCF_048565385.1 of Saimiri boliviensis. Lineage (NCBI taxonomy): Eukaryota > Metazoa > Chordata > Mammalia > Primates > Cebidae > Saimiri > Saimiri boliviensis. The sequence goes on along the minus strand of NC_133465.1, from coordinate 27,285,958 downwards.
GTTACCCTGTCTCTACAAAAAACACAAAAATTAACTGGGCATGGTAGTATGTGCCTGTGTCCCAGCTATTCATGAGGCTGAAGCAGGAGAATGGCTTGAGCTGGGGAGGTCGAGGCTGCAATGAGCTGTGTTAGCACTACTGAACTCCAACCTGGGTTACAAGAGAGACCCTTCTCAAAAAAGTTTTATTTGAGCAATGTGAAAATGAGTTAGCATATACTGAAGATGTGGAAAGCTGCAGGGATAATAGGCTTAAGAATGAGAATAAGGGGCTGGGTGAGGTGGCTTAGGCCTGTAATCCCAGCACTTTGGGGGGCAGAGGCAGGTGGATCACCTGAGGTTGGGAGTTCAAGACCAGCCTGGCCAATGTGGTGAAACCCTGTCTCTACTTCAAATACAAAATTAGCCAGGCGTGGTGGTGCGTGCCTATAATCCCAGCTACTTAGAAGGCTGAGACAGGAGAATCGCTTGAACCCGGGAGGCAAGAGGTTTCAGTAAGCTAAGATCTTACCATTCCACTCCAGCCTAGGCAACAAGAGCCATACTCCGTCTCCAAAAAAAGAATGAGAGTAAGGGAGTCCTGTGTTAATTTTTTGAGTGAGGGTATGTTTGAGGTCTACTATTAAACAGATGGAACGGTTACCTAAGCGGTTTGCTGTGCAAGTCTGAAGTTCGTAGAAGTTAAAACTGGAGATAGAAATTTGGAAGGAAACTATGTAAGGGTGGCTAGTTTAAGCCGTGCTACTAGATGTTCTTTCAAGGGAGTATAGTGTGGATGGAAATTAGGTACTCTGTGCTCTGGGCCACTTCCAACATTTGAAGGTCAGGAGATTAAGGAATCATACAGGGAAACTGAAAGGTAGGAAAACTAAAAGTAGTGCCCTGGAAATCAATGACATATTTCAAGGAGTGAGTTATTTAACTGAGTCAAATGCTTGTGAGTGGTTTAGTAAGATGACAGATTGGGTTAATAAGGTCATTGATGATTTGACAAAGAGCGATTGCCAAGAGTGGTGAAGGTGATGAAGTGTGATTTTGGTGCTTTGAAGAGACAAAGGGAGAGGAAGTGGAGGCACTTAGGGAGTTGCACTATATGAAGAGCAGAGAAGTGGAGTGGAAGCTGCAAGGAGGTTAGTTGAGAAACAGTAACATTATTAATTGTCTAAGTGTTTTTATTTATGTAGTTTTATTTTCACAGCAACCCGTGAGATAGACCTGGGAGTTAAATCATGCTAATTTTATGGATGATAAACCCTAAGACATTATTAGTTAAGTTAGGTGTTTCCTTGTAGTTTGTCATCAGTGCTTGCTCCTGTCTTTTTTTTTTGAGACGGAGTTTCACTCTTGTTACCCAGGCTGGAGTGCAATGGTGCAATCTCGGCTCACCGCAACCTCCGCCTCCTGGGTTCAGGTAATTCTCCTGTCTCAGCCTCCTGAGTAGCTGGGACTGCAGGAACGTACCACCATGTCCAGCTAATTTTTTGTATTTTTAGTAGAGACGGGGTTTCACCATGTTGACCAAGGATGGTCTCTATCTCTTGACCTCATGATCCACCCGCCTCAGCCTCCCAAAGTGCTAAGATTACAGGCTTGAGCCACCGCACCCGGCGCTCCTGTCTTTCAACCAAGATCCTATGACTTTGCTTGGCAAGGTCCCAAGAAATCTAATTTCTGGCTGTACCGTAATAGATAAACCTTTAAATTCATAAATTGTTGCCCTTCTCATACATGTAGTGGAGATTAATGTGTATGTGAATGTAATTGTTCATAGAATGCTTGTAGCTTCATCTGTTTATCAAGAATAGCAAAATATTCCAAAAAAAAACCTTAAGAACCAAGGATGATTAAGTCACTTGTTGAGTAGCTTTATCCGTAAATATTTTAATTGCAATGTAAGGAATAGCTTTTAACAGACATGGAGATGATTTCTGAGTTTGATTTGCATGCCCCAGTTTCAAATCTTTTTTTTTTTTTTCCTTGAGACAGTTTTGCTCTTATTGCCCAGGCTGGAGTGCAATGGTATGATCTTGGCTCAGTGCAACCTCCATCTTCCAGGTTCAAGCAGTTATCCTGCCTCAGCCTTCTTAGTAGCTGGGAATACAGGCACGCACCACCACATCTGGCTAATTTTTGTTTTTTTGGTTTTTTTTGAGACAGAGTTTTGCTCTTGTTACCCAGGCTGGAGTGCAATGGCGCGATCTCGGCTCACCGCAACCTCCGCCTCCTGGGTTCAGGCAATTCTCCTGCCTCAGCCTCCTGAGTAGCTGGGATTACAGGCATGCGCCACCATGCCCAGCTAATTTTTTGTATTTTTAGTAGAGACGGGGTTTCACCATGTTGACCAGGATGGTCTCGATCTCTTGACCTCATGATCCACCCGCCTCGGCCTCCCAAAGTGCTGGGATTACAGGTGTGAGCCACCGCGCCTGGCCAAGCCTGGCTATATTCTAATTCTTCTTATGAGGCTGTTTCCTAAATCTTTACTTAATTCACACTTTAAACATTTCTGATTTGGATAGGACTACTGGTTATTGCTAAATAATTCAAGTAATCAAGATTATATGGTAAACTTGAAGGAATGTTTATTGAATGCTTACTGTGTGTTAGACATCTGGCCAAGTGTGTGTTTTGTTGTGTTTTGTTTTGTTTTAGTGGAGTCTTCACTGTTGCCCAGGCTGGAGTTTAAAGGTGCCATCTCGGCTCACTGCAACCTCCTCCTCATAGGTTCAAGTGATTCCCCTGCATCAGCATCCAGAGTAGCTGGGATTACAGGGATGCACCACCATGCCTGGCTAATTTTTGTATTTTTAGTAGAGACGCGGTTTCACCATGTTGTCCAGGCCGATTTCAAACTTCTGATCTTGCAATCCCCTGGGGCCTTGGCCTCCCAAAGTGCTAGGATTACAGATGTGAGCCACCGCACCTAGCTGAACATTGATTTTTTTTAACATTATACCAAGTGGTCTTTGATTCATTTGGAATTACTCTTTAAAAAGACTTATCAGGCCGGGCGCCGTGGCTCACCCCTGTAATCCCAGCACTTTGGGAGGCTGAGGCAGGTGGATCACGAGGTCAGGATATCGAGACCATCCTGGTCAACATGGTGAAACCCCATCTCTACTAAAAATACAAAACATTAGCTGGGCATGGTGGCGCGGCCTGTAGTCCCAGCTACTCTGGAGGCTGAGACAGGAGAATTGCCTGATCCCGGGAGGCGGAGGTTGCGGTGAGCCGAGATCACGCCATTGCACTCCAGCCTGGGTAACAAGGGCGACACTCGATCTCAAAAAAAAAAAAGACTTTTATCTTATGGAAATTGTTGTTGTTAGGTACATAAAGAAACAATAGATGCCGTACCAAATGCAATACCTGGGAGAACAGACATAGAATTGGAAATATATGGTATGGAGGGTATTCCAGAAAAAGATATGGATGAAAGACGACGACTTCTTGAACAGAAAACACAAGGTAAATATTGAAATAAATTGTTTTTTTGTTTTTTTAAAATTTGAGACAGAGCCTTACTTGGTTGGAGTATAGTTGTAGGATCCTGGCTCTCTGCATCTTCTGGCTCCGGGGTTTAAGTGATCCTTGTTTTTTGTTTGTTCTGAAATGGAGTCTGTCTCGCTCTGTCACCCAGGGGCATGATCTTGGCTCACTGCACTGCTACCTCTGCCTTCCAGGTTCAAGCAATTCCTACCTCGGCTTCCTGAGTGGGGCTACAGGCATGCACCACCATGCCTGGCTAATTTTTGTGTTTTTAGTAGGCACAGGGTTTTACCATGTTGGCCAGGCTGGTCTCAATCTGCAGACTTCAAGGGTGATCTGCCTGCCTCGGCCTCCCAAAGGGCTGGGATTACAGGCGTGAGCTGTCATGCCTAGCCTTAAGTGATTATTGTGCTTCAGCCACCTGACTAGCTGGGACTACAGGTGTGTGCCACCACGCCCAGCTAATTTTTGTATTTTGTTTTTATTTATTTTTGTATTTCTTTTGAGGCAGAGTCTAGCTCTGTCGGCCAGGCTGGAGTGCAGTGGCTCAATTTCTGTTCACTGCAACCTCTGCTTCCCAGGCTCAAGTGATTCTCGTGCCTCCGCTACTCGGCTGGGATTTTGGGCGTGCACCACTATGCCCAGCTATTTTTTTGTTGTTGTATTTTTAGTAGAAATGGCGTTTCACCATGTTGCCTAGGCTGGTCTCAATCTCCTGGCCTTAAGTGATCCAACTGCTTCAGCCTCCCAAAGTGCTGGGATTACAGACGTGAGTCACCACAGCTGGCCTACTTTTTGTAGTTTTTAGTAGAAATGGGGTTTCACCATGTTGATCAGGCTGGTCTCAAAATCCTGACTTCAAGTAGTCTGTCTGCCAAGGCCTCCCAAAGTGCTGGGATTGTAGGTGTAAGCCACCATGCCTTTCCCCTTGTGACAATATTCTTTTTTCAGCCTCACTTTAGCCCAGAGTTACTATTTTCAATTATAAATTTAGTGGTAAGGTAGTTGCAGTGCCTCACACCTAGTCTCAGCACTATGGGCAGGCAGTACAGGAAGGTTGCTTGAGCCCAGAAATTGGAGACCAACCTAGGCAACATAGAGTGACACTCTATTTACAAAAAAAAATTTTTTTAAAAATTAGCCAGGCGTGGTGGCACATGACTATAGTCTCAGCCGAGGTGGGAAGATCTCTTGAGCCTAGGGCATTGAGGCTTCAGTGAGCTGTGAATGCTCCAGTCCAGCCTGGGCAACAAAATTGAGACCCTATCTAGATGAATCGATTGATTGCTTGTTATAAGATAGATAAAATTTAATGGTAGATGATAGATTTATTCGGAATTTTAAATTTGAGTTGTTTTTGAAGATATGTACTTAGGTTGTACCATTTGGATCATTCTGTTTTCTTATTATTCACAGTTGAATTCCACATAGAATTAGCAAGTGTTAAGGCATATGAAAATGCTAGACCCCTATAATTTCAGTGCTTTGGGTTGCTGAGGCTGGAGGATTACTTGAGGCCAAAAGTTTGAGACCCCATCTTTACCCAAAACAAAACAAAAAAAGGGCTGGTTTGGCATGTGCCTGTAGTCCTAGCTACTTGGGAGACTGAGGCAGGAGGATCCCTTCAGCCCAGGAGTTTGAGAGTGCAGTGAGCTGCAATCGTGCTCCTGCACTCCAGCGTGGTTCACAGAGCAAGACCCTGTCTATTAAAAATTTTAAAGAAAAAATACTGGTTTAGGATAATCATTTTACCATTTATGGGAAAGAAAGAACATTAACCTTGTTTAACATAAGGTGAAAACACATTTGAAGAACATGGAACAGTACTAATTGAATTTTGGGGGAAGAAAACTCTCATGAATTAATTGTATCGAAATACATTTTTTTCTTTTTTTTTTTTTTGAGACGGAGTTTCGCTCTTGTTACCAAGGCTGGAGTGCAATGGCACGATCACGGCTCACCGCAACCTCCGCCTCCTGGGTTCAGGCAATTCTCCTGCCTCAGCCTCCTGAGTAGCTAGGATTACAGGCACGTGCCACCATGCCCAGCTAATGTTTTGTATTTTTTTTTTTTTTTTTTTTTTTTTTTTTTTGAGACAGAGTTTCGCTCTTGTTACCCAGGCTGGAGTGCAATGGCGCGATCTCGGCTCACCGCAACCTCCGCCTCCTGGGTTCAGGCAATTCTCCTGCCTCAGCCTCCCGAGTAGCTGGGATTACAAGCACGTGCCACCACGCCCAGCTAATTTTTTGTATTTTTAGTAGAGACAGGGTTTCACCATGTTGACCAGGATGGTCTCGATCTCTTGACCTCGTGATCCACCCGCCTCGGCCTCCCAAAGTGCCGGGATTACAGGCTTGAGCCACCGCGGCCGGCCATGTTTTGTATTTTTAGTAGAGATGGGGTTTCACCATGTTGACCAGGATGGTCTCGATCTCTTGACCTCGTGATCCACCCGCCTCGGCCTCCCAAAGTGCTGGGATTACAGGCTTGAGCCACTGCGCCCGGCCAAAATACATATTTTTAAAATATTGAATGTTGTAAATCAACTTGTTCAGTTTTTACTTTATGGAAAGAATTTTTTTTTAACAGAAAGTCAAAAAAAGAAGCAACAAGATGATTCCGATGAATATGATGATGACGACTCTGCAGCCTCAACTTCGTTTCAGCCACAACCTGTTCAACCTCAACAAGGTTATATTCCCCCCATGGCACAGCCAGGACTGCCACCAGTGCCGGGAGCACCAGGAATGCCTCCAGGTAGCACATAGGATTGCTTAAAGTCTGACATTCTTAGGACTTTATTTATACTGTATCAGAGTATACCTTATTCACTCTGACTCTTTAACATTTGTTATTATTTTGATTGAAATTCTTGCTTGTAGGCATACCTCCATTAATGCCAGGTGTTCCTCCTCTGATGCCAGGAATGCCACCAGTTATGCCAGGGATGCCACCTGGGTAAGAAAATTCTTTTAATTGTCTTGTGGGCTTGTGCCTAGTAATGATCTTTTTCAATCTGGATGTTATACGAATGAAATGTTACTTTCTGTTTTTTGTTTCTAGAAGGTATGGGCTCTGTAAATCTTGTCTAATAAAGGGATCAACCAGTAAATTTAAGGAATATGAATTTGCTTCTGAAGAATAGATTTTTGTGTTTTAGGGTATATGTAAGCAACCATCTACTTTAACTACATTTGTGGTGGTTAAAGTAGTTGGTTATGTATAGATTTGAGTTTCTGAGATTCAGAACTACCTGTGACACTTTGTAGTTGCTACAAGAAGCAGTCAAACTCTGTAAATGATTTATTTGTCAAAGCATCAAAACTAAAAATGAATATGAGGTGCTTGTGCCCATCACTTTTACTTAAATGTTGTTGGATGTGAGAGGTATACAATACACTTTCCCACTGTATTTTGAAAATCACAGTTAGATTTTGATTTTGTCATACATTTTCACAGATTGCATCATCAGAGAAAATACACCCAGTCATTTTGCGGTGAAAACATGTAAGCATCTCATTCATAATGTAATTCAGGAGGTATAATCATAATGTCATTTTTTTATGTGTGTGTTTAATGGTATCTATTCAGTTGACTTCAAAACTTTTCTAACCTTCTTCACTAAAACTTGCAAGCTGATTAGCACAGGTCTCTTAAAGGAGGAAAATGAAACATCTTTTTAAGAAATAGTAATAGACCCATTTAAACTTACTTCAGATGTGTAGCGATTTTCTCCAAAGTATTGAAAGTAATGGGACCTGATAATAAGGGTTAGTGTTTAAGAAAGACTATATATTTTGTGAAATTACGTACTTCATTATTATAGGATGTAACGGAATTTTCTTTTCTTTTTTCTTTTTTCTTTTTTTTTTTTTTTTTTGTTTGTTTGTTTGTTTTTTTGTTTTTTGAGATGAAGCTTTGCTCTTGTTGCCCAGGCTGGAGTGCAATGGTGCAATTTCAGCTCACTGCAACCTCTGCTGCCTCGGTTCAAGTGGTGCTCCTGCCTCAGCTTCCTGGGTAGCTGGGATTACAGGCACGTGCCACCACACCCAGCTAATTTTTTTTTTTTTTTGGTCTTTTTTTGTTTTGTTTTGTTTTGTTTTTTGTGGAGAACGGGGTCTCGCTATATTGCCCAGGCAGGTCTTGAACTCCCGGGCTCAAGCTATCCTCCCGCCTCTGCCTCCCTAAGAGCTGGGATTACAGGTGTGAGCCACAGCGCCCGGCACTAATTTTTTATATTTTTAGTAGAGATGGGGTTTCATCATGTTGGCCAGCCTGGTCTCAAACTCCTGACCTCAGGTGATCTACCTGCCTCGGCTTCCCAAAGTGCAGGGATTACAGGCATGAGCCACCTCGCCTGGCCTGTAATGGAATTTTCTAAAAAAAATCTCTCAATGTAAATTAATTTTCTGATAAAAATTCTAAATCAAGAATTGAATATACTCACAAATTTTTTAAAAAATTTTGAAAGAGAATTGACCCCTTTTTCATTTTTTTAAAGTGAATTGGACACTGATTTGAAGGTGAGCTCTTGTAGGGGAAAAAAATAAATGGGTCGTGTTTTTAAGTCATGGTTTAGTGTTAGGTAGCTATTGTAAATAGTAGGCCATCTGGATTTACTTTTGAGTGTCTCTAAATTTGGTAGTTGTATTTCCTTTCTCTTAAAATATATGTATGTATGTGTATAAAGACAGGGTCTCTCACTCTTGTCGCCCAGGCTACATTGCAGTGGCACAATCACAGCTTGCTGCAGCCTCGACTTCCTGGGCTCAAGTGATCCTCCCACCTCAGCACCCTGAGTATCTGGGACTACAGGTGCACACTATTACACCCAGCTAGTGTTTAAAATTTTTACTTTTTTTTTTTTTTTTTTTTTTTTTTTAAACAAGATAGGGCCTCACTTTTTTGCCCAGGCTGGTCTTGAAGTCCTGGGTTCAAGCAGTCCTTGAGCCTTGGCCTCTCAAAGTGCTGGGATTAGGCATGAGTTGTCACACCTAGCCAAATAAAAACTCTCATTTCACACGGTACGTTCATTCTTCCTTTGCAAAATGCAACACAACTCTAAAATAGAGATTTCTTCTTCTTCTTTTTTTTGTGTTTGTTTTTTGAGACGGAGTTTTGCTCTTGTTACCCAGGCTGGAGTGCAATGGCGCAATCTTGGCTCACCGCAACCTCCGCCTTCTGGATTCAAGCAATTCTCCTGCCTCAGCCTCCCGAGTAGCTGGGACTACAGGCGTGCGCCACCACGCCCAGCTAATTTTCGTATTTTTAGTAGAGATGGGGTTTCACCAGGTTGATCAGGATGGTCTCGATCTCTTGACCTTGTGATCCACCCGCCTCGGCCTCCCAAAGTGCTGGGATTATAGGCGTGAGCCATCGCGCCCGGCCTCTTCTTTTTATTTAATACTCTGTTGATATTTTCCAAGTGGAAAAAAAAATCGTGATTTTGCTTTCCAATTACACATACTTTACATGAGGCCTCTTGTGCATATTGAGAGTATATTTGTTCTCAATGACTTTAAATGTTTTGTCAACTTTTTTTTCTTTTATTGGTAAACCAAAGAGTTTGCTGGGTTTTAGACCATTTATTTTGATAGGATTTTATAGTGTGTTGTGTGTTCTTTCAGCTTGATTCATTTTAATATTAGAGGTCAAATTCAAGTCTTTTAGCCGGAATATTTTTTAATGGTTTATGCTGTTCGTTAACTTAGTATTTCTTGAAATTTGCTTTCTAATAGAATGATGCCAATGGGTGGAATGATGCCACCTGGACCAGGAATACCACCTCTGATGCCTGGAATGCCACCAGGTATGATATGTTAGATAGTTTTCCTCTTACAGGTTTTATATAGACTTTACTTCTAAGTTTTTTAGACATTTGTGGGCCTTGGTATAATGAAATTTAAAAATTTCCCTCAGTTGCAAAGTGTTTAGTGTTATATGGACCCTTTAAAAAAAAAAGTATGTTTTAGTAGATATCTGAAGACCATGGTCCTTTTTTGAAGTTTGAAATAGATAATAGGTTTCAAAGCAGCCAAAGTGAGTCATGGCCTATGTGCTGAATCTCATGTACTTAAGAACACTAGTATTAAGAATTTTTTTTTTTTTAAGGAGTTTTGCTCTTGTCTGGGCTAGAGTACAATGGCACAATCTCTGCTTACTGCAGCCTCTGCCTCCTGGGTTCAAGCAATTCTCCTACCTTAGTCTTCTGAGTAGCTGAATTTGTAGGCATGTGCCACTATGCTTGGCTCAATTTTTGTATTTTTAGTTGAGACAGGTTTTTCTGTGTTGGTCAGACTGGTCTCAAACTCCCAACCTTAGGTGATCCACCTGCCTCAGCCTCCCACAGTGCTGGGATTATAGCCATGAGATACTGCACCCAGCCCTAAACAAACTGTATTAAATAGTGTAGCCATTTATTGTCTCAGTCAATGAAAAGAAACAAACAAAAAATATAATATATATATGTATATACACATGCACACACTTTTTTTTTTTTTTTTTTTTTTTTTTTGGAGATGGATGGAGATGGAATCTTGCTCTGTCACCAGGCTGGAGTGCTGTGGCGCCGTCTCGGCTCACTGCAACCTCTGCCTCCTGGGTTCAAGCAATTTTTCCGCCTCAGCCTCCTGAGTAGCTGGGACCACAGGCACGTGCCACTATGCCCAGCTAATTTTTGTATTTTTGGTAGAGACAGGGTTTCACCATGGCCAGGATTTCTTGAGCTCTTGATCCACTTGCCTTGGCCTCCCAAAGTACTTGGATTGAAGGCATGAGCCACTGTGCCTGCCCTTACACTTACTTTTATTTATTTATTTTTTTTGAGATGAAGTCTCGCTCTGTTGCCCAGGCTGGAGCACAGTGGCACAATCTCAGCTCATGGTAATCTGCCTCCTGGGTTCAAGTGATTTCTCCTGCCTCAACCTCCTGAGTAGCTGGGAGTAAGGTGCCCACCACCATGCCCAGCTAATTTTTGCATTTTTAGTAGAGATGGGATTTTGCCATGTTGGCCACGCTGGTCTTGAACTCCTGACCTGGTAGTTGATTGAAATAATTATTTTATATATTAGAAGAAGGCTAAATCAGTAGGACCAGTAAGCATAAATGCCAAATGTTTTGCCCACGTGTTAGGGTCTAGTGTTATCTTCTACTTTGTAAAATTCTGAAGCGGTACTGAGGGAAAATTTGAGGCAAGAATGTTGCATGGGGCAAATGCCTAAGTTCCTTGGACTTAATTGAGGTGTTGAGCAGTTAATTGTTAATAACTTTGTAGTGTAGAAGTAAGTGTTTTTTCCTACGCTAAATTTTTGAGGGACTTAGTCTCCCCAAACATTTCTTTTCTGCAGGTATGCCCCCGCCTGTTCCACGTCCTGGAATTCCTCCAATGACCCAAGCGCAGGCTGTTTCAGCTCCAGGTATTCTTAATAGACCACCTGCACCAACAGCAACTGTACCTGCTCCACAGCCTCCAGTTACTAAGCCTCTTTTCCCCAGTGCTGGACAGGTAAGGTGAAAATCCTAAAAAGAAGTACACTTATATTTAAAGATAAAGTGCAGTTGTTTACAGAATGCTTTGAAATTCTCAAAAGGTCAATTTTTTTTTTTTGGTCTATAATATTTTTATTATAATTTACTAAATATACTAAAAGGTGGCTTATCCACTTCCATGTTTATACATTGATTTCCTCTACTCATAAAAGGTTGAATGAAGCCAAAGTTAGTATGTTACTTTTCCATATTTGTGAACCGTGTATATTCTTAGCTTTTTTTTTTTTTTTTTTTTTTGAGACGGAGTTTCGCTCTTGTTGCCCAGGCTGGAGTGCAATGGCGCGATCTCGGCTCACCGCAACCTCTGCCTCCTGGGTTCAGGCAATTCTCCTGCCTCAGCCTCCTGAGTAGCTGGGATTACAGGCACGCGCCACCATGCCCAGCTACTTTTTTTTTTTGTATTTTTAGTAGAGACGGGGTTTCACCATGTTGACCAGGATGGTCTCGATCTCTTGACCTTGTGATCTACCCGCCTCGGCCTCCCAAAGTGCTGGGATTACAGGCTTGAGCCACCGCGCCCGGCCTTTTTTTTTTTTTTTTTTTTTAAAAACTAATGAAAGTTTAATACCTGGGGTGTTCAGAGGTCTTCCTTTACTGATTGAAGAATGAATGGAATGATACCAAAGCCAAAGATGAACATCCTTAAGACTATAGCAAATCATGTCAGGCTCTGCCTCTGGTATGGAACAGTGATGAGCTACAGTGCTGCCCTTGTGCTAAAATGGTGTCATTTAATGGCTTTTGACCTAGTCACACTTGTATTTCTTACTGGTCTTTTTTCAAAGCTTTTAAAACTTTTTCCAAAGCATAAGTGAAAGATGCTTCTGTTATTATGGTGTGCACATAATTGTTAAAACCTTAGCTTTTTTCCTCGTTTCATTGAGAAATAAGCAGATTCAGATTTAATTTATTTAGAATTTAGATCAGGATGTATGTTTATTCATTTTATTTTTTAGATTATCCCTTAGATTTTTTAAAAGTTATTTTCTGTTTGTGAGTGCTAAATTAAAAGCATTTTCTTTAAGTGCCTTTTATTAAGCACATTAATCTAGCTTTTACGGTGGGTGGGAATTTTATGTATTCAGAGATGTAAAACTGGACAAAAATCTTTTGTAGAGAATCATTGATACAGAATTGGATTGAGTCAGTATTTATACATCGCTATTCTCAGTTTCAGGTATTCTTGAAATAATGCAAAACAGTAGTTTTAGAAAATAGCTAACTAGGTTTTATTGGTATAGAATTAAATTTTTTTGAGGCTCCTATTTTAATATTGTTTATTGTAAATGCATTAACTGCCTGCCTTTTAAAATAAGTGACATTTGATTGCATTCAATTTTGCATTTACAAAAATGCAATCTAAAAAGTCTACCACATGGCTTATTTTGACCCATTTGTTTGGAGACTTTTCATTGTTTCCTTTCTTTTATGCTACAGATGGGGACACCTGTCACAAGCTCAAGTACAGCTTCATCCAATTCAGAAAGTCTGTCTGCATCTTCTAAAGCTCTGTTTCCTAGCACAGCACAAGTACGCAGGAAGTTGCAGTTTAAAATTGTTAAAATGGCTTTATAAGTTAACCCTTTGGACCCTACTTAAAAACTGAATATTTTTCCAAAAATATACTGTTTAATTTTTTAAAGCAAAATTAATGCTATGTAAGTCAAATGGTATTTGAAAATTTGAATTTATACTAAAAAAAAGTACCCCAAACTCCTATGGTTCTAAAGGGTTAAAAGCATGTAAGCAGTAAATGCATTATAGTGGCCAATGGTTAGCCTGATGCATGATTAAGCTATTTTGATTTATGCTGTTTAATGCATCATATTTAATGTAAGAAAATTTAATACTCTGCTTTGATCCTAAAAGTTGGCCTAGTCTACATGTTTTAGATGTGTGGTATTATGAAAAGTAACACATTTGTTACTGATAACTTGTTACTTTAAAAGATCCTACTGAATTAACCCTTTTGTCTATGGTTATTATCCAGCCATTGTTAATTTGGAGGGGATTATATAAATATATAAACAATACTGCTAAAAGACGTATCTTTAATGTGTCACCATTTATAGTCGTTCATGGTATACTTAGTAACTGGAGTTTAAACTCATATTCTGTAGTTTTTTGGTTTTTTTTTTTTTTTTTAGCTGTTTGATAGATTAACAACTAAACTATTAATAGAACAATAAAAATAGAATACATGTAATGCTGTTATAACATACTGTATTTCAGTAGTCTGGAATAATTACAAAGCATTGTAAATTTAATTTTTGATGAGGAGGTAGAAGACATCTAACAAGTTAAGTATACAGTTTTATTTCCACTGCTGTGTTCTGGATGTGACTTCAACACAGCATCTTTTCATACTCTTAATGGGTTATCTTGAATTTTGTGGAGTGTTTGTCACATGTTAACTTTGTTTTAATTTCATTTAAAGTTTGGTCCTTTATTTAATGTTGATGCCTTAAGTTAAAGTGTTTGTAGATATACTTAATTTTGGGTTTTGAAGTTTTGTTGATGAAGAATTGTATTTTACAGGCTCAGGCAGCTGTCCAGGGACCTGTTGGTACAGATTTCAAACCCTTAAATAGTACCCCTGCAACAACTACAGAACCCCCAAAGCCTACATTCCCTGCTTATACACAGTCTACAGCTTCAACCACTAGTACAACAAATAGTACTGCAGCTAAACCAGCAGCTTCAATAACAAGTAAGCCTGCTACACTTACAACAACCAGTGCAACCAGTAAGTTGATCCATCCAGATGAGGATATATCCCTGGTAAGTTCTTTTCAGTTTTCTACTAGCAGCATTTGATTTAAAGCTGTTATAGCAATTTGTCCCTTTGAAAAGTGTTACTTTGTACTCACATGGTCTGTGATCTGGTTTAATGCTTACTAAGTGGTTTTTGCCATTTTGATTCTTAAGAAATCACTACTTAAAGTGGATGGATATTGCATGTTTTGGTCTTAGATGTTTTCTCTCCCCTTCCTCCAGACTGTTCCGAAAAGAAGACAGTAAGTCAGGTTCTTAACTCTTTTAAAAATCATTTTAGTTAAACACAAATTTGCATATATTGATTGAAGAACTATTAAGTGTGAAGTAGAATCTGTAGATCCCCTAAGTCCCATATAAAGGAATTAATTTTAATATAAAGTCAATATTATATTTAGAATGTTGATAATGGCCGGGCATGTGGCTCATACCTATAGTCTTAGCACTTTGGGGAGGCCAAGACAGGTGGATCACTTGAGGTCAGGAGTTCAAGACCAGCCTGGCAACATGGTAAAACCCCATCTCTACTAAAAATACAGAAATTAGCCAGGTATGGTGGCAGGCGCCTGTAATGCCAGCTGCTAGGGAGGCTGAGGCAGGAAAATTACTTGAACCTGGGAGGCGGCGGTTACAGTGAGCCAAGATTGTACCATCGTGCTCTAGAATGAACAACAGAGCAAGACTCTGTCTTGGGGGAGAAAAAAAAGGAATGTTAATAACAATACTTCATTAGATAGTTTTTTGTTGAAGCAATTTGTAATTCCTGGAAAGTTGTTAGTCAGGCTTCAAGTTTACAAACAGGTGAAGTTTTAAGGTATATAGAGTTTAAGCAGTTGGATTGGTTGGTTTGGGAAAACTAAATAGTTGGGGAGTAAGGGTAAATGTTTGAAAATTATTCTTTTTTTTTTTTTGAGACGGAGTTTTGCTCGTTACCCAGGCTGGAGTGCAATGGCGCAATCTCGGCTCACCACAACCTCCGCCTCCTGGGTTCAGGCAATTCTCCTGCCTCAGCCTCCTGAGTAGCTGGGATTACAGGCACGTACCACCGTGCCCAGCTAATTTTTTTTTTTGAATTTTTGGTGGAGATGGGGTTTCACCATGTTGACCAAGATGGTCTCGATCTCTTGACCTCGTGGTCCACCCACCTCGGCCTCCCAAAGTGCTGGGATTACAGGCTTGAGCCACCACGCCCGGCCTGAAAATTATTCTTAACGTTACAAGATTTTAGATGCATTCCTTTATGTTTGATGCAGCTCTGCATTCAGGTATTGAGCCTTGTGCTTATTTTTATTCCCAGGAAGAGAGAAGGGCACAGTTACCTAAATACCAACGTAATCTTCCTCGGCCAGGACAGGCCCCCATCGGTAATCCACCAGTTGGACCAATTGGAGGTATGATGCCACCACAGCCAGGCATCCCACAGCAACAAGGAATGAGACCCCCAATGCCACCTCATGGTATTTCTCTTTTTATGTTTATCATATTTAGTGGATTTTCTCAGTTAATGCATAAAATACTAAATTCATTTGCAATATACATTGTATTTAAAAAGTACAGCGCATAACAATCTATTTTTTGTGTTTGCAATTGTTGTTTTTTAGGTCAGTATGGTGGTCATCATCAAGGCATGCCAGGATACCTTCCTGGTGCTATGCCCCCATATGGGCAGGGACCGCCAATGGTGCCCCCTTACCAGGGTGGGCCTCCTCGACCTCCGATGGGAATGAGACCTCCTGTAATGTCGCAAGGTGGCCGTTACTGATCTTACTTCATCCAGGCTAATAGGTTTGGAGATTAAACCTTTTCTCAACTTGTGCTGTTTATATAGCCAAGCTTCCGTCAATAAGGCTTCATTGTGACTTTAACAAACATTATCTTCCCACATACCAGGAACTATTGGACATTTATTTTACATGGGAAAATTTATTTGGAATAATAAAGCAGGAACTTTTCCTGAAGTTGCAATTTATACTGTATGGCTTCTTTTTCATGTTTCATCTAGGTTTTTAGAAGTGAAGTATAGTAAATTTGGTTCGTTAAATTGTGAAGGCGCTGGAATTACATGAACATACCACCTTATTAAAGGCAAGTTCTGTAAGCTTACATTGCTATTTGTAAAGTTATGCCTTCACAGCATTTCAGATGCTGTTGGACTTCATGTCCCCAACCTAGCTTGGTGAGGGCTGTAACTGTTTCCAAGTACTTGTACATTGGAAGTCTGAATGTGTAACAATATTTAATGTATTTAGAGTTCCTCATGTTGCAGGGTTTAAGAAATCTGACCCACCAAGGTCATGTGACTTTTCTGTACTGTTAAACTTCATTGTAATAAAATGAGAGAAAAATTTATGCCTTTTTATTCATAACCCAGCTGTGGACCACTGCCTGAAAGGTTTGTACAGATGCATGCCACAGTAGATGTCCACATAATAAAGTACATAGTTACAATGCAGTTTTGATATATCATTGGATTCTGTCTTTGAGTTGTAGGTTCTTAGCTGCATGTTTTAAACTGAATAGTGTATGTAGAGTTGTATGTTAATGCTTCAGTTAACAGAAAAACTCAGATACATGAGTCATTACATAATTAATATGAAAATCTTTATAATCACCTTTCCCCACCCTCTTTGGTGTCAGTACACATCAGGTGTCATAGATACTTAAAATGTAAATGTTAACACTTTTTCCTTCCTGCTAAGATGTTTAGAGCCTAGTGCCAGACCCATTCATTTTCTTTTTATTATTTTTGAGACTTCAGTACTGCATGGACCTCAGAAGCTTTTCAGGTGCAAACTTCTAGAAGCTTAGGTGCATGCAGTAATAGCTTCTTGTGCTGCTTATCGGTTGGTATAAATTGGGTTGGTATAAATTATTCTAAGTATAATGCTGAGAATCTGAATGTGTCTCTGTTGGGTTGGTTAGCAGATGGATTGGCAGTTTTTAACTTTATTATGATCCTGGAAGATTACATTATTCATTCGAGTACCTTCTGTCATTAAGTCTAGATAGCCTTACTGTGCAACTTTTTATCCTTGGAAATTTTGAATGTTGTGTTCTTACAGAGAGCTTTTATGTAGAGATGACTACTTTCCAATGTTTGGTGTTGGAACTAGCTCTTGTTGACCTTTTTGGGATCTGTTTTTCTGGTCTTTACTTTTTTGCAGGGTAGTTTTATGACTATTTAGGTATCAAATAACCTATGCAAAATACTAATATAATGAACTCAAGTTGAGGTAGAAAATGATAACATTTCTTTGTAACTTTCCTGTGAAGGTATAGATAAAAGACATGAACTCTGAAGCTGTAAGAAAAAAAGGGCTTTAACTTTGAAGGAAAATATATTGGAAAGTGATTTAGCCATCACAGAAGAGTTCATATTTATGTGACAGGTAAAAGTCATACATTTAAGCCAGACGTTGCAAATATTATAAAGCTAATGCTGTTTTACCTCATATTGGCTGGGAGTGGTGGCTCGTACCTCTAGTCCCAGCCCTCTGGAAGGCTGAGGTAGGAGGATTGCAAGTACAGCCTGACCAACATGGCAGAACTCTACAAAACATTTAAAAATTAGCCAGGCGTGTTACTGTGGGTCTGTGGTCCCGTCTAGTTGAAAGGCTGAGGGAGGCGAGGATCACTTGAGCACAGGAGTCGAGGCTGCAGTGAGCTGTGTTTACTCCAGCCTGGGCAACAGAGCAAGACTCTGTCAAAAAATAAAATATCTGATTATTTGGCTTCAATGATTTTACAGTTCCTGTGCTTTGTGGTTCCTGTGCTTTGTGGTACGATAGCAGTACAAAATTTTTCATAGCTTGAAAATAAAATGTCTGTGTTTCGCCAAGAATGTATTTCTTCCTTCTGCCAGTTGCCAAGTCCCAAACCACTTTCCCCTCTGAACCTCTGCCTGCCTAAATGGTTTCAAAGTTAGTACACACTTCTTTGATTTGGCAGCACACTTAATATACTGCCGAAGAAAAATTCTGAGTTGAAAATCTTTAAGATAAAAATGGTGTGATTAAGTAGGGGATGCTCTCCCAAATTCTCAAGAATTTCATGTACAGGGTTGTGGACAAACTGCAAAAGGGTTAGTAGACCTGTTTCAGAAATTATGTGAAGCTTTATTTGCATTTTATGCAAAGAAGGCCGATGCTTTATAGCAATGTTTTTTGCTCTCTGTATAGGTCTGATGGGCAAAAATAGAACTTTAAATATGGGATAGAATTCTAATTAAAAATTAATCGAAAGTGTTAGGCTTTAGCATATAAAACTTAAGCTCATGGGTTCCTGCATTTGTAGCTGTAGACTCATAGGAGGTGTACCCATTTAATATATTTGAAGTGTAATTTTTGCATGCATCCAAGCATAATTAAGCTTCTAGAAAGCTTTTATCTAAATGCTTCTGGGGTCCATAGTGTGGTTGAATCATGAGTAGAGCAAATTACATTCATATAATTAACTCTTAACCTTCCTTAAGTAATAGATGAAGTTGAGTCAAAGTGAATGTCAACTGCCCTCACTGAAGACAATTTTTGGGACTTGATAATTCAGGCAGGCATTGTGATTGCCATAATTAAGGAAGTTGTAAGGTTAGTAGGGCTGGCAGCTTTGGCTCTACCTTACATCCACCCCTTTTAGAAAAACAAGAGAACATTTTGTCTGGCACTAGTTTCTATTGTATAAGTTTTCATACTGTGTAGCAGTAACAAGACCACAGCAGGTGAGGATCAACTTTTGAGTGGCTGCTGGAATTATTTGATTTTAATTCTTAGTATTTTAGTAGTCTCTCACATATTTGCTGTTAGGTATGAATAAAATATTCCTACCGTACTCTGTTCCACTGAGTTATGTATTTTCAACTTAGACTTACCTTAATTTAGCTTAGTTAATTGGGGAGGGGGATTCCCCTACAAAAATAAGTACTGACTCAGAATGGAATTGTAGTGAACAGTAGTTAAAAACAAAGCTGCTCCTTTTGCTTGCTTGATCATTGGGATTTAAAAAATAAAAAATTAATGCATGTCTTTTAATTTAATTGGGAACTGTTTTTCTAAAATTAAAATTTTCTTCTTCCTATAGCCCTGCCATAGGACAGGCTGAGGCTGAGTCTCAGTGTTGCCCTGTTCAGTCTGAGGCAAGTGGGATTTATTTTATTCCTTACAGGGGCTTTCACAGCTTTATGGCTGTTGGATATTTATGTCCCCAAACTTGCAGCAAGTTTGGTGAAGGCCCCTAAATTTAATTAAACTTAGGATTTTTATACTCTTTTGGCAGAGAAGGCTCTATATTAATATTCACGTTTGACTGTGGTGTTAATAAACATTAAGTATTTCATGTACAATTTCATGTAATTTGCTTTGTGTTACAGAAACAGCTTCAGTAAAGCTTGGGTTACCATACTGAACTTTAGTAAATTGACGAAATTTGGTATTTTTGATTTGGTGGCATGAAATGTTTCAGATTTTCTGCTTACACGTCTAGGAAAATCTTACTGGTTTTATTTTCTCCGTAAACTATTAAATTTAACCTCAAGGATAAGTTTTAATCATTGGAAATGCCACAGCTGGAGTGCAGTGATCTTGGCTCACTGCAACCTCCGCCTCCCGGGTTTAAGTGATTCTCTTGCCTCAGCCTCCCAAGTAGCTGGGATTACAGGCGCCCACAGCCACTCTTGGCTGATGTTACTGTATTTTTTAGTAGAGATGGGGTTTTGCCATGTTGGCCAGGCTGGTCTTGAAATCCTGACCTCAGGTGATTTGCCCGTCCTGGCCTCCCAAAGTGATGGGATTTCCGGCGTGAGCCACCGCGCCTATTCGAAATCTGCATTCTTAATCACAGACTTAGCATTGAATGTTAAGGCTAAAAGGTCATCTAGAAATGCTTGATTTTTAAAGATACTTTCAAGCTTCACCACATTAGAGCAAATGTTAATGTAGAGCCCTGTAAAGGTGGGAAGGTGTTGTCTATGTGTGTTTGTGTATGTGGGGGTATAGACCATACAGTTGATATAAGAAGAGAATTTGGGTGTTATAGACCTTTTAGTATGGATAGATTACTGATTTTCAGGTATCCAAACTGAAATTTGATACCTGATGATGTGGTAAAGTAAGTTAAACTATGGTTTTGGAGTGATTATTTTGAGGTTCATTTTCAGCCTTACTGAACTGTGTTTTATGCACTTGTGAAAAGTATCCACATTAGTTTCCAACTAAAATTTGCCTTTATTTGGTGAGAAAAGGGGTGTGTGTGTGTGTGTGTGTGTGTGTGTGAGTGTGAGTGTGTGTGTTGTAGGGGATAATTACAGAATTGGAAGAGAGGCCAAAAGCAAACCTGAATTATTTTTGTTTCTTGTGTTTGAGCCACCATTCCATCCAGATAGCAATTTACTCTGAGCAGTAACAGTGAACAAACAGTATAACATTTAGCAAACCTAGAATTGTTTATACGTGGTTTTCATTCTTGGAAGCCTAAAGAAAAAATATACATTAAATGAATTTCAGATTTTGACCTGCTTAATAATATGTTTTTCACTGTAACTAAATGATATAAAAGGATTTTAATATTTAAAGAAGAATTTTGTTGCTTCCATTACAAAATACTCCATTGGACTATTTTATAACTTCAGTAATCAACATGTAAGAGCTCTTAATTGGAGATCTGTTTTCTCTCATACCTGCCATCCCCCAATATGCTGAAATCTTTAAAAGTTGCTTGTCTTAATTCTGATGGTGGTAATGAAAAAAATGTGCTGGAAATACAGGCTTGGTTTATCCACTTGAGTACTCGGGGTGGGAGGAATTTAGCAATGGCATAATTAGTTGAAGGTAATAAATATATATAGATAACTAAGAGAGAGTTCTTTTTTTTTTTTTTTGTGGTAGTTCTGTGACTCAGACAAATAAGATTTTGATAATCATGTAATTTTTAGGTGTCTGTAACATCCACCGGTAAAACTTGGCAAACAAAAGAAAATACTGAAGTCATTGCTTTAACTGAGCCAAAATTTTGTTTGAGTAAGCTGATGAAAGTAGACATGCACCTTAGAAGTAGATATCCTAAAATTTATACAGACATGTATGTCTTTTTAAATGCTATAGTTACTGACCTAATTTTTAGTAATCTTTCTGCGTTATTCCAAAATGAAATTTGTTTGCTCTTCATCGTAACTTTTACGGAAAAGTCCTTTAAAAAGGGGATTTAGTTGTAAGGCAAAAACTCTGTCTATAGGGCAGAGTTTTATAAGTAAACATTCCCCCACTTCTGCTAACTATCTCATGACAGTGAAGTTCACTTCTTTTTTTAACCCTTTCTCAGTATTTTAATTTCTTTGAATCAGTTAAATAATAACCTTTTGTTTTTATAGCAAAGAAGTCATCTGACTTTTCTGTGTGATGTTTCTTGACCAAAGAAGAGGCACTTAACGATGTTCTATATAGGGTCATGTACACAATGGATATTCATAATTTTGTGATTAGTGCTGAATTTTCAAAACTAATATCTTAAGTTCTTAGACACCCTATTATGGATCTAATTCAAACCAATGTGTAGGAAATGGAAAAAGTAGAACTTCAGTTTGAGCTTCCCAGTAACTAAATATATCCAACTTTTCCAAATGTTTATCCCCAAAAGTATGTATCTTTTTTATTTTTTTAACCTGGCATTTTTTGTTAGAAAATAGATGAAATTTTAAAGGAACATTTGAAAAAAAGCATTTCTTCAGTAAGGCTTAGAAAATAATTGCTTTAAACAAGTACTATTTTTTTTCTTGCTTTTGGCTGTATACATTTTTGGATATTTTAGTCTCAAAAGAAAGAGCTTTTTATTTTCTTCCTAACTCTGGAAAATAATAGTTTGGACCTAAATTAGTTTGAAAAATCTGAATTATCTCTCTGAAAATCTTTTCTTTTCTTTTTTTTTTTTTTTTGAGACGGAGTTTCGCTCTTGTTACCCAGGCTGGAGTGCAATGGCGCGATCTCGGCTCACCGCAACCTCTGCCTCCCGGGTTCAGGCAATTCTCCTGTCTCAGCCTCCTGAGTAGTTGGGATTACAGGCATGCGCCACCATGCCCAGCTAATTTTTTGTATTTTTAGTAGAGACGGGGTTTCACCATGTTGATCAGGATGGTCTCGATCTTTTGACCTCGTGATCCACCCGCCTCGGCCTCCCAAAGTGCTGGGATTACAGGCTTGAGCCACTGCGCCCAGCCTGAAAATCTTTTCAATCAGTCTAACGTATTCTCAGGAGAAAATGTCTTTATTTTACTAAGCAGAATATAGTAGTCATATTAAGGCAGAAATTTGTAGTCTGAAGGAGATAGGTCTTCACTGAAGCCAATTTGAACTATTCCTATTTGTAGCAAATTGGACACTTATAAATCCAGACTGGCTCATTAGATGGAAACTTTGATGGTTAGGTTCTTTAGGAGGCATACAATCAGTTATGAAAATGTTTATGTATATGTTGTAGTTTTGATCAAAATAACCTTAGAAGGAGGTATGTGTGAGTAAACTGTGTCTTAATGGTTGATTACTTGGACCCCACCTATTCTGTAAGGTAGTAATATGGCACAGCTTCAGTAATGTGTGCTGTTTGTAAAAAGGTGAAGTACTTCATTGGCATTTTTTAAGCCCTCTGACATTCTTAGTGTCTGGGTTGGTTGGTTTGCATTTTACCATTATGGTTGAATCTGTATTCCTTCACCACTGGTTAAGTCTGAGGAACTGACAGTGAAGTTCATTGATGGACAACTTGGATAAAAATGAAGAATGATATCCCAGTTTACTACACATAGGTCAATAGTGATTATTTGGGAGGTGTTGTTTGACTTAAGAACCTTAAATGTATTGAAAAGTAACAGCATTCTTGCTCATGGTTTGCATTTTGTTACTGAGGTCTCACCATATCATTTATTTTAATGTAGCTTTTTATTAAAATTTTATTCATAAATAGTTCAGCAGTCACAGAGGTTAAAAAAAGATTTGCACCATCATCTCCCAGTCTTTACCAATAAAATGAGGCTGCTTAACTACCCAAGTGGAGCAAGGGAAGAGTAATTACAGTTACTGTTAAGTCTGAGTTAGAAAAGATACGGAACATCTAGTTATTGAGCAAAGCCCCCTTTTACCTATTAGCTTATTAGGTACTTCAAGGAGAAACAATAGGATTTGCTTCTCAGTACATGTTTTAAAAATTGATAGTCTCTGATGTGACAAAATTTTTGTGAAAGTTGAATTACAAGCTTTTAAAAATTGCTTGTCTTTGGGGATGTGTCTACATACTCATTTAAATTTAGAAACTACTACATGTTTAAGATACATGCTCATCCCCTTTTTGGAGTAATCAAAATTTCCATCACAAGTCACATACTGGAAAACAGTAAGATTGAGATGTGTCCAAGAGATTTTCAGTGTCATTAGCTCATTTTAAATAGCCAATGTAAGGTAACTTTTGTATGAAAAAAAAAATAGGGAAAAGTTTTAAATGTATAGCAGGCTCTGAGGAAATTTAATGCACATTGACTTTTTAAAGTATGGATTGAACTCCTCAGTTTAATACAATTTGTGTTTTTGTTAACTAGCAGCAGAATTTCAGCATTTGCTACTTACTGGTAGAGAAGAAAAATCCCACAGCCCTGCCAGTACAGGTTAGTTTAATCTGTAAGTACCTGATGTTCCTATTTTTTTCAAACATATTCACATAACTCACACAAGGAAGAAAGCTGTGCAGTTACTTAAATGTGAGTATAACTAATAATAGATCCATTGGACACTTACAACACTCAATATTGGGCCAAAGTAGATCTAGGTTTGCTAACCCCAGTTGTAATAAAGGTGTAATACTGCTCCTTTGTTGTCTCTCTGTGGTTCAACTTAAGTAGACACATTGTCCATAGAAGGAAAAGACAGTGAGTTAAAGTTGACTATGCCCTTGCTGATGAATGATATGGAGTCCAGGGCTTTGGGTCCGGGGTCTTTTACTTAAGCTATTCCATGGAGTTCTCGCATTCACCTTTTAACTTTTTACAGTATGAATCAACCTAAGAAAAAAGGCAAGTTTCCTCACATTTAGAAGTGGTGTACAATCATAAGCTAGAATGTTTTTATAATGCTTTGTTCTTAAATACTTTTAGCAATACTTGCAAATACAAATACTCATTTTTTTGTTCTTTTTTTTTTGTAAATTATAACCTATTCTGTTGGTGTACCTGTGTGAGTTCATTTTACTTTGAACTAAGAATAAGATACCTTTTTAATATTCAAATGAAAGCTGACTACTCATCAAGAAACGTAGCTAGGTTCTTCATGTAACACTTTTGAGGGGCATTGGGAACACAATGGGTTGTGGAAGGTATTTTCAACATTTTTAGTTTTTCATTCTACCCAAGTTCATTGTTTGAACCATCCTTGAAAGATTTCCTTTATTCTTTAAATGATTGTGCTTTTGGGTTGACACAAACTTAAAGCACTAAGGAGGGAGGTATAAAGCATACAAGTTAATTTCTAATTTTTGTAAGCTTGAACCATCCTAACCTGGTGGTAGGATGTATGGCTTCTTCCTTTCACCTTGTGTGATGTCTGATTTGAGACGATCTAGCCATAAAACTAGTTCATCTTGCACTCCTCTTGAGCTAGATGGTGATTAGCCATTGTGAAAACAGATCATCTTTATATGGAAATTGTGCATATTGTTAAAATTTTAAAATGTGGATTTATCACCTGATAATAAAATATATCTTACAAGATATCCACTTGTTTTTTAATGTAAAATTGCACAAGGGTTTAAGTTTCATTGCCTTTCACAGTTTAATCTGTATATGAAATGGCGTAGATACAGTGGAAATGGTTTTCCTTAAAACCATCTCTTTAAAGCTGCCTTTCTGGTGAGTACTGTTTTATACTTTTATATATCATAAGTTTACCTACTAAAATTAATTGAAACAGAACACTTTGATTAAAGAGGTGAGCAATCTGAATTTCTACATCTCTTTGGATATTGCTTGAATCAGGAATATTAGAAAATGATTATTTTACCACCTGGCATTTCCCTATTAATCCTAGTTTATTTTATTTATTTATTTTTTTTTTTTTTTTTGAGACGAAGTTTCGCTCTTGTTACCCAGCCTGGAGTGCAATGGCACGATCTTGGCTCACTGCAACCTCCGCCTCCTGAGTTCAAGCAATTCTCTTGCCTCAGCCTCCTGAGTAGCTGGGATTACAGGCACGCACCACCATGCCCAGCTAATTTTTTGTATTTTTAGTAGAGACGGGGTTTCACCATCTTGACCAGGATGGTCTCGATCTCTCGACCTCATGATCCACCCACCTCGGCCTCCCAAAGTGCTGGGATTACAGGCTTGAGCCACCGCGCCCGGCCAATCCTAGTTTATTTTTTTCTGATCTTTACTAAACAGACTCTAAATACAAAAACTGTTACATAAATTACTTCATTTTGGTGAGAAGGAATAAATGTTTTTATTTAAAACTAGTATTTAAGAAAGTTCTTAAACATTTTCTTTTTAGTTGGCAGCCAGAGGATTTTTCTCAGTACTTTGGAGACATTACATTGGTGTAAAATTAAAATACCAGAACTTCATTCTGTTCTTGTTGAAGCTGTTGTTGCAGTGATTCATGAACAGTTAGTTGGAGTTCAGATGGGAGAAGGGTTTACCGAAATTCTTCCCGCAGACTAGTTACTTACAGGATTTCTTTGAGAAGCTTAAAAATTTCAGAAGTATTTAAGCCACTATAACCCTGCATGAAAAATTGGAGTTAGAAATGCTGATTTCTGAGACCACATACACCAGTGAAAATGAGCTTCTATTTCTAACTACTTCATGCCCTGGTTTATTTAGCCTTGGCATATGTAACACATGGGTTATTTTTTTCCCTATAGTTTTTAGCTACATCCTAGGTAAAACCAGCATATGCTGAATGTTTTTACATTCTATTTCTTGCTGTGATCTTTGTAAACTAATAAACTCAACTCTAAATGCTTTTTAGTTTACAAAACAATGATAGTTTTCTAAAATCTGAAAATTGATATCTGAGTATGTGATGTGGCAATGCATTCTTCTAGATAAGCACTAAACAACGTATGAACCCTCAGTTTGTGTCTTTAAGATTTAAAATGAAGTAAATTTCTAAGGAACTGTGTCCTTTCCTAGCAGGAATAAAGAGACAGTGAAAATTTGGTAAGTATGTAACTTTAAGTGCATGTAATAGTGATGAGAGTAAGTAGCCAAATTTCCATAGTGTTAAGATAATGTTTAAAAGTGAGCAAGAATTATTTTTGCGACTTAATGTTTATGTGTCTAACATTTTTTACAAACTTGTGTGCATAAAGATTAAATTGGAACATACCTTACTCCTTTGGGTTGTTTTTTTTGTTTGTTTTGTTTTTTCTTTTTGGTATGATGCTTTAAATACTAAT
The DNA here is from genome assembly GCF_048565385.1 of Saimiri boliviensis. Lineage (NCBI taxonomy): Eukaryota > Metazoa > Chordata > Mammalia > Primates > Cebidae > Saimiri > Saimiri boliviensis. The sequence continues at coordinate 27,259,723 of NC_133465.1, read as the reverse complement.
TTTATATTTCAAGCTTTTTGCAGGGTAGAAATAAGTGGCTGTTAAAGAAACTATCTTCAAGAAGAATTATTTCAATGTCCCTTTTTAAAACTTGACGGTGGCTTTCAGTTTACCTAAGTATTCTGTTTTTCAGCTCCAGTTAAAACTGACAATAGGCAGCTATCAAAAATGGAAAAAATACTGTGCTCTTTCTGGAATATTAGAGGAATCAGTTAATAAATAAAGTAATTTTAAGCCAATGCTTGATTTGCATGGAAGCAGTTTTTATTTATTTATTTATTTTTTTGAGACGGAGTTTCGCTCTTGTTACCCAGGCTGGAGTGCAATGGCGCGATCTCAGCTCACTGCAACCTCTGCCTCCTGGGTTCAAGCAATTCTCCTGCCTCAGCCTCCCGAGTAGCTGGGACTACAGGCATGCGCCACCATGCCCAGCTAATTTTTGTATTTTTAGGAGAGACGGGGTTTCACCATGTTGACCAGGATGGTCTCGATCTCTTGACCTCGTGATCCACCCGCCTCAGCCTCCCAAAGTGCTGGGATTATAGGCGTGATCCACCACGCCCGGCGGAAGCAGTTTTTAAATTAAGAGAGACGAGGTGATGAAATTTGGGAGTCTACTCCCTGGGATGTTGTATTAATAATAAAGTGATAATAAATGAAGATTGAAGAGTTTAATTGCTACCCCAGGAAATAATTGATTATTTATGAGAAAAAAGCCCATTTATTTTCAAACTAGTCGATAGTGGTTTAAAGTAAGCATTTTACGAAGTGGTGTAAGATCCCAAACGTTAGTAAAGAGACCTCTCAGGTCAATCTCTAGGCTTCACTTTTACTGATAAGGGATCATGTGAAGAATAAGTCAGATGAGGTATATGATTGTAAGGAGGTCCTGAACAAAGCATGGTAAATGCTTTTTTTTATTTTTTATTTTTTATTTTTATTTTTGAGAAGGAGTTTCACTCTCGTTACCCAGGCTGGAGTGCAATGGTGCGATCTCGGCTCACCGCAGCCTCCATCTCCTGGGTTCAAGCAATTCTCCTGCCTCAGCCTCCCAAGTAGCTGGGACTACAGGCATGCGCCACCATGCCCAGCTAATTTTTGTATTTTTAGTAGAGACGGGGTTTCACCATGTTGACCAGGATGGTCTCGATCTCTTGACCTCATGATCCACCTGTCTCGACCTCCCAAAGTGCTGGGATTACAGGCATGAGCCACTGCACCCGGCCTGGTAAATGTTATTCTATATATATCATTAAATGGTCTAGATAAAGAAAAATCATGATTGATAGCATTTTAAAAACTTTTTTTTTTTTTTTTTTTTTGAGACAGAGTCTTGTCATCGCCCAGGTTGGACTGCAGTGGCACAATCTTGGCTCACTGCAACCTCCGCCTCCTGGGTTCAAACGATTCTCCTGCCTCAGCCTCTTGAGTAGCTGGGATTACAGGCACCCACCACCAAGTGCACTAATTTTTATATTTTTAGTAGAGACGGAGTTTCACTATTTTGGCCAGGCTGGTCTCGAACTCTTGACCTTGTGGTCTCCCCATCTTTGACCTCCCAAATGCTGCTGGGATTACAGGTGTGAGCCACTGCACCCAGCCCGCATAATTTTTAATGTAAGTAAATAGAGCTCACTAAAGTTCTTACATGAATAATACTAGTGCCTTCTGTCACTTTGATTTGTCATCTGGTTAAATAGCTGGAAGCTTGTGCAAATGAAAAATGCAATGGAAGACTACATTTACATGTATATCTGTATAATTTTTGTCTATTAGTGGTTCAGAGAGAAACATGTTCCTTATATGTAGCCATGTAATTATATTAGAACTCACAAGGGGCATTGAAATGTTTTTCTTTTTCAGATGGTCTGGGGCTGTTTAAGTAAGCCAGGTCTACCATTTGAAGTCTTATTTTTTAGTTTGTTTTCATCTAGAAGTGGATAGATTTTTGCTTCTGTGTTAAGAGCCTCTTTGTTTGGAGGAGATGGATGGTTATCTCCTTGACTCATTAACCTTTGAGTGCTTGTTATCTACAAAGATGAATAAAATCTTTAATTTATTATTTATGATACTTGTCTGAGCCCATTTTTTAAATTTTTATCCAGAACAGTTTATATTGAGAAGGAATAATGATATCTATCAGTTGTCCTGAGAAGTTTTTCTTTGTATCCTGGGAACTGTAAGAAAGAATTATTTTCATTAAATACACAATGTCCAGGAGTAAAAGTAAGGGGTAAAAGAACACGCTTAGTGTGGACATTTTGAATGTGTTACAGTGTTGAGGTTGGATAGGTAGATGAGCCATAAAAAAACTGGTTTAGAGTAAGCATAATAAGATTAGAGCTTGTAACCAGATCCTTGCTTTTCTGTCATGTATTAGTTACATGGCTTGGAACAAGTTACTGTTCCAATGGTTGTCATAAGTTTCCTAGGTTTGTGAGAAATAAGTCAATATATGAGAAGAATTTGGCCTGGTACTTTATAAGTGCTCAATATTTTCTGTATGTTTACTTGAAAGAACTAACACACTATACATTTGGGCTAACATTGTCAGACCATGGGAAATGGTGGGAGCAGGCAGTTACTGAAAACCAAAAAAATTTTATTTAGCAAATACATATGAATGCCCACGGTTTGCCTGGATGTTATCCTTTGCACATAGTAGAGAAGAAATACATGTGAATAAAGACTTTGGAACTAAGGATTTAAGAAGCCAGCCTTGGCACAAAGTCTCATTGGGTAACAATATTTCAGGCAGTAGATGTGCAGAAAGCATAATATCTTGAACAAACAATGAGGCCTGAATGGTGTATGGGATCGGTGCGTGTTTATGTAAGTTGAGTGGGGATTGTAGAGAGAGAGGGCAAGTCACACAATGGACCATGGTTTGAGTGTCATTCTAATGAAGCCCGAAGAACTTGGAGCTGGTGAGTAATATGTGGTTTCTGATTAACAGGGTATCCTGTTTTTTGGCAGTGGGGCAGGGTGAGATGGTGGGTGTTGTGAGGATCAGTTAGAAGGCAAAAGGAACCTGGCACCAGACATCTCAAGAGTAACTGACATAGTGACTTACTGTGACTGGACAATCATTGGAGAAGTTAGAAGATGCTAACCCTCTTGAATGTGAGAAACAGGAAAAGGCAAAAAGCAAAAAGTGATGCTGGGTGCAGTGGCTCATGCTTGTAAACCCGGCAACTGAGGCTGAGGTGGGAGGATTGCTTCAGGCCAGGAGTTCAAAGCTGCAGTGAACCATGATGGTGCCACTGCACTCCATCCAGCCTGGACAACAGTGAGACCCCCAACTCAAGGGAAAGATTGGAAATACAGTGGGTTAAGTTTTTTGTTTTTGTTTTTTTTGCGGGGACATCATTTAGTCCCCACCTAATCTGTAAGACTTACTTAGGAAATGTTTATTGGAGATCTAGTAAGACACTTGAGAGGCAAAAATAAGTCTCTTCAAGAGTCTAAGGAGGATAAATTGGTAACAGAGTGAAAATACCCTTGAAGTAAAATTTGGAGAAAGCGTATTTCATCTGTGTGATCTCAGGGATGGTGGTGAAGTAGGTCTTGGATTGTTAGGATTTGGACAAATTGAGAAAAAAAGGGGAAACCCATGTGAAGGAAAGTTGTAAATGAGATAAGGTCATTTGAGTCTAAAGTATAAAGGTCCTTGAATACCCGATAAGGGATATCTATTTCCTCTAAAAGTTGGGGTGTTGGGATTCTTGGCATAAAAATAACATTGGCTAGCGCAGTGGCTGTGGTTTTGGACCTTGTGTCTCTTCAGAAGCACCCAGAGTGTATCACCAGAGGCTGCCACTACTGCTGGCACTACCAGGATATTTCTGTATCACTACCATCTCGGTGACAGAATAATAAAATTTAGAAACTGTAATTGGGCCTGACAGCTACTGACTTGGTGAACTGAAACTAGAACTATCTCAGGTTCACTAAGGCCAACTTAAAATGTTTGGAAGCCTTGTAGACCTGAGGCCATTATTTTTCTTGGTTACTTTCCAAACTCCTGTTTCTTGCAATTGTAGGACATTGCTATTCTGTTCAAAAACCTTTGTAGTGACCACATAACTTGTATTTTGTAGTAACTGAACACCCCTCTGAATTCTTCATGGAACTTTCCTGAAAGCTGATTCTCCACAGACGGTATAGCTTCTAACAGTTGTATGAGGCCGGGCACGGTGGCTCAAGCTTGTAATCCCAGCACTTTGGGAGGCCGAGGCGGGTGGGTCACGAGGTCGAGAGATCGAGACCATCCTGGTCAACATGGTGAAACCCCGTCTCTACTAAAAATACAAAAAATTAGCTGGGCATGGTGGCACATGCCTGTAATCCCAGCTACTCAGGAGGCTGAGGCAGGAGAATTGCCTGAACCCAGGAGGCGGAGGTTGCGGTGAGCCGAGATCGTACCATTGCACTCCAGCCTGGGTAACAAGAGCGAAACTCCGTCTCAAAAAAAAAAAAAAAAAAAAAAAAAGTTGTATAAATTGAGTGTGTTACTCATTCTGGATTATTTGTTCATGGAGTTAGGACCAGTAAGCTCATTACCTAAGACAAATTGGGCAATTATTATTTTTGAGACATTGTCTTAGGCCAGGCGTCCCCAAACTTTTTACACGGGGCCAGTTGACTGTCCCTCAGACCGTTGGAGGGCCGCCACATACTGTGCTCCTCTCACAACCAGTGAAAGAGGTGCCCCTTCCTGAAGTGTGGCGGGGGGGGGGCAGATAAATGACCTCGGGGCCGCAGTTTGGGGACACCTGTCTTAGGCTGTCCCTTAGGCTGGAGTGCAGTGGTGCAATATCTCGGCTCACTACAACCTCCGCCTCTCAAGCGATTCTACTGCCTCAGCCTCCATAGTAGCTGGGATTGCAGGCATCTGCCATCACACCCAGCTGTTTGTATTTTTAGTGGAGATGGGGTTTCACCATGTTGGCCAGGCTAGTCTTGAACTCCTTGACCTCAGGTGATCTGCCCTGCCTGGCCTCACAATGGGTGATTATTTATAAATACAAAAACATACCCTGTTTGCCTTCCTGACCCTGCCTCACTGCTTTACGGATTACTGAAAGTTCCCCTTCATTGAAATTTTAGAATCATCTAGTAGGTGTTCAACGAATGTTTTGAGTGAATGAATTATTTCTCTGAAGAATAGCGATAGTGGTGTACTAAAGTCGATCACGGTCCTGCAAATTAGTACCAGTGTATAGTCATACATTGTGGATATATTTATAAACATGTGCCGGGCGCGGTGGCTCAAGCCTGTAATCCCAGCAGTTTGGGAGGCCGAGGCGGGTGGATCACGAGGTCGAGAGATCGAGACCATCCTGGTCAACATGGTGAAACCCTGTCTCTACTAAAAATACAAAAAATTAGCTGGGCATGGTGGCACATGCCTGTAATCCCAGCTACTTAGGAGGCTGAGGCAGGAGAATTGCCTGAACCCAGGAGGCGGAGGTTGCGGTGAGCGAGATCGCGCCATTGCACTCCAGCCTGGGTAACGAGCAAAACTCCGTCTCAAAATAAATAAATAAATAAATATTTATAAACATGTACTAATGGAAGTGTGCAGTGTATAATCATATTTCAGTATTTGCTAGGCTTAATGATACTGTGAAGCAATTGATAGTCACCATTTTAACTTATCCACTGGCCATTCCACATCTCTGCTTTTCCAATTCATCCCTTGATTTGATAAACATATTTGAAGGTTTTTCTTATTCACAAAGATGGTAAAAGCCAAGGCCCTGAACTTGTAGATACCTACCATATCTATAAAATCTATGTTTGTATCCTTTTTGTCACATTGGACTAGGTATCCATTTACAGCTTTCCTCTTTTTCTTTTCTTTTTTTTTTTTTTTTTTTTTGAGATGGAGTTTCGCTCTTGTTGCCCAGGCTGGAGTGCAATGGCGCGATCTCGGCTCGCCGCAACCTCTACCTCCTGGGTTCAGGCAATTCTCCTGCCTCAGCCTCCTGAGTAACTGGGATTACAGGCATGCACCACCATGCCCAGCTAATTGTTAGTATTTTTAGTAGAGACGGGGTTTCACCATGTTGACCAGGATGGTCTCGATCTCTTGACCTCGTGATCCACCTGCTTCGGCCTCCCAAAGTGCTGGGATTACAGGCTTGAGCCACCGTGCCCGGCCTTTCCTCTTTTTCTATGCTCCGGAATCCCATCACCTTCTGCATCTTAGTGGTGATCTCTTTGTTCCCTTTTGTGTTTCTTCAGCTTCCTATCCTGCTTCTTATTGTTTTAATGACTCCTTTTTCCTAGGATACAATTTGGATTAGAAATGAGATAAGACATAGGAGTCAAGAATGAGGCTCAGGTTTTACCTCTAAAAACTCTTGGCTCAAAGACCTTTCACAGTCTGGCTCCTGCTTATCTTTACAACATAATTTATTGCCATTCTCCCTTGGTACTTGGCTTAAGATCTCAACACCTCCTCTACCCCTTAGTACTTTGACTTGGGTAATTTCCACTTTCTCATATCTGCCAAATTCTAGTTTAGAGTTAATTCCCTCTTACAAATCCCTGAGCCTCTGTGATGACTTTCATATGTGCTTTCATTGCATTATGTACTTGCCGTCAATGTTGCGTGTTTATATTGGACTTCAACCTCGAAGGCAGGACTGTCTTGACCATTGCATTCCTAAAATCTAGCACACTGCACGACACTTAAAAAAGGCACTTGAGGCCTGGTGTGGTGCTCTCACCCTTGTAATCCTAGCACTTTTGGAGGCCGAGGCAGGTGGATCACGAGGTCAGGAGTTGGAGACCAGCCTGGCCAACGTGGTGAAACTCCGTCTCTATTAAAAATACAAAAGTTAGCCAGGTGTGATGGCGGGCGCCTGTAATCCCAGCTACTCAGGAGGCTGAGGTGAGAGAATCGCTTGAACCTGGGAGTCAGACGTTGCAGTGAGCTGAGGTAGAGCCGCTGGACTCCAGCCTGGGCAACAAGAGCAAAACCCCATCTCAAAAAAAAATTATGATAAGTAATATATTAAGGCCCTTAATAATTACTGGATTAAACTGAGTTGCAGGTAATAGGTTAATTTGTTTCATTAAAACAGACTAGAGGTTTAGAGAGATGTGCCTTTATTTGAATATTGTGCAATTTAAACCTATCATGCTGTCCTTTTGAGCAGGATCTTTAGAACAGGCATTTAGTAATTGGCTAAAGAATAACCCCTGACAGTAACAAATGTCTCTTGGACAGAGAGCTGTTGCGACAAAAAAGTGAAATCTGTGTTTGTTGAAGATTAGAAGGATTTTTGAAAAGGAACTCTTCCTGTGGCTTGTCTGCCAGAATAAAAGGTTTTCATTTTATTTATGGTGAAAGAATAGCTTTAATTTGGAATACAGGTAGGCTAGACCAATGATTGTAAACTGAAACACCTACTAGAACCAGATAGGTAATAGAAACGAGTAAAACAAGCCAATTGGGAGTGGGGAACTCATGACCCTTGCAAATGAAGCTATGCTGTGTGCATTGCTTGGCCACGGTTGCCAGCTTTCATTTTTTTTCTAGAGAAGTGAGATCTCATAGTTAAAGAGAATTAGAACTAAATGCTATGGGCTAACCACACTTGCAGGACAGTTTTCTTGTAGATCATCAGTGTGGGATTTCTTTGATGAAAGCTGATGTTTGTGGAAATTTATATCAACAGGAGGAAAGCCAGTTAATCCCAGAGAAGAAGGTACAATGATGGACAAGAGGTAGATGATGGAGTATGACATTGGAGAATAAGCCACTGAATAGACTGGTGCAGTTGAACCAGTAATAGGCTACTGTGATCAAGCTGCAGGTTGTAGGTATAAATAAAGGAATTAGTGTTCAGCATCAATATTTTAGTTCCCAGATAGGCTTTTGGGAAATGCCATATCCAAAGGGGACTGAAATCACAAAAGTAAAGTTTCAGAACAATCAACATTTTTGGACGAGGAGGGACCTATCTTGGATATAGTTATAACAGGTGACTAAGTTTATTACTGTGGGGTTTGAAAGAGGTTATTCTACCTCTGATTCATAGTGCTTGGTACCTAGTGGGCAGCAAGTGTTTTGTTACATTGAGTAGGCTCATCTCTGTGATTCTGTCCTCAAAGAAAGCTATGATAACTGTCAGAGTGTTGGCAAAGCATACTTTAGTTCTCAGTTTCTCAGTAAATAGTGGTGAGACAAAAAGGCAAAAATATTTAACTCTAGAAATTCATAATTAGCAAAAGTATATAATCTTGCCTGTTTCCTGGAAATTTGTACAAAGTTCATACTGTTCCTTTTCTAAAAAGTACATTTTCTTTAAAGTATTGCGTGTTACTTTAAAAAATATAAGGCCAGGCGTGGTGGCTCATTCCTGTAATCCCAGCACTTTGGGAGGCCAAGCTGGGCAAATGACTTGAGATCAGGAGTCTGAGACCAGCCTGACCAACATGGTGAAACCCCGTTTTTACAAAAAAAAATACAAATATTAGCCGGGCTTGGTGGCGCGTGCCTGTTGTCCCAGCTGCTGGGGAGGCTGAGGTGGGAGAATTGCTTTGAGCTGAGATTGCACCATTACTCTCTAGCCTGGGCGACAGAGTGAGACTCTGTCTCAAAACAAATAAGTAAATAAAAATCTAATGTGGATTAAACAAAAGAAATTGTGGAACTACATTTGTCCCTTGTTATCTGAAGACTGGATCCGGGACTTCCCTTGGATACTAAAATCTGCAGATTCTCAAGTCCCTGATAGGAAAATGATGTAGTACGTGCATATTACCTATATACTTTCTCTCATATACTTTAAATCGTCTCTAGATTATCTAATTTTTTTTTTTTTTTTTTTTTGAGACAGGTTCTCAACTCCCACCATCCAGGCCCAGGCTACAGTGCAGTGGCCTATTCACAGTTCACTGCAGCCTTGACTTCCCTGGCTCAGATGATTCACCTCCTGAGAAGCTGAGATTACAGGAACACACCACCATGCCTGGCTAATATTTTGTATTTTTAGTAAAGACGAGATTTCACCATGGTCCCCTCACTGGTCTTGAACTCCTGGGCTTAAGTGAGCTGCTGGCCTTGGCCTCACAAAGTGATGGGATTACAGGAATGAGCCACCACACCCAGCCTTAAAATACTTTTTGAAAAATAATACAATGTAGGCCGGGTGTGGTGGCTCACCCCTGTAATTCTAGCACTTTGGGAGGCCGAGGAGGGTGGATCACGAGGTCAGGAGTTCAAGACCAGCCTGGCCAAGATGGTGAAACCCATCTCTACTAAAAATACAAAAAAAAAATTAGCCGGGTGTGGTGGCATGCACCTGTAGTCCTAGCTACTTGGGAGGCTGAGTTGGGGGAATCGCTTGAACCTGGGAGGCAGGGGTTGCAGTGAGCTGAGATCGCACCACTGTACTCCAGCCTGAGTGACAGAGTGAGACTCCATCTCAAAAATAAATAAATAAATAATACAATATATAGGTGTGGTTACTCATGCCTGTAATCACAGCACTTTGGGAAGCTGAGGCAGGCAGGTCGACTGAGGTCAGAACTTCAAGACCAGCCTGGCCAACATGGTGAAACCCCATTTTTACTAACCATACAAAAATTAGCCAAGTGTGGTGGCAGGCACCCGTAATCCCAGCTACTTGGGAGGCTGAGGCAGGAGAACCGCTTGAACCCAGAGGCAGAGGTTGCAGTGAGCCAAGATTGCACCATTGCACTCCAGCTTGGGAGAAAAGAGCGAGACTTCGTCTCAAAAACAAAAACCAATGAAAATAGTTGTTATACGAGCTGGGCGCAGTGGCTCACGCCTGTAATCCCAGCACTTTGGGAAGCGGACGTGGGTGGATCACGAGGTCAAGAGATCGAGACCATCCTGGTCAACATGGGGAAACCCCGTCTCTACTAAAAATACAAAAAATTAGCTGGGCATGGTGGCGTGTGCCTGTAATCCCAGCTACTCAGGAGGCTCAGGCAGGAGAATTGCCTGAACCCAGGAGGTGGAGGTTGCGGTGAGCCGAGATCGCGCCATTACACCCCAGCCTGGGCAACAAGAGCAAAAAACTCCGTCTCAAAAAAAAAAAAAATAGTTGTTACACTGTATTATTTGGGGAATAATAACAGTGTCTGTACATGTCATTATCAGGCTAAGTGCGATTTTTCTTTTCAAAATATTTTCTGTCGTGGTTGGTTGAATCCCGGATGTGGAACCCATGGATGGATATGGAGGGCCCACTACATTTTTTTTTTGAGACGGAGGCTTGCTCTGTTGCCAGGCTGAAGTGCAGTGTCGTGATCTCGGCTCATTGCAACCTTTGCCTCCCAGGCTCAAGCAATTTTCCTGCCTCAGCCTCCCGAGCAGCAGGGACTACAGGTGCACGCTACCACACCCAGCTAATTTTTTGTATTTTTAGTAGTGACAAGGTTTCATTGTGTTGGCCTGGATGGTCTTGATCTCTTGACCTCGTGATCCGCCTGCCTTGGCCTCCCTAAGTGTTGGGATTACAGGTGTGAGCCACCGCACCTGGCCTTTACTTTTAACTTTTTTTTTTTTTTTTTTTTTTTTGAGACGGAGTTTCGCTCTTGTTACCCAGGCTGGAGTGCAATGGCGCGATCTCGGCTCACCGCAACCTCCGCCTCCTGGGTTCAGGCAATTCTTCTGCCTCAGCCTCCTGAGTAGCTGGGATTACAGGCACGCGCCACCATGCCCAGCTAATTTTTTGTATTTTTAGTAGAGACGGGGTTTCACCATGTTGACCAGGATGGTCTCGATCTCTTGACTTCGTGATCCACCCGCCTCGGCCTCCCAAAGTGCTGGGATTACAGGCTTGAGCCACCGTGCCCGGCCGAGTTAAATCTTTATTCCTTTTTCCATTAATTAAAGTATCTTGACTTGATAAATTAAAGATATTGTTCCTTACCATTTTGCTGTTTTTCACTATTCACTTCCTACTTGAACATTTATACTTTTTGCAGTGTTGAGGCTGGCACAGTTACATTTTTTCCTGTAAATGTAATTATGTGTTTAAATGGATTTTTAAAATTGGAAATCAACAGAGACTTCTTATGATTGTAAGTATTATTTAAAAGGCCAAGAAATGTAAGGTGAAAACATTTTATTTCTAGTAAAGCTCCTTGTTTTTCCTGGAGTCAGTCAGTGTCTATCTTGGTATCTCTCTGTCTCTCTCTTGCTCTCTCTCTCTCTCACTTTACTTTTTTTTCTTTTTGGGACAGGGTATTGCTCTGTCACCCAGGCAGGGGTGAAGTGGCATGATGTTGGCTTGTGGCAGTCTCAGCCTCTCGGGTAGCTGGGACTACAGGTGCACACCAGCATACCTGGCTAATTTTTGTATTTTTAGTAGAGACGGGGGTTTTGACATGTTGGCTAGGATAGTCTTGAACTCCTGCCTCAGCCCCCCAAATTGCCTGAGTTACAGACGTGAGCCACCGCGCCCGCTGCACTTTGGCTACTTTTATTATGTATTTTAGTTATTCCAATTTTTCAAGTACAGTGTTAAGACTTCTGGAATCCCACTTTTATTTTTATTTGGTTGTCTGCCTATTATTATTATTCTGAGTTAGAGTCTGGCTCTGTCACCCAGGCTGGAGTGCAGTGGCTCAATCACAGCTCACTGCAACCTCGACCTCCTGGGCTCAAGCAATTCTCCTGACTCAACCTCCTGTGGAACTGGGACTACCGGTACATACCACCATGCTCAGCTAATTTTTGTATTTTTTGTAGAGAGGGTGCTTTGCCGTGTTGCCCAGGCTGGTTTCAAACTCCTGGGCTCAAGCCAATCCACCTCCCTCGGCCTCCCAAAGTGCTGGGACTACAGGTATGAACCACTGCACCTGGCCTGATAAAATGTAATTTATGCCAACAACTAATAATTAACAGAATGGTTATAAAAACATACTCTAATAAAAGGTATGTCAATGTGGTCTCTCTTCCTCTCTCAAAATATGGCACTGTACTCATCTATTTTCAGACCACAGCTGACCATGGTAACTGAAACCATGAAAAGCAAAATCTCAGATAAAGGAGAACTACTGTACAGATAATTTTTTCTTGACCTCATCTAGGCAGCCTCAGTTTTGTTTGTGTTTTGAGATGGAGTCTCCCTCTATTGCCCAGGCTGGAGTGCAGTGGCTTGATCTTGGCTTACTAACCTCTGCCTTCCAGGTTCAAGCGATTCTCCTGCCTCAGCCTCCTGAGCAGCTGGGATTATGGGAAGTTTAGTTCTACCTTTATCCAGATTGCTGGTTTTGCAATGCCTCTTTGCACAAGGGTTTCTCAGACTCACTTTGTTATGTTCTCTCTCTAATGAGGTACTGGTAAGAAACATCCCTGTTCCCTACCCTAGTAGTGGAAAGATCCTAGTCCTGGAAACCTGAGACACCTGAATTGGTTCTTCCCAACTCCCCCTCAAGACAGGGAGACACTTTTAGCTTGTATTTTGGTTTATGGGTTGAAAGTTTTACATTAGGTAGATTCATCCGTTCTTTAATAGCTTGTCCAAAAAAAAAAAAAACAAAACAAAAAAACCAAGTTTTACATTAGGATCATAATGATTGCCTCCGTTTTGAAGACTGAAATTTTATTTTTAGGCAGGGTCTTGCTCTGTCACCCAGGCTGGAGTGCAGTGGTGTGATCATACTCACTGTAGCCTCGACCTCCTGGAATCAAGCAATCCTCCTCCCTCAGCCTTCCAGAGTGTTGGGATTACAGGCATGAGCCATGCACCTGGGTTGATTTTTTTAAGACTTAAAATGACTGTCTTTGTAAAACTGTAAGAAATTAGTACCAGCAATTGCCTTAAATTAAGATCTAGTCAGTCTAATCTCATTTTGTAGAGAGATTATTTGCTTGAAATATCTGCAGGATATAGCAGATTAGAACACGTAACCTTGGCCACAGTGGCTCATGTCTGTGATCCCAGCGCTTTGGGAGGCCAAGGCAGTTTGAGACCACCCTGGCCAATGTGGCAAAACCCCATGTCTTAAAAAAAACTTTAAAACTTAGCCAGGCATGGTATATGCACCTGTAGTCACAGGTACTCGAGAGGCTGAGTTGGGAGGATCATCTTAACCCAAGGAGATAGAGGCTACAGTGACCTTTGTTCACACCACTGCATTCCAGCCTGGGCATCAGAGTAAGACTCTGTCTCAAACAAAAATATGTAACTCAAAGCAGCAAAATGCTTAGTTCTTTGTAAATATAACATTTTAGGCTACTGTTTTTTGGTTTTTTTTTTTTTGGTTTTTGTTTGTTTGTTTGAGACAGAGTCTTGCTCTGTTGCCCAGGCTAGAGTGTAATGGTGCAATCTTGGCTCACTGCAACCTCTGACTCCCAGGTTCAAGCAATTCTCCTGCCTCAGCCTCCCAAGTAGCTGGGATTACAGGCACCTGCCACCATGCCCAGCTGATTTTTGTATTTTTAGTGGAGGCGGGGTTTCACCATGTTGGCCAGGCTGGTCTCGAACTCCTGACCTGAGGTGATCACCTGCCTCGGCCTCCCAAAGTGCCTGATCACCATGTGACCCAGGCTACTGTTTTTTTGTTTTTTTTTTTTTTGAGACGGAGTTTCGCCCTTGTTACCCAGGCTGGAGTGCAATGGCGCGATCTCGGCTCACCGCAACCTCCGCCTCCTGGGCTCAGGCAATTCTCCTGCCTCAGCCTCCTGAGTAGCTGGGATTACAGGCACGTGCCGCCATGCCCAGCTAATTTTTTGTATTTTTTAGTAGAGACAGGGTTTCACCATGTTGACCAGGATGGTCTCGATCTCTTGACCTCGTGATCTGCCCACCTCGGGCTCCCAAAGTGCTGGGATTATAGGCTTGAGCCACCGCGCCCGGCCTAATTTTTGTATTTTTAATAGAGACGGGGTTTCACTGTGTTGACCAGGATGGTCTCAATGTCTTGACCTCGTGATCCACCCGCCTCAGCCTCCCAAAGTGCTGGGATTACAGGTGTGAGAGCCACTGTGCCCTGCCAATTTTTTATATTTTTAGTAGAGATGGGGTTTCACCATGTTGGCCAGGCTAATCTTGAACTATTGACCTCGCGATCTGCCCATCTCAGCCTCCCAAAGTGCTGGGATTATAGGTGTAAGCCACTGCACCCAGCCTTTTTTATTAAAGAAAAAAATTGGTTGCCTGGATGATATCTTCAGGTGCATTTTTCTTTTTTTTTTTAGACAGAGTTTCGCTCTTGTTACCCAGGCTGGAGTGCAATGGCGCGATCTCGGCTCACCGCAACCTCCGCCTCCTGGGTTCAGGCAATTCTCCTGCCTCAGCCTCCTGAGTAGCTGGGATTATAGGCACGCGCCACCATGCCCAGCTAATTTTTTGTATTTTTAGTAGAGACGGGGTTTCACCATGTTGACCAGGTTGGTCTCGATCTCTCGACCTTGTGATCCACCCGCCTCGGCCTCCCAAAGTGCTGGGATTACAGGCTTGAGCCACCGCGCCCGGCTTTTTTTTTTTTTTTGAGATGGAGTCTCACTCTGTCGCCCAGGCTGAAGTGCAGTGGCACCATCTCGGCTCACTACAACCTCCACCCTCCAAGTTCAAGCGATTCTCCTCCCTCAGCCTCCCAAGTAGCTATGATTACAGGTACCTGCCACTGCACCCAGCTAATTTTGTATTTTTAGTAGAGACGGGGTTTCACCATCTTGGCCAGGCTGGTCTTGAACTCCTGACCTCGTGATCCACCCTCCTCGGCCTCCCAAAGTGCTGGGATTACAGGTGTGAGCCACCGCACCCGGCCACATTTTTCTTATTATATTTATGTAAAATACATATAACCAAATTTAACATCTTAACCATTTTTTCTTTTTAAAATTTATTTATTTGTTTATTTTTGAGACAGAGTCTGACTCTGTTGCCCAGGCTGGAGTGCAGGAGCTTGATCTCAGCTTACTGCAATCTCTGCTTCCCAGGGTTCAAGCAGTTCTCCTACCTCAGCCTCCCGAGTAGCTAGGATTACAGTTGGCCGTCACCACGCCTGGCTAATTTTTATATTTTTAATAGAGACGGTGTTTCACCTGAGGTGATCTGTCCACCTCAGCCTCCCAAAATGCTGGTTTTACAGGCATGAACCACTGTGCCTGGCTAAATTTATTTTTCTTTTTCTTTTTGCAAGACTCCTTCCCTACCAAAACATACAAAAATTAGCCAGGTGTGGTGGCACATGCCTGTAAACCCAGCTACAGGGGAGGCTAGGGCACGAGAATCACTTGAACCCAGGAAGCGGAGGTTGCAGTGAGCCGAGATTGCACCACTGCACTCCAGGGTAGGTGACAGAGTGAAACTCCATCTCAAAAAAAAAAAAAAAAAAAAAAAAAAAAAAAAAGTCCAAGTTCACTACCTTAACCAGGAATTATTTTCATGTTTTCAGTTTTTTATCTTTATATAAGATGAACCTGTGACATTTAAAAACAAAGATGCATGCAAAAGGAAGTTAGAGCTCAGAGAGGTTCTGATCAACCTTGGGGTACTTTTGGCTATAGTGGAGAGATAGACCCTAGTCTGAAGGCTCAAGGGTGAGGAGATGGTAAATCTCTGCAGTTAGTAGGGCAGAGTGTCTTTCTGGAGGGCTGTGTTGCAAAATATTCTGAGGCAATTAGGCTCATTGGGAAATAATACTGTAATAAGTGATGCCTGCCTCAGGTAAGTATCTTGTATGCTAAGTAACTGACATACCTGCTGTCCCTAAGACCTGTCTTAGTTTTCTCTCATGAGATTAGAGGCATGAACAGAGACCAGAAGCCCCAAGGCTGCTAAAGACTACAGGCTCCAGGCCGGGTGCGGTGTAATCCCAGCACTTTGGGAGGCCGAGGCGGGCGGATCACAAGGTCAAGAGATCGAGACCATCCTGGTCATCAAGGTGAAACCCCGTCTCTACTAAAAATGCAAAAAATTAGCTGAGCATGGTGGTACGTGCCTGTAATCCCAGCTACTCAGGAGGCTGAAGCAGGAGAATTGCCTGAACCCAGGAGGCGGAGGTTGCGGTGAGCTGAGATCGCGCCATTGCACTACAGCCTGGGTAACAAGAGCAAAACTCCGTTTCAAAAAAACAAAAACAAAAACAAAGACTACAGGCTCCAGAGAACTGGTGCTGCTGTCGCTGCCACTATATAACTTACTGGCTCAGAAGTAAATCCACTATGGCCTGCAGCATAATGTCCAAGCTCCTCCTCAGCCTGTTTTCTTGATGCTCTCTCTGATATATCTTATGATGCAGTCACCCCAAACTAATTGCTGTTCCCTTGCATATTCTATAATTTTTTTTTTTTTTTTTTTTTTTTTTTTTTTGAGACAGGGTCTTGCCCTGTTGCCCAGGCTGGAGTGTAGTGGCATATCATTGCTTACTGTAGCCTCAACCTCCCAGGCTCAAGCAATCCTCCCACTTCAGCCTCCCAAGTAGCTGGGACTACAGGCCTGCATCACCATCCCTGGTTAACTTTTTAATTTTTTCGTAGAGATGGGGTTTCACAATGTTGCCCAGGCTGGTCTCAAACTCTGGGGCTCAAGCAATCCTCCCAACTCAGCCTCCCAAAGTTCTGGGATTACAGGCATGAGCCACCATGCCTGGCTACAATATTTTCTTAACATGTGCCTACATTTCAGATCTCACCCTAGAGATTTTTGCTTCAAGATGTCTGGGGAACAGATTGGGTATATCTGTATTTTATTTTCCAAATTTATTTCTGTATATTATTCTTTTAGTGTTTTCTCATATGTATCTGTAATAGTGCATACAGTTTCATAATCTGCTGTTTTTTGTTTTTTTAAGACAGTGTTGCTCTTTTTTTGTTTTTTTTTTTTTTTTTTTTTGAGACAGAGTGTTGCTCTTGTTACCCAGGCTGGAGTTCAATGGCACGATCTCGGCTCACCGCAACCTCCGCCTCCTGGGTTCAAGCAATTCTCCTGCCTCAGCCTCCTGAGTAGCTGGGACTACAGGCACGCGCCACCATGCCCAGCTAATTTTTTTGTATTTTTAGTAGAGACGGGGTTTCACCACGTTGACCAGGATGGTCTCGATCTCTCGACCTCGTGATCCACCTGCCTCGGCCTCCCAAAGTGCTGGGATTACAGGCTTGAGCCACCGCGCCCGGCTTTTTTTTTTTTTTTTTTTTTTTTGAGACCGAGTTTCGCTCTTTGTTACCCAGGCTGGAGTGCAATGGCGCGATCTCGGCTCACCGCAACCTCTGCCTCCTGGGTTCAGGCAATTCTCCTGCCTCAGCCTCCTAAGTAGCTGGGATTACAGGCACGCGCCACCACGCCCAGCTAGTTTTTTGTATTTTTAGTAGAGACGGGGTTTCACCATGTTGACCAGGATGGTCTCGATCTCTCGACCTCGTGATCCACCCGCCTCAGCCTCCCAAAGTGCTGGGATTACAGGCTTGAGCCACCGCGCCCCAATTCTGACTAGAGTCTTGCCCTGTTGCCCACCAGGCTGGAGCAATCTAGGCTCACTACAACCTCTGCCTCCCAGGTTGGAGCGATTCTCCTGCCTCAGTCACCTGAGTAGCTGGGATTACAGGCACATGCCACCACGCCTGGCTGATTTTGTATTTTTAATAGAGATGGGGTTTTACAAGGTTGATCTCGAACTCCTGGTCTCTCAAGCTGTCTGCCTGCCTTGGCCTCCAAAAGAGCTGGGGTTACAGGCATGAGCCACCGTACCAGCCACATTTTTTATATTGCTATTATCTCCACAGTTACTTTCAGAAAGACTGCATGATGATTTGAATTATTTACCCATTTCTTGATGATTAAATTGTTTTCTAGATTTTATTCTTACAATTAGGATATTAATATCTTCCTGCATGTAGCACCTGTATGCTTTTTGAACCAAACTAGACATTTTACAGAAGAATAAACTGAAGCCTAGAGAGGTAAGTGGCTTGTTCCTTGTCATACAGTTTTGGAGGAATAAAGCTTGAACCAAATCTTCCAACTCCCAGTGCAGTGTGTCTTCTGCCACCCATGCTTTGTTACACTTTTGTCCTTAGTTTCCTTTCTCTGTACAACAAGATCCTATCATCCTGTAAAAATTTGTGCAAATATCGCTTGCTTCACAAAGCCATTCCTCAGTTATCTTCTTAGAAGAAATTCATTCTCTTCAATGTCCTTATCTGCAGCCCTTTTTTTCTTTTTCGTTTTTTACCTTAGATAATAAAGGCCATATGTACAGAGGTTAGAATTTTCTGCCCTGCAACAGTTTGGAGTTCTAATTTCAACACCACATCCTTGCTATGAGAACATGGGCAAGATACTCAACCTCTGGGCTGAGTTTTGCTCTTGTCCCTCAGGCAGGCTGGAGTGCAATGGCGTGATTTCGGCTCACTGCAACCTATGCCTCCAAGGTTCAAGCGATTCTCCTGCCTCAGCCTCCTGAGTAGCTAGGATTACAGGTGCCTGCCACCATGCTCAGTTAATTTTTGTATTTTTAGTAGAGACGGGGTTTCACTATGTTGGCCAGGCTGGTCTCGAACTCCTGACCTCAGGTGATCCACCTGCCTCAGCCTCCTAAAGTGTTGGGATTACAGGCGTGAGCCACCGCACCCAGCCATTTTCTCATCTTTAAAATGGGATTAAGTGAAATGCTAAACATAAAACACCTAACACAATATCTGGTACACACATGTAATTACTTTCTATTGTTTTTGTTAATACTGTTGTTTTTATTAATAATTCTTAGCAAGATATTTAGGAACCAGATCTAGGCCAGGTGCAGTTACTAATTCCTGAAATCCCAGCACCTTGGGAGGCTATGGCAGGAGAATCACTTGAGTCCAGGAGTTTGAGACCAGCCTGGATAACACAGACACCCCGGCTCTGCAAAAAAGAAAAAAAAAAAAATAGTGCACCTGTAATCTCATCTACTCAGGAGGTCAAGGTGGTAGGAGATTTCTTGAGCCAAGGAGCTTCACACTGCAGTGAGCTGTGATTGTGCCAGTGCCTGGGTGTCAGAGCAAGACCCCGTCTCAGAAAACCACAAAAACAACCAGATCTAGTGTTTGAGTACAAAGTGGGCTCAATTCATATTTGGTAAATGAACAAAATTAATATTTCAGGTATGTAACCTCCCCAAATACGTAAAATAATGAAATTATGATTGGTTTATAAGAGGAGCTGACTAAATGTTTAATATGACATTTCTGGAACTCTTCCAGGTAATAATTCAAACTCACGTTGCTGTCAGCCATCCTAACTAGAAATATCTTGTCCATACTGCTTAACCACTCAAAACCCACCAACTTGGGATTGCGTATGTCATCCTAATTGGACATTTCTGGTTGAGACATAACCTTCATGAGGCTAACAGATGAAAATTTGGTTTTTGGATTTGGTTGAGTGAAACATTTATTACTGAGTTGGTTGTACATGGTTTTATTTTTGTAATCTAGTGACCAGTCTCTTAGTTTTAACTTGACCAATAAATTTGGATCTGAGGTAGATTTATTTTATTGATTTTTGAAAAAGTTAACAGGTTTTGTACCATAAATCTAGGTACATTGTTTTAAAGTTTAAATATTTTCAGATAATTGACAAGAAAAAATAATGTTGAACTTGTCTTTAATAAAGCTTTGAATTTGTATTCACCTTTCTGTATGCAAATTGGTTCTTTCTTGAAGAGTCAGGCAGATTTCTATAGTTTGCCATTTGTGAACGAATGTCTACTCCTAATAATAAAAAAATAGAACTAAGGCTGGGTGTGGTGGCTTATACCTGTAATGCCAGCACTTTGGGAGCCAAGGCCGGTGAACAAAAAAACAAAAACAAAAGGTAGAGCATAGCACTGGAATACTGAAAGTTTATGGATCTTCTTATTGGTGATAGGGTCTAATGCTCTGAATGTATACTTGTGTAGCTTCTGTCTGTCTAATCTCCACACCTGGGAACACTTAGTCTCAAACTCAGAGTTAGCTAAAACTTCAGGCTCTGGACTTATTCCCTGCCCTCAGCTGTTGTGCCCATTCTGAATTTAGTGTAATTTTAGTATGTGAGCCCATGGCTTATTTCCACCTTTTCTATCATACTCCAGTTTTCAGAACCGACCCTTATTCTTGTGCCTAGTATCAAGCTCATTAGGGACTGCTTTGCTCTGACAGTGCTATGAACCCCCACAGCCCAGCTGTGGGTTTCATTGTCTACTGGCTTGTCTTGTCTTTTCTCTCTCTCTTTTTCTTTCTCTCTCTTTCTTTCTTTTTCTCTTTCTTTTCTCTCTCTCTCTCTCTTTCCTTCCTTCTTTTCTATTCTTCTTTTTCTTTCTTTTTTTTTTTTTTGCTCTGTTGCCCAGGCTGGATTCAAACTCCTGAGCTGGGCTCAAGTGATTCTCCTGCCTCAGCCTCCTTAATAGCTGAAATTACAAGCACACACCACTACACCTGGCTGATTTTTAAATTTTTTTATGGAGATGGATTCTGTGATGCCCAGGCTGGTCTTGAACTCCTGGCCTCAAGCAATCATCCTGCCTCAGCCTCCCAAAGCACTGGGATTAAAATTGTGAGCCACGAGGCCCAGCCCTATAATCCAGTAATGATTTTTTTTTTTTTTTTGAGACAGGGTCTTGCTTTGTTGCCCAGGCTGAAGATCAGTGGCACAATAATCACGACTCACTGCAGCCTTGACCTCCTGGGCTCAGATCCTCCCACCTTAGCCTCCTGAGTGGCTGGTACTGCAGGCGCATACCACCATGCCCAGCTAAATTTTTGTTGTTGTTGTTGTTGTTGTTGAGGTGGACTTTCACTCTTGTTACCCAGGCTGGAGTGCAATGGCGCGATCTTGGCTCACCGCAACCTCCGCCTCCTGGGTTCAGGCAATTCTCCTGCCTCAGCCTCCTGAGTAGCTGGGATTACAGGCACGCGCCACCATGCCCAGCTAATTTTTTGTATTTTTAGTAGAGATGGGGTTTCACTATGTTGACCGGGATGGTCCCGATCTCTTGACCTCGTGATCCACCCGACTCGGCCTCCCAAAGTGCTGGGATTACAGGCTTGAGCCACCGCGCCCGGCTTTTTTTTTTTGTAGAGTTGAGGTATCACTATGTTGCTCAGGCTGCTTTCCAATTCCTGGGCTCTAGCAATCCACTCTTCTCGACTTCCCTAAGTACTGGGTTTACAAATGTGAGCCAACACATCTGGCCCTAAAATGATTTTTTTTTTTTTTTTTTGAGACAGGATCTTGCTCTGTTGCTAAGGATGGAGTGCAGTGGCATGATCTCGGCTCACTGCAAGCCCCACCTCCTGGGCTCAAACTATCCTCTCACCTCAGGTTCCCAAGTAGCTGTGACTACAGACATGTGCCACCACACCCAGCTAATTTTCTCATTTTTTGGTAGAGACGGGGGTTTTACCGTGTTGCCCAGGCTGGTCTCGACCTCCTAGACTCAAGTGATCCACCCGCCTCAATCTCCTAAAGTGCTGGGATTACAGATGTGAGCCACTGCGCCTGACCTCCCTATAATGATTCTTACTGAACTGTTAAACTGACTTAGTTTCCACGTACGACAAAGGACGAACAAATCAAAGAGACACAGATTGAAGCAGACTGAAGTTAATATTTGTGTACCCCACCACAGGACTGCCTCCCTGTACACTACTGAACAGCGGCTGTTTCTTCTGGGATGAGGCCCTTCTACCAAATATTACATCACTTGTTTTTTCTCACAAGCTCATTAGATATGACTGAATACTTCATTTTACACCTTCTCTTCTGGTTCCAATTAATCCACAGAAAATTTTAGGATGCTGGCAAGCAAGTGATTGAAATGACGTGAAGTCTTTTATATTTCTTCTATTGTTTGTACATGGCAAGAGCTTCTGTGAAATTCATTTCCTGTATCAGAATTTGGCTCTTCCTTGCTTCCATGACTCCACTATTTGCCCATTATAATAAATATATAGTAAAGGGAGTAAAACAAATTTTAAAGAAAAAACAATTTTTTTAAATTATAAAATATATTCCCATTTTTATAAAATATAGAAATGATATATGACTTCTTATTGAGTTTTTTTTTTTTTTTTGAGACGGAGTTTCACTCTTGTTACCCAGGCTGGAGTGCAATGGCGTGATCTCGGCTCACCGCAACCTCTGCCTCCTGGGTTCAGGCAATTCTCCTGCCTCAGCCTCCTGAGTAGCTGGGATTACAGGCATGCGCCACCATGCCCAGCTAATTTTTTGTATTTTTAGTAGAGACGGGGTTTCACCATGTTGACCAGGATGGTCTCGATCTCTCGACCTCGTGATCCACCCACCTCGGCCTCCCAAAGTGCTGGGATTACAGGCTTGAGCCACCGCGCCCGGCCAGAGATGTTATTTTTTTTTTATTTTTATTTTTTTTAGAGACAGGGGTTTCACCATGTTGGTCAGGCTGGTCTCGAACTCCAAACCTCAGGTGATCTGCCCTCCTCGGCTTCCCAAAGTGCTGGGATTACAGGCGTGAGCCACCACCCCTGGCTCTATTGAGATGTTTAAGTGAGTTCATACTTCAACACAATTCCTCTGTCTCAAATACGTAGCAATACATAAATAAATGTAAGAGAGTCCAGGTGCGGTGGTTCACGCCTGTAATTGTAGCACTTTGGGAGGCTGAGGTGGGTGGATCACCTGAGGTCAGGAGTTCGATACCAGCCTGGCCAATATGGTGAAATCTGATCTCTACTGAAAAAATAGAAAAATTAGCTGCGTCTGTCATCCCAGCTACTGTGAGGCTGAGGCAGGAGAATTGCTTTAACCCAGGAGACAGAGGTTGCAGTGAGCTGAGATTGTACCACTGCACTAGAGGCTGAGTGACAGAGTGAGACTCCATCCCAAAAAAAAAAGAGAGAGAGAAAGCTCTAGTGGCAAGTGAGGCTGATGGTGAGACTGAGGCTCTGGGTGGAGAATCAGTGTTGGCTGGACTTTGACCTCTTTCCTTAAAACAGATCCCCTTTAGAACTCCATGGCAGAGACTCCTGGAGCTGGGACTGTTGCTCAACGCCAGGGCCTGGGATGGGTGTTAGCTTGTGAAAACAGGCTGATAGAAGGGTTGACTGTCTGGGACTGTTGCTTTGTAAGAAAGTGGGCCTAGTGAGGGTGAGGGAGAAAAACATGGCTTTTTGACCAAAACCAGCGAAGTAGCCTGTCTGCTCAAGTGACTGAATCTGTAATTAGTTTATCAGCACAGAAGGTTTGAAACATCATTAAGTCCTAGATCTTGATGGACGGCTCTGGAGGAACAGGTGTAGGCAACTGCAAAAGTAGGATAAGAGAAAGAAAAGGGAGAGAATTAACAAGTAAATAGACTAAACCTTAACTTTTCGTTCAAGGATATTGAAAAACTTAATGCTAAGAAAGGAATGACAGATCACATTTGAGAAGATAATCACTGAAGATTTTCTAGAATTCAGGCCAGGGTGGTGGCTCATATCTGTAATTCCAGCATTTTGGGAGGTCGAGGCAGGTGGATTGCTTGTGCTGGGAGTTTGAGACCAGCCTGGGCAACATGGAAAAACCCTAGCTCTACAAAAAATTAGTGGGACATGGTGGGGCTTGTCTGTAGTCCCAGCTAAGCAGAAGACTGAGGTGGGAGGAACACCTAAACCTGGTGGTTCAGGCTGCAGTGAGCTAAGATTGCGTCACTACACTCCAGCTTGTGTGACACAGTAAGACCCTGTCTCAAAAAAAAAAAAAAAAAAAGTTATTAAAGAGTATACCTCTGCAAGAAGAAAAGTGAATTCAGAGGGAAAGTGTGGGCATTAAGAAGCAAAAGATAGTTTATATAATGGGAGGAATGGTCAACTTAAAAAAAAAAGTAATGTGACTATGGAAAGTAATGTAGCAGGTCAGTAAGTTTAAATTATATATTGACTCAACACTTTTTTCTGATTAAAAGCCAACATATATATGCTTTTGGAGATAGGGTCTTACTCTGCAGTGGCATGATCATGGCTCACTGCAGCCTCAACCTCTGGGGCTTGAGTGATCCTCCTGCCTCAGTCTCCCTAGTAACCAGGACTACATGCGCACTCCATCACACCTGGCTAATTTCATTTGTTTTTGAACAAATTGCCATGTTGCCCAGGCTGATCTCGAACTCCTGGCCTCAAGCAGTCCTCCTGCCTTGGCCTCTCAAAATTCTGGGTTTAGAGGAATAAGCCATTATGCCTGGCCTAAAACGAATTTTGTTTTTTTGAGACAAAGTCTCACTCTGTCACCCAGGCTGGCATGCAGTGGCACGATCTAGGCTCACTGCAACCTCCGCACTCCGAGTTCAAGTGATTCTCCTATCTCAGCCTCTCAAGTAGCTGGGATTACAGGCGTGCAGTACCACACCTGGCTAATCTTTCTATTTTTAGTAGAGACGGGGTCTCACCATGTTGGCCAAGCTGGTCTTGGACCCCTGACCTCAAATGGCCCGCCTGCCTTGACCTCCTAAAGTGCTGAGATTACAGGTGGGAACCACTGTGCCCAGCCCTAAAATAAAAATTTAAACCAAGACAAAATTGTAATGAGTGGCATTATTTGTACATTTTTGCAGATCTCTTTAATGTTTGGCTTAATAGAAGTCAGCTAGATTCTTATATATGCTTCTGTGTTCAGTCTGTTGCAGTGTTTTCTGGGTTGAAGTACCTGAAGAAAATCTACCCTCACACAGACAAGTAGTTGGGAAAGGGAGTATTTTTTTTTTTCCGAGGCAGAGTCTCACTCTGTCGCCCAGACTGGAGTCCAGTGGCACATCTCAGCTCACTGCAACCTCCACCTCCTGGGTTCAAGCGATTCTCCTGGCATGAGCCACTGTGCCTGACCTTTATACATCTTTTATTGAGACCTTAGTTATAAACAAAGTAGAAGTATTTATTTTTATTTTATGTTATGATGATGATGATGATGATTTTGAGATGGAGTTTCACTCTTGTTGCCCAGGCTGGAGTGCAATGGTGCCATCTTGGCTCACTGCGACCTCCGCCTCCTGTGTTCAAGCGATTCTCCCGCCTCAGCCTCCTGAGTAGCTTGGGTTACAGGCGCCCGCCACAACACCTGGCTAATTTTTTGTATTTTTATTAGAGATGGGGTTTCACCATATTAGCCAGTCTGGTCTTAAACCCCTGACTTCAGGTGATCCACCTGCTTTGCCCTCCCAAAATGTTGGGATTACAGGCGTGAGCCACTGTGACCAGCCTATTTATTTATATTTTATTTTATTTTGAGACGGAATCTTGCTGTTGCCCAGGCTGGAGTGCAGTGGTACAATCTTGGCTCACCACAACCTCTGTCTCCCTTCAAGCAGTTCTCCTGCCTCAGCCTCCCAAGCAGCTGGTGCTACAGGCATGCACCAGTACACCCGGCTATTTTTTGTATTTTTAGTAGAGACTGGGTTTCACTATGTTGGCCAGACTGGTCTTGAACTCCCGACCTTGCGATCTGCTGGCCTCCCCTCCCAAAGTGCTGAGATTACAGGCATGAGTCACTATGCCCAGCCACTAATTATCTGTCTGTCTGTCTATCTATCTATCATCTCTCTATCTATCTATTTACTTACTTAACATAGAGACAGGATCTTGCTCTGTCACGCAGGCTAGAGTGCAGTGGTGCCATCTAATCATAGCTCACTGCCGCCTCAAACTCCTGAACTCAAGTAATCCTCTTGCCTGAGCCTCCCCAGTAGCTGGGATTAGAGGCATGTGCCACCATGCCTACATTTTTTTGTAGACCAGGTGCCATGGCTTACACCTATAATCCCAGCACTTTGGGAGGCCGAGGCAGACGGATCACCTGAGGTTGGGAGTTCAGGACCAGACTGACCAACATAGAGAAACCCTGTATCTACTAAAAATACAAAAAAGTAGCAGGGTGTGGTGGCACATGCCTGTAATCCCAGCTACTTGGGAGGCTGAGGCAGGAGAATTGCTTGAACTTGGGAGGCTGAGGTTGCGGTGAGCCAAGGTCACACCATTGCACTCCAGCCTGGACAACAAAAGCGAAACTTTGTGTTAAAGAAAAAGAGAGAGAGTATTTCTCTCTCTCTCTCTCTCTCTCTCTCTCTCTCTCAATCTGTCTCTCTCTCTCTCTCTCTCTCTCTCTCTCTCTCTCTATATATATATATATATATATATATATATATATATATATATATATATATATATATGTAGAGACAGGGTCTCACCATGTTGCCCAGGCTGTTCTCAAACTTCTGGGCTCAAACAATCCTCCCACCTCAGCCTCCCAAAATGCTAGGATTACAGGTGTGAGCCACTATGCCCGGCCTACTCAAAGTCCTATCTAGGAAAATGCTATCTGTATCTGGTGGTAATATGTAATTTCCAATTTTTAAAAAATTTGTTTTGTGATAGTTTTTTAAGGCCCTTCCTCCTTATATAAAATAAAGATGTATTTATAAATAAATGAACCATGAAATTGGTTCATTTCCATCTTTTTAAAAGGTAGTCAAAAATAATTGTAAGATGCGGCCGGGCGCAGTGGTTCAAGCCTGTAATCCCAGCACTTTGGGAGGCCGAGGTGGGTGGATCATGAGGTCAAGAGATCGAGACCATCCTGGTCAACATGGTGAAACCCTGTCTCTACTAAAAATCAAAAAAATTGGCCGGGCGCGGTGGCTCAAGCCTGTAATCCCAGCACTTTGGGAGGCCGAGGCGGGTGGATCACAAGGTCGAGAGATCGAGACCATCCTGGTCAACATGGTGAAACCCCGTCTCTACTAAAAATACAAAAAATTAGCTGGGCATGGTGGTGCGTGCCTGTAATCCCAGCTACTCAGGAGGCTGGGGCAGGAGAATTGCTTGAACCCAGGAGGCGGAGGTTGCGGTGAGCCGAGATAGCGCCATTGCACTCCAGCCTGGGTAACAAGAGCGAAACTCCGTCTCAAAAAAAAAAAAAAAAAAAAAAAAAAAAAAAAAAAAAAATCAAAAAAATTAGCTGGGCATGGTGGAACAAGCCTGTAATCCCGGCTACTCAGGAGGCTGAGGCAGGAGAATTGCCTGAACCTAGGAGGCGGAGGTTGCGGTGAGCCGAGATGGCACCATTGCACTCCAGCCTGGGTAACAAGAGCAAAACTCCGTCTCAAAAAAAAAAAAAAAAAAAAGAAATGACTTGTAGGCAGTTTGTCTGGAAGCCACTATGATTTGGAAATGTGGTGTTTCAGTAATAAAGACTACATACTTTTAAAAAAGAAAAAAATCAGTTCTCTCTAAATTACAAATTAAATGGTACATCTAATGATTTTCCTTAGAATTTGAAAAGCTTAACCCAAAATTTGTATGAAAAGGCAAGAGACTGAAATGATTAAGAAAACTTGGCTGGGTGTGGTGGCTCATGCGTGTAATCCAAGCACTTTGGAGGCCAAGTCCGGTGGATCACCTGAGGTCGGGAGTTCAAGACCAGCCTGACCAACATGGTGAAACCTTGTCTTAAAAAAAAAAAAAAAAGAAAAATGGCCGGGTGCGGTGGCCCAAGCCTGTAATCCCAGCACTTTGGGGGGCCGAGGCGGGTGGATCACAAGGTCAAGAGATCGAGACCATCCTGGTCAACATGGTGAAACCCCGTCTCTACTAAAATACAAAAAAAATTAGCTGGGCATGGTGGCGTGTGCCTGTAATCCCAGCTACTCAGGAGGCTGAGGCAGGAGAATTGCCTGAACCCAGGAGGCGGAGGTTGCGGTGAGCCGAGATCGCGTCATTGCACTCCAGCCTGGGTAACAAGAGTGAAACTTCGTCTCAAAAAAATTAAAAAAAAGAAAAGAAAAAGAAAACTTTAAAGAAGAAGAATAGGCCAGGCATTGTGACTCACACGTGTAACCCCAGCACTTTGGGAGGCCGACGCAGGAGGATCACAAGATCAGGAGATCGAGACCAGCCTGGCCAACATAGTGAAACCCCATCTCTCCTAAAAGTACAAAAAGTTAGCCGGGTGTGGTGGCAGTTTCCTGTAATCCCAGCTACTCAGGAGGCTGAGGCAGGAGAATTGCTTGCACTCAGAAGGCGGAGGTTGCAGTGAGCCGAGATTGTGCCATTGCACTCTAGCCCATGTGACGGTGTGAGACTCTATGTCAGAAAAAAAAAGAATGTGAGGCGGCTTACTCTCATAGCGATCACAACTATAAAGCCATAGTGGTTCTCAAGCCTAGTACAGTGCCGGACACAGACAGTAGTCTATGAATGTTTGCTCAGTATGCTGATGGGTGAATGAATGAACAATGAGTTGCTTGGGGGATATGTAAAGTGAAGGTTAACCCTGGGTCTTTCCTGTCCTTATGTAACTTCTTTT
The DNA here is from genome assembly GCF_048565385.1 of Saimiri boliviensis. Taxonomy (NCBI): domain Eukaryota; kingdom Metazoa; phylum Chordata; class Mammalia; order Primates; family Cebidae; genus Saimiri; species Saimiri boliviensis. Next base: position 27,231,452 of record NC_133465.1, on the reverse strand, counting down.
TTTTTTTTTTTTTTTTTTTTTTTGAGATGGACTCTGTTGCCAAGGCTGGAGTGCAGTGGCACAATCTTGGCTTACTGCAACCTTTGCCGCATGGGTTTAAGTGATTTCTGGCTAATTTTTGTATTTTTTAGTAGAGATGGGGTTTCACTTGTTAGCCAGGCTGGTCTCAAACTCCTGACCTCAAGAGATCTGCCTGCCTTGGCCTCCCAAGTGCTGGGATTACAGGCGTGAGCCACCATGCCCGGCCCCTTATATTACTTCTTCTCTGGTGTCAGGATTAATTCTGGAAGTTGTGGGAAGGACTGAACCTGAAGACTAGGGTGACTCAGAACTGCAAGGACCAGGGAAGTTGAGCTCTGAGAAGGGGCAGGACAGAGGGCTGACTAATTTGTTCCATTTGTGTACAGATACCCTTAAGCAAATTTTATCTTCTACAATTTGAGTATGGAGTTTGTATTTGCTTAAAATTCTGCAAGCCTTTAACAGGAATGTACTCAGGATTAAGTGTGGTGTCAGGTTGGCTGCAATGTAGGAAAGCTTTTATTCCATGGAAAAGAAGTTCATGATTTTTGTAACTATCTATTATGCAGTTATATTGTTCTAGATTTAGTTATTTGGATCTCATGATTGGAACAGTATTTTAAATTGGGAACATCTTATTGTTTGGGAGAGGTTGTTTAGAAATGACAGGTGAAGAATAAAATTATCAGAGTCAAATTTGGCCATATGTAATATGGGCATTAATGACACAGTGATTTATATATGCCAGTAATAGAATTTACAGAGGTCAGCCAATGGTGAGGTGCTGTTCTCTGGTGGCATTCTGGTAATAACCAGCTCCTGTATGGTGCTTGACAGTTTCCAAAGTACTTTTGCACACCTTATATTATTTGTGCCTCGAAGGTATGTAAAGGAGGTTTATTTCAATTCAGTGACCATTTATTGAGCAGGTTTTGTGCCAAGTTTTGTACTAGATCTTGGGAAACCAGCAATAATACAAAGACCTTGACTCCAAGTTGACATAGACAGATAATATTGGGATTTATGTACAACCAGAAGTATAAGTTTGGAAGCAATAATTGAGGGAGACATATGATTAGGATGTGGTAATGTTAGGTAGTGATGGCTTCCTAGGTTTCGTTATATTTTTTGTTTCAAGGAAGAATTGTGTTTTACACCACTTCGAAACTATATTTCACAATTTACATAGCTGATAATATACTTTTTCTTTTTTTTTAGACATAGTCTAGTTCTGTCACCCAGGCTGGAGTGCAGGGGTTTGATCTCAGCTCATTGCAACCTCCTCCTCCCACATTCAAGTGATTCTTCTGCCTCAGCCTCCGGAATAGCTGGGACTACAGGCACGCACCACCACACCCAGCTAATTTTTTGTATTTTTAGTGGAGACGGGGTTTTACCGTGTTGGCCAGGCTGGTCTCAAACTCTTGATCTCAGGTGATCTGCCTGCCTTGGCCTCCCAAAGTGCTGGGATTACAGGGGTGAGCCACCACGCCCAGCTTTGATGATACACTTTTGAAAATTATATTACATTTTCCACAGTTGCACTGTCTTTCCTCTGAAAAGTCTGGATGATCTGTTAGAACATTTGACCTAAGAAAGCCAGGCCCCATGCTGATGCCTGTAATCCCAGCACTTTGGGAGGCTGCAGTGGGCGGATCATGAGGTCAAGAGATCGAGACCATCCTGCCCAGCATGATGAAACCCCGTCTCTATTAAAAATACAAAAATTAGCTGGGCATGGCGGCTCATGCCTGTAGTCCCAGCTACTCGGGAGGCTGAGGCAGGAAAATCACTTGAACCCAAAAGGTGGAGGTTTCAGTTAGCTGAGATGGCGCCACTGTACTCCAGCCTGGTGACAGAGTGAGACTCTGTCTCAAAAAAAAAAAAAAAAAAAATTCAACCTAAGCTACTAAGCTACCCTCCTTGATATCATGTTTGTGGAAGGAACGATTAATTTATGTGCTAATTTAGTCCTTTGCATATAAAATGCAATTTTGTTTATTAGAAATATTTTAGATAATTAATGCTTTGTAGGTTTTTGCTGTTATTTTTAGATCTGAAAAAGATGAAAAGGAAGGCCGGGTGCGGTGGCTCACGCCTGTAATCCTCGCACTTTGGGAGGCCGAGGTGGGTGGATCACCTGAGGTCAGTAGTCCGAGACCAGCCTGGTCATCATGGTGAAACCCCATCTTTAAAAAAAAAAAAAAAAAGATGAAGAGGAATAAAACATGACAAGTCTAGAGGGAGGCACTGCTTGAAGTGTGTGACACAAATCAAGCGTCAACAAAAACGGAAGCCCTTGACATGAAGAACAGAAAATCTGTGATTATTATCATTATTAGCTTCACAGGGATGTTGAAGTGATCAGGATATCAAAGACATAATGAAAAGGAATTGTATTTTTAAATTTTGAGAAATAGGAAAACCATTGCTTTTTAGGATATGTCTTTCATATACTCAGAAAAGCTTGCTTTTCGTAAGTTAAGCCTCAGTGATGAATAAATATTGCATTTGTGGCTGGGCGTGGTAGCTCATGCCTGCAATCCCAGCACTTTGGGTGGCTGAGGTGGATGGATCACCTGAGGTCAGGAGATGAGACCAGCCTGGCCAACAGGGTGAAACTCTGTCTCTTCTAAAAATATGAAAAATATAGGCCGGGCGCAGTGGCTCACGCCTGTAATCCCAGCACTTTGGGAGGCCGAGGCGGGTGGATCATGAGGTCAAGAGATCGAGACCATCCTAGTCAACATGGTGAAACCCCGTCTCTACTAAAAATACAAAAATTAGCTGGGCATGGTGGCGCATGCCTGTAATCCCAGCTACTCAGGAGGCTGAGGCAGGAGAATTGCCTGAACCCAGGAGGCAGAGGTTGCGGTGAGCCGAGATCGCGCCATTGCACTCCAGCCTGGGTTACAAGAGCGAAACTCCCTCTCAAAAAAAAAAAAAAAAAAATTAGCAAGGCATGGTAGCGCACGCCTGTAGTCCCAGCTACAGGCAGGAGCATCACTTGAACCTGGGAGGCGAAGGTTGCAGTGAGCCGAAAGATTGTGCCACTGCACTCCAGCCTGGGTGACACAGCAAGACTCCATCTCAAAAAATAAAAAATAGTGCCGGGGCCGGGCGCAGTGGCTCAAGCCTGTAATCCCAGCACTTTGGGAGGCCAAGGCGGGTGGATCACGAGGTTGAGAGATCGAGACCATCCTGGTCAACATGGTGAAACCCCGTCTCTACTAAAAATACAAAAAATTAGCTGGACATGGTGGCACGTGCCTGTAATCCCAGCTACTCAGGAGGCTGAGGCAGGAGAATTGCCTGAACCCAGGAGACGGAGGTTGCGGTGAGCTGAGATCGCGCCATTGCACTCCAGCCTGGGTAACAAGAGCGAAACTCCGTCTCAAAAAATAAAATAAAATAAAATAAAAAATAAAAAATAAAAATACTGCATTTGTATTAATTACACAGACATAATTCTGTATACCAAAGAAAAGTATCCACATTTACTGCAGATTCTTTTGTAGGTTGTGTAGAATGTCTTACTTCATATGAACTTGACCTTCTAAACACTGTAACAAAAACTTTGTTAGAGGTTTGTTTCCTTTTGGAATGGGATCCCTTTATTCTGATAATTGATTCTAACAGAAGATTTCTACTCAATGTGGTAATGGAATGATTTCGAGCAACTCTACTATCCTGTCAGGGAAAGCTAGCTTCCGTGGTGATCCAGAGGTTCTGCTATCACCTTACAAAGCCAAGACACGATTTTTCACTAGGGCTGGCCTTTGCATGACATATATGTTCCATAACAACACCTGGTGGGAGGCATGTGTTAACATGGCCTAGTGATTTTCTCTGGTTGGTTTTGTGGAATTCAGATACTGATTTTATCAGTGACTAACCATGATGTGTGGGGACATTGTAAGGTAATTGGTAAGTTTTGGAAAATCTCACACTGGCCGGGTAATTTGACTTCCTTTTTGTGTAGGATCTGGGGATGAGAATAGCATTCTCCTCCTCCTCCTCCTCCTCCTCCTCCTCCTCCTCCTCCTCCTCCTCCTCCTCCTCCTCCTCCTCCTCCTCCTCCTCCTCCTCCCCCTCCTGCTCCTCCTCCCCCCCCCCGCTCCTCCTCCCCCTCCTCCTCCTCCTCCTCCTCCTCCTCTTCCTCTTCCTCCCCCTCCTCCTCCTCCTCCTCCTCCTCCTCCTCCTCCTTTCTTTTTCTTCTTCTAAAAGATGGAATCTTGCTTTGTTGCTCTGGAGCAAGAGAGAGCAAGGTGGTATACTTTTATTTTTCACACACACACACACACAATTTTTTTTTCTTTTTTTGAGGCAGAGTCTCGCTCTGTCACCAGGCTGGAGTGCAGTGGCACCATGTCAGCTCACTGCAACCTCTGCCTCCCAGGTTCAAGTGATTCTCCTGCCTCAGCCTCCCGAGTAGCTGGGACTATAGGCACATGATACCACGCCCAGCGAATTTTTTTATTTTTAGTAGAGACAGGGTCTCACCATGTTGGCCAGGATGATCTCAATCTCTTGACCTTGTGATCCACCCTCCTCGGCCTCCCAATGTGTTGGGATTGCAGGCATGAGCCATGATACCCAGCCCATTATTTTTATTTATTTTTCATTTTATATTGTTTTAGACTGCTCAGCCTCTCGAGTAGCTGGGATTACAGGTGCCCACCGCCATGCCTGGCTAATTTTTGTATTTTTAGCAGAGATGGGGTTTCACCATATTGGCCAGGCTGATCTCAAACTCCTGGCCTCAAGTGATTCGCCTGCCTTGGCCTCCCAAAGTGATGGGATTACAGGTGTGAGCCACCATGCCCAGCTAAGGTGCCACACTTTTAAACAGCCAGGTCTTGCAAGAAGTCACTCGTTATCTTGAGGATAGCCCCAAGGAATGGTACTAAACCATTCATGAAATCGACCCTCATGATCCAGTCACCTCCCTCCAGGCTCCACCTCCATCCAACACTGGAGATTACAATTCAACAGGAGATTTGGGCAGAGACACACATCTAAAACCACATTAGGGATTAAATCATATTATCTTTGTAGTGTAGAAATTCCCCAAAGTCTGTAAACTAACATAAATGTAGTTATGAACCCATGATACTGAAATGCGTTTGCAGAAGCAAACACAACCCAGATCTCCTAGGAATAACAAAGATAAAACCCCGTTGAAGATGAGCTTATAATCCATAATTACAAACACACGAGAAAACAATCCTGCAGGAGGGAGAGTCAGCAGACACAACAAACTGTAGGATCAGGCTCCCAAGAACAGCAATAATGGTCAGAAACAGATTAGAGACTTTGTTTTAAAGAATTAAAAACACAAAAGAAGGAACACAAAGCATAAGAAAATAATATGATACTTTGAAAAAGGTCAGCTTTAGAGAAGGACCAAACCAATATTGTAGGAATGAAAAAATATGTTTTATTTATTTATTTTCTTAAAATTTTTATTAATCATTTATGAGTAACAAAAGCCCAATATGTATTAACATAAATAATTTTTTTGTTTTTCTTTTTTTTCTTTTTAAAGATGGGGTTTCACCATGATGGCCAGGCTGGTCTTGAATTCCTGACCTCAGGTGATCTACCCACCTTGGCCTCCCAAAGTGCTAGGATTACAGGTGTGAGCCACTGTGCCTGGCCATAAATAATTTTTTTTGAAAAATAGCTATTTTTGGCTGAGTGCAGGGGCTCACACCTGTAATCCCACCACTTTGAGAGGCCGAGGCAGGCAGATCACTTGAGGCCAGTAGTTTGAGACCTTCGTGACCAACATGCAGAAACCCTGTCTCTACTAAAAATCCAAAAATAGCCAGGTGTGGTGGTACATGCCTGTATCCCAGCTAGTTGGGAGGCTGAGGCAGGAGAATTGCTTGAACCCGGGAGGCAGAGGTTGTGGTGAGCTGAGATCGTGCCATTGCACTCCAGCCTGGGCAACAAGAGCAAAACTCCATCTCAAAAGAAAAAAAAAAAAAAAAGAAAAATAGCTATTTTTTTCGCATATTAAGACTCATGAAAAATGACTATTTTTCTTTTTTGAGATGGGATTTCACTCTTGTTACCCAGGCTGGAGTGCAATGGCAGGATCTCGGCTCACTGCAACCTCCGCCTCCTGGGTTCAAGTGATTCTCCTGCCTCAGCCTCCCGAGTAGCTGGGACTACAGGCCTGCGCCACCATGCCCAGCTAATTTTTGTATTTTTTAGTAGAGATGGGGTTTCACCATGTTGACCAGGATGGTCTCGATCTCTTGAGCTCGTGATCCACCCGCCTTGGCCTCCCAAAGTGCTGGGATTATAGGCGTGAGCCACCGTGCCCGGCTTATTTTTCTAAACAACAAAAATTCTTTAGTAAGAAGAGTTGCACTGCTTTACATTTTTGTGAATCTAATTTCTGACAGTAGAAGAAAGCTAGATTCTCATATCTGCTTCTATATTTAGCCTGTTACAATATCACACCAGATAGCTTTTCAAAAATTTCTCTGCATACTCAAGAAAAAATGAGAGTGGAGGCCAGGCGTGGTGGCTCATGCTTATAATCCTAGCACTTTGGGAGGCCAAGGTGGATGAATCAACTGAGGTTGGGAGTTCGAGACCAGCCTGACCAACATGGAGAACCCAGTCTCTACTAAAAATACAAAATTAGTTGGGCGTGGTGGCACATGCCTGTAATCCCAGCTACTCTGGAGGCTGAGGCAGGAGCATTGCTTTAGCTCAGGAGGCAGAGGTTCTGGTGAGCCAAGATTGCACCATTGTACTCCAGCCTGGGCAACATGAGTGAAACTCTGTCTCAAAAAAAAAAAAAAAAAAAAAAAAGAGAGAGAGATAGAGTGAAAAAGCTAAATTATGTGTTGGTATTATAAAAATAGTTTTTACCTAGAATACTCTTGAAAGGCTCTTGAGGACCCCCAGATAATACTTTGAGAACTACTGCTCTAGATGAATCTCCTCATTTTACATATAAGGACCCTGGGCCTCAGAGACAGGAAGTGAGAGTCGGGCATGGTGGCTCACACCTGTAATCCCAGCATTTTGGGAGGCTGAGGTGGGCAGATCATGAGGTTAGGAGATGGAGACCATCCTTAGCTGGGCACGGTGGTGCGCCTATAATCCCAGCTACTCAGGAGGCTGAGGCAGGAGAACTGCATTAACCCAGGAGGCAGAGGTTGCGGTGAGCCAAGATTGGACTACTGCACTCCAGCCTGGCGACAGAGAGTAAGTGAGAAATCACTCTCACAGCCTGCTCATGGTAGGATATTAGATGGTTTATGTCACTTCTCTTGGTTTAGGTTCTCAATTGGAAACTTGGGAAATACACCCTAATGGCCTGTCCTATTCCCTGTAAGTTGCAAAGACTGTCATAATATATTACCCCCCACCCAATTTTTTTAAATAAAAGAAGTAAATCAACAAACTTGGTAAATTTTGCAATAGGCATACTGTGTTTGAATCTAAACTACAATATTTGAATTTGGATTTCTATTTGAACAGAACACTAAGGCAAATTCAACAGCATCCTATTCCATGCAAGCTAGTAATGACAAACTGCACAGTAAATGTCACAGATAAACATGGAAAGCAGATTACCCATAAATAATATCATTATTTATCATATATTCTGTGTCTGAAATACAATTCAATTACATATTTCAAAAAAATGTTCTCAAGTACTGGCTGGAAGGGTGGTGGGTACATCAAGAGACTGGAAATAAACTGGTGATCACAAGAACTTTTATAAATCAAATGGAGTTGTTCCGAAATGTAGATATTTTTCATTCTCTAACCCGATCTTATTTTTGACTTTTAAAGAAAATCAAGAAATCTTCTCAGCTCCCTAGAGATGATTTCCTTTGCATCCTACCAGGTGGTTCAGATCTTCTTTAAATGGATCATAGCCTTGTTCTTTCAAAGAACACAGGGCCCAGAAAAGCTGGTCTAGTGGAGGAAATTCTTCCCAGGGAACCCACTCCCAACTTTCATTTTTTTCAGGCTCTACATTCTTTGGTTCTGAATCATGAGTCACGTCCACTTCTCCTTTCATTAATATAGTAACATAATGGTAATTTTCCTTCCCAATGAAAGAAGTTACAACTGAGGCAAAGCGAGCATTTTTCAGGTGAAAAGCTTCTTCCCACGTTTCCCTTCGAGCACATTCTTCCCAGCTTTCACGTAACTCCAGATGACCCCCAAGGAGCTGGAAACTACTGGCTCTGAAAGACCCTTTCCTCTTCCCCAGGAGGACGAAACGTGAATACTTGCAGCTGGTCACCACGACTCCGACTCCAGACTGCCACCCCTGCGGCTCCGTGCTGAGTGTCACAGTCCGTGGGAGGACCAAAAAATACGTTTTAATTTGATTAACACTAAAGTTTAGTGAATGTACCGGGCACAATGGCTCACGCCTGTAATCCCAGCACTTTGGGAGGCCAAGGCTGGCGGATCACGAGGTCAGGAGTTGGAGACCAACCTGACTAGCATGGTGAAACCCGGTCTCTACTAAATACAAAAATTAGCCAGCTGTGGTGGCACACGCCTGTAATCCCAGCTACTCAGGAGGCTGAGGCAGGAGAATCGCTTGAACTTGGGAGGCAGAGTTTGCATTGAGCCAAGATTGCGCCATTGCACTCCAGGCTGTGCAACAGAGTGAGACTTAGTCTCAAACAAACAAACAAACAAAAATTAGGCGTGGCGGTGTGCACTTGTAGTAACAGCTGATCAGGAGACTGAAACCAGAGAATCGCTTGAACCCAGGAGGCAGAGGTTGCAGTGAGCCGAGATTGCACCATTGCACTCCAGCCTGGACAACAGAGCGAGGCTCTGTCTGGAAAACAAAACAAAACAAAACGAAGCAAGTTTAGCAGATGGATTAAGTAGCAGATTAGAAAGAGTTGATAATATAATCCAGTAAACAACCAAATGAATTTAGGAAAATTTCTTGTAATGTAGTATGCAGAGACAAGGAGATAGAAAACATGAAAGATATGGAAAAGAGAAGCAGATAGTCTTACACAGTCCAACAGAAATATAGTATGAGATACATACATACATATATAATTTAAAATTTTCTAGTTCCAACCTAACAGAAAGTAAAAAGAAACACATGAAATTAATCCAAAATATTATTTCATCATGTGATATAAAAATCATGAATAGGCCGGGCGCGGTGGCTCAAGCCTGTAATCCCAGCACTTCGGGAGGCCGAGGCGGGTGGATCACGAGGTCAAGAGATCGAGACCATCCTGGTCAACATGGTGAAACCCCGTCTATACTAAAAATACAAAAAATTAGCTGGGCATGGTGGCGCGTGCCTATAATCCCAGCTACTCAGGAGGCTGAGGCAGGAGAATTGCCTGAACCCAGGAGGCGGAGGTTGCGGTGAGCCGAGATTGTGCCATTGCACTCCAGCCTGGGTAACAAGAGTGAAACTCCGTCTCAAAAAAAAAAAAAAAAAAAAATCATGAATAAATATTTTATATTCTTTTTTCCTATTGTCTTTGAAACCCAGTGTGTATTTTGCACTTACATCACACGCAGCTCACTTTGGACTAGCTAGTACTTGACAGCCATGTGTGGCCAGTGACTGTTGTCCTGGAGAATGCAGATCTAACTTATATGTAAAAAGATTTCCAAGAGGAGCCGGGCGTGGTGGCTCAAACCTGTAATCCCAGCACTTTGGGAGGCTGAGGCGGGTGGATCACAAGGTCAAGAGATCGAGACCATCCTGGTCAACATGGTGAAACCCCGTCTCTACTAAAAATACAAAAAATTAGCTGGGCGTGGTGGCACGTGCCTGTAATCCCAGCTACTCAGGAGGCTGAGGCAGGATAATTGCTTGAACCCAGGAGGCGGAGGTTGCGGTGAGCCGAGATCGCGCCATTGCACTCCAGCCTGGGTAACAAGAGTGAAAACTCTGTGTCAAAAAAAAAAAAAAAAAAAAAAAAAAAGATTTCCAAGAGGAAAGGGAGATGAAGAAGGCAATGCTTGAAGAGATAATGGTGGATAATTTTCCAGGATTACTGGGAGGCAGGAATCTTGAGATTCGGGAAAGCTGGTGAGTCCTGATCAGGATGTAAATATTTTTGTAGGGAAGCGTATAAAAGCTGAAAACAGAAAATGTGTTAAAGCTAACCAAGGGGAAAGATAGATTACCTACAATGGAACTTCAATTAGACTTAAGACAGTCACCTTTAATATCTTTAAAATGTTGACTGAAAAGTTACAATGTAAGAATTTTACACCTACTTGAACTATCAATAAAGAGTGAAAGTAAAAACAAAGACAAGGTTATCACAACAGACTTTCACTAAAAGAGAACTGTAACACAATTCAAATACGATAAGGTGACTGGAAGTCTGTGAATGTGGCAGTGTGTGAGAGAAGGGTTCCCCAAAAGAGATACAAATATAATGTATATTTTCCTTGTTTTTTAGTATTTTTCCCCCTCTCTAGAGCTTGAATGGCAATCAATGTGTAGAGTTATGGGGTCAGCACTAGTGCAACCTTAACTCCTTGTCATAAGTGTTAGAGAAGCAGGAGCCTAGGAGAGCCAGAGTAAGGCCATTTTAAAATAAATTCCATGTTTGTTTTTTTTTTTTTTTTTGAGGTAGAGTCTTGCTCTGTTGCCCAGGCTGGAGTGCAGTGGTGTGATCTCAGCTAACTGCAACCTCCTCCTCCTGGATTCAAGATATTTTCTTGCCTCAGCCTTCTGAGCAGCTGGTATTACAGGCGCCTGCCACCACGCCTAGCTAATTTTTGTCCTTTTAGTAGAGACAGCGTTTCGCCATGTTGGCCAGGCTGGTCTCAAACTCCTGACCTCAGATGATCTGCCCACCTTGGCCTCCCAAAGTGCTGGTATTACAGGCATGATCCACCGCACCCAGCTAATTAACTCTATCTTGTATTTATTTATTTATTTATTTATTTATTTATTTATTTATTTTGAGATGGAGTCTTGCTTTGTTGCCCAGGCTAGAGTGCAGTGGCATGATCTCGGCTCACTGCAACCTCCACCTCCCAGGTTCAAGCAATTGTCCTGCCTCAGCCTCCCAAGTAGCTGAGATTATAGGTGCCTGCCACCACGCCTGGCTGATTTTTGTATTTTTACAAAATTTAGTAAAGACGGGGTTGGTTTCACTATCTTGGCCAGGATAGTCTCAATCTCCTGACCTTGTGAGCCGTGCGGCTCGGCCTCCCAAAGTGCTGGGATTACACGCATGAGCCTCTGTGCCCTGCCAACTTCATCTTAAAACTAGCAAGGCACATTCCTTGCTAGGGATGACCCAAGATCATAAGATCTTTATAGTTGAGGAAAGAGCCTAAAGATTACCTGCAAGGACAGACTTACACAAAAACAGAAAGTCCAGATGTCCCAATACCCATAACAAGATTTGCTTTCAAGATAATTATGCTTTTTTCAAGTTACTTATGCTTTGATGTACCCACACAGTAGAATGTCAAGGAGGGGTTTCTTTAAATCAATACCATAATAAATTTGGTCATGCTGTCTGCCCATCTGCACATAGGCACAGCTTAGTTTAGTCTTTGTATAGACAAGATCCTTATACAAGAAAAACTTAAAGACTGCGTTCCTTCACTTGCTTTCTGAGAACGCTCTATTCTCTAATGAGGTAGTTTTCAATAAACTATCTCTTCTCACTGCACTCTGATTCTCCTTGAATTCTTCTTGTGTGAGACCCAAGAACCTTCTCTTGGGTCTGCACCAAGACTCCTTTTTCCAGTAACAGTAGGGTAGGAGAGAGAAGAGAAGGAGGAGCATGTGTTCTTTTATTAGCAGGATAGTACATCACAGTATTCCTCTATTTGCCCAACTTTGGGATACAAAATGTTTAGAAAGCTCAGTGAACAATTAAACGTTATATAGAAAAAATAAATTGTTTTGGAATATAGGGTAGCATAGGGAAGATAAGGATTAGTAGCATGTTTGGGGTTATATTAGGACAAGAAAAAGCATGACAGGGTAAGGAGGGAGGCAAGACTGAGGATGAGGAAGCCTAAAATGGGAAATAGAATTGACAATTGATCACCACTCTATTACTATAAAAATTACCTATTAAAGGCTGAGCACAATGGCTCATGCCTGTAATCCCAGCACTTCGGGAGGCTGAGGCAGGTGAATCACCTGAGGTTGGGAGTTGGAGACCATCCTGATCAACATGGAGAAACCCCGTCTCTACTAAAAATACAAAAATAGCCGGGTGTGGTGGTGGGCATACGTAATCCCAGCTACTTGGGAGGCTGAGGCAGGAAAATCACTTAAACCTGGGAGGTGGAGGTTGTGGTGAGCCGAAATTGTGCCATTCCACATCAGCTCGGGCAACAAGAATGAAACTCCATCTCCAAAAAAAGAAAGAAAGAAAAAAAGATGGGAAATAGAACTGACAATTGATCACCACTCTATTACTATGAAAATTACTTATTAAAGATTCATTTAGTCCTCCAACTGGGTTCCCTGAGGAAGGGGAGGAGGGGGTGCTAATCAGCTAATTTAATTAGCAACTTAATTACAATTTTAATAACTGCCATTGATTGAATACTTATACATGTCAATCATAGCACTGAAATGTTCTAGTGTCTTTAAAAATTTAAACTTCAAAGCTGGGCATGGTGATGTTTACCTGTAGTTCCAGCTACTTGGGAGACTAGGGCAGGAGGATGGCTTGAATCCAGGAGTTTGAGTCTTGCCTTGGCAACACAGCAAGACCCTGTGTCTTAAAAAAAAAAAAAAAATTATATGTCAACAAATCTGTGAAGTAAATTTTTATTTTTATTTTTATTTTTTTTGAGACGGAGTTTCACTCTTGTTACCCAGGCTAGAGTGCAATGGTGTGATCTCGGCTCGCCGCAACCTCCGCCTCCTGGGTTCAGGCAATTCTCCTGCCTCAGCCTCCTGAGTAGCTGGGACTACAGGGACGCGCCACCATGCCCAGCTAATTTTTTGCACTTTTAGTAGAGACGGGGTTTCACCATGTTGACCAGGATGGTCTCGATCTCTCGACCTCGTGATCCACCCGCCTCGGCCTCCCAAAGTGCTGGGATTACAGGCTTGAGCCACCGCACCCGGCAATTTTTTGTATTTTTAGTAGAGACGGGGTTTCACCATGTTGACCAGGATGGTCTCGATCTCTTGACCTCGTGATCCACGCGCCTCGGCCTCCCAAAGTGCTGGGATTACAGGCGTGAGCCACCGCGCCCGGATCTTGTGAAGTAAATTTTTAAAATTGTGGCAAAATGTCAATAACATCAAATTTACCATTTTAGCCATTTAAAATTATACAGTTCTGGTCAGGTTTGGTAGCTCATGTAATCCAAGCATTTTGGGAGGCTGAGGCGGGCAGATCACTTGAGGTCAGGAGTTCATGACCAGCCTGGCCAACATGGTGAAACCATTTCTCTACTAAAAATACAAAAATTGCCAGGCGCGGTGGCTCAAGCCTGTAATCCCAGCACTTTGGGAGGCCGAGGCGGGTGGATCACGAGGTCGAGAGATCGAGACCATCCTGGTCAACATGGTGAAATCCCGTCTCTACTAAAAATACAAAAAAATCAGCTGGGCATGGTGGCACGTGCCTGTAATCCCAGCTACTCAGGAGGCTGAGGCAGGAGAATTGCCTGAACCCAGGAGGCGGAGGTTGCGGTGAGCCGAGATCGCACCATTGCACTCCGGCCTGGGTAACAAGAGCGAAACTCCGTCTTAAAAAAAAAAAAAAATACAAAAATTAACGGAGTGTGGTGGCACATGCCTCAGTAGTCCCAGCTACTCAGGAGACTGAGGCAGGAGAATCACTTGTACCCAGGTGGCAAAGGTTGTAGTGAGCCAAGATCTTACCACTGCACTCCAGCCTGGGTGACAGAGTGAGACTGTCTCAAAACAACAACAACAAAAAAAGAAACAAACACAAAAACCAGTTCTGTGGCATTTAAAACATTTACAATGTTGTACAAATCAAGTGAAGTAGATTTTTAAAATAGTTTTACTGATGATCAAACTTTGTATCAGACAGTTTAAGTCAGGCGTCCCCAAACTTTTTACACAGGGGGCCAGTTCACTGTCCCTCAGACCACTGGAGGGCTGCCACATACTATGCTCCTCTCACTGACCACCAATGAAAGAGGTACCCCTTCCTGAAGTGCGGCGGGGGGTGCCGGATAAATGGCCTCAGGGCATGCGGCCCGCGGGCCCGTAGTTTGGAGACGCCTGGTTTAAGTAATTTGACTGTTTGTTGGCAGCAGAGTGAAGATTGAGCTCCTTCTTTGTCTGACTTCAAATTCTGTGCTCATTTTCTTTTTTTTTTTTTGAGACGAAATTTTGCTCTTGTTGCCCAGGCTGGAGTGCAATGCTGCCATCTCGGCCCACCGCAACCTCTGCCTCCAGGGTTCAAGCGATTCTCCTGCTTCAGCCTCCCAAGTAGCCGAGATTACAGGAACCCACAACGATGCTTGGCTAATTTTGTATTTTTAGTAGAGACGGGGTTTTCTCCGTGATGGTCAGGCTGGTCTCAAATTCCCGACCTCAGGTAATCTGCCTGCCTTGGCCTCCCAAAGTGCTGTGATTACAGGTGTGAACCACAGCACCTGGCCTCTATGCTCATTTTCTATAGCATAGACCTGCAACTTTTTGGACGGAGATGAGATTTAAACAAGTGAAATAGGCTGGGCACAGAGGTCCATGCCTGTCATTCCAGAATTTTGGGAGGTCGAGGTGGGGGGATCCTTTGAGGCTAGGAGTTTGAGACCAGCCTGGGCAACATGGCAAGATCTTCTCTGTTAAAAAAAAAAAGAGCCAAGCATAGTGGTACATGCCTGTAGTCCCAGCTACTCAGGAGGCTGAGGCAGGAGGATCACTTGAGCCCAGTAGTTCAAGGCTGCAGTGAGCTCTGATCATGCCACTGCTCTCCAGCCTAGGCCACAGAGCATGACTCTGTCTCTAAAAACTTTTTTTTTTTTTTTTTTTTTTTGAGACGGAGTTTCGCTCTTGTTACCCAGGCTGGAGTGCAATGGCGCGATCTCGGCTCACCGCAACCTCTGCCTCCTGGGTTCAGGCAATTCTCCTGCCTCAGCCTCCTGAGTAGCTGGGATTACAGGCACACGCCACCATGCCCAGCTAATTTTTGTATTTTTAGTAGAGACGGGGTTTCACCATGTTGACCAGGATGGTCTCGATCTCTCGACCTCGTGATCCACCTGCCTCGGCCTCCCAAAGTGCTGGGATTACAGGCTTGAGCCACCACGCCCGGCCTGACCAGAACTGTATAATTTTAAATGGCTAAAATGGTAAATTTGATGTTATTTACATTTTGCCACAATTTTAAAAATTTACTTCACAAGATCCGGGCGCGGTGGCTCACGCCTGTAATCCCAGCACTTTGGGAGGCCGAGGCGGGTGGATCACGAGGTCGAGAGATCGAGACCATCCTGGTCAACATGGTGAAACCCCGTCTCTACTAAAAATACAAAAAATTGCCGGGCACGGTGGCTCAAACCTGTAATCCCAGCACTTTGGGAGGCCGAGGTGGGTGGATCACGAGGTCGAGAGATCGAGACCATCCTGGTCAACATGGTGAAACCCCGTCTCTACTAAAAATACTAAAAATTAGCTGGGCATGGTGGCACGTGCCTGTAATCCCAGCTACTCAGGAGGCTGAGGCAGGAGAATTGCCTGAACCCAGGAGGCGGAGGTTGCGGTGAGCCGAGATCGCACCATTGCACTCCAGCCTGGGCAACAAGAGCGAAACTCCGTCTCAAAAAAAAAACACAAAACTTTTTGTTTGTTTGTTTGTTTGAGATGGAGTCTTGTTCTGTCACCCAGGCTGGAGTGACACCATCTTGGCTCGCTGCACCCTCTGCCTCCTGGGTTCAACTGATTTTCCTGCCTTAGCCTCTGGAGTAGCTGGGGTCACAGGCGCCTGCCATCATGACCAGCTAATTTTTTAATTTTTAGTAGAGGTGGGGTTTTGCCATGTTGGCCAGGCTGGTCTTGAACTCCTTACCTCAGGTGATCTGCCCACCTTGGCCTCCCAAAGTGCTGGGATTATAGGCATGAGCCACTATGCCCAGCCTGTCTCTAAACAACTTAAAAATAAAAATAAATTGCCGGGCACGGTGGCTCAAGCCTGTAATCCCAGCACTTTGGGAGGCTGAGGCGGGTGGATCACGAGGTCAAGAGATCGAGACCATCCTGGTCAACATGGTAAAACCCCGTCTCTACTAAAAATACAAAAAATTGGGCTGGGTGCGGTGGCTCACGCCTGTAATCCCAGCACTTTGGGAGGCTGAGGCGGGTGGATCACGAGGTCAAGAGATTGAGATCATCCTGGTCAACATGGTGAAACCCCGTCTCTACTAAAAATATAAAAAATTAGCTGGGCATGGTGGCGCATGCCTGTAATCCCAGCTACTCAGGAGGCTGAGGCAGGAAAATTGCCTGAACCCAGGAGGCGGAGGTTGCAGTGAGCCGAGATCGCGCCATTGCACTCTAGCCTGGGTAACAAGAGTGAAACTCCGTCTCAAAAAAAAAATAAAATAAAAAAATAAAATAAATTAGCTGGGCGTGGTGGCGCGTGCCTGTAATCCCAGCTGCTCTGGGTGCTGAGGCAAGAGAATTGCCTGAACCCAGGAGGCGGAGGTTGCGGTGAGCCGAATTGCGCCATTGCACTCCAGCCTGGGTAACAAGAGTGAAACTCCGTCTCAAAAATAAATAAATAAATAAATAAATAAATAAATAAATAAATAAATAAATAAAAAAAATTTATAAATTAAAATTAAATGAAAATTAAAAACATTTAAAATTGATTTAATAAAATCACAGACTGTCTTAAGTGCTAGGAAGGAAATAGAGTGATGTGACGGTTACTGGACTGAAGACATAAGGGGTTACTTATTGGGATACAGAAGACCTCTTTGTGGAAATGACCTTTGGGCTGAAACTTTTGAGAGGGAAATATAAAGGCTTTGAAGTGAGAAGGAATATGGCATGTCTGAGACAAAAAAAAAAAAAAAAAAAAAAGGTGTAAGGGGCAAAGTGATTTAGAAGAGAATTTCACTGAGTGACTTTCATTTTGGTAATACTTATATTAGGGAGATTGTTAAGCTATGGATGCAATCAATGACAGGTGACTACTGAGCAGCAGTTTGCGATCCCTGGAATATCGAGTCTCAGTGCTATGTAATGAAGATGACTTTTCAAAGTGCTGGCATTACAGGCGGTCAGCTGGATTTTATTTTCCCTGCTCTATAGATGAGAAAACCAAAGATCAGACAAATTAAGAAACATGTTAAAGTTATCAGCTACTAAGTGGCTAGCCTACTCAAAGGCAGATTTTGGATTTTTCTTCCTTTCCCCTGGAGACTCTGTGGGCAAATTTCCTAAATCTGTTTTTTTTTTTTTTTTTTTTGAGGCGAAGTCCCGCTCCATCACCCAGGCTGGAGTGCAGTGGCGTAATCTTGGCTCACTGCAACCTCTGCCTCCTAGGTTCAAGCACTTCTTCTGTCTCAGCCTCCTGGGTAGCTAGGATTACAGGATTATTTTGTACTTTTAGTAGAGATGGCATTTCATCATGTTGGCCAGGTGGGTCTCAAACTCCTGACCTCAGGTAATCCGCTCACCTGGGCCTTTGAACGTGCTGAGATTAAAGGCATGAGCCACTGCACCCAACCCCTAAATCTTTTATGCCATTTATAGTAATTGAAAGTCTAGTCTAGTTTAAATAAAAACTTATAATTTCTGATCTAACTTAAAGCTTCTCCCCTAAGTCTCAGGCAGTTGAAAATTTGTGTTTGGTTTATAGTTTCACTTTTTTCATTCTCCATCCTCTCACTCTGCTGTTTCTGGGTCTCCTTCAGGTAGAGGAAGTTTTGGTGATAGCAGAGAAGTAGGTGGAATTAAAAGAAGTCAAGGTCTCTTCTCTTCACGACTGTTGACATCAGAGGCAGAGACCTAGGTGCTGGTTCTTTCTTGTTGGGAGCATTTACATGTTCTTGTGTTCTTTGGAGGATCTACCTGTGGACCTCAAGACTCCCATCAGTGACTGCCTCCTGATGTCCACACTTCCAGCCTCTTATTACTGGGTCTCCTCACACTAGCATATGGCCCTACTGAATAGGTCTCTTTAAGAAGGTCCCGGATGGTCTACCTTTTCAGTGGTCTTAAGGACCACTTGGTCCTTAAGAACCTTGCCATGTCGGCCGGGCGCGGTGGCTCAAGCCTGTAATCCCAGCACTTTGGGAGGCCAAGGTGGGTGGATCACGAGGTCAAGAGATCCAGACCATCCTGGTCAACATGGTGAAACCCATCTCTACTAAAATACAAAAAAAATTAGCTGGGCATGGTGGCGTGTGCCTGTAATCCCAGCTACTCAGGAGGCTGAGGCAGGAGAATTGCTTGAACCCAGGAGGCGGAGGTTGCGGTGAGCCGAGATCGCCCCATTGCACTCCAGCCTGGGTAACAAGAGCGAAACTCCGTCTCAAAAAAAAAAAAAAAAAAAAAAAAAAAAAAAAAAGAATAATAACGTTGCCATGTCAAACACAGGGAGTGGAAGCTACCCATTGCTGCCCTCTCTCCTTGTCTTGTTGTAGAGTATGCCAGCCAGCTTTCCTAATTCAGAATTCTGTAGGCTAGAAGTGGGTGATCATCTTCATGAATGTGCACAAATGCCAAACTCCTCAAGAGACACGTCTAGTTCACCTCAAAACTTTCCCCATGGTGATCACACAGGGATGGGCTCATGTTTCCACAGTCAGCAAGAGTTACTAGCTTGGGAGAAAGATCTGGCAGACACTCTTAGTCTTTTACAGCAAGGGTCCACAACCCTGGGCTGTGGGTGGCTACCAGTCAGTGGTCTGTTTAGGAACCAGGCCCCACAGCAGGAGGCGAGCAGCTGGGGAGACAGCATTACCGCCTGAGCTCCACCACTTGTCGGATTACCTGAAGCATTAGATTCTCATAGGAGGCAAACCCTGTTGTGAACTGAGCGTGCCAGGGATCTAGATAGTGTGCTCCTTGTGAAAATCTAATGCCCGATGATCTGAGGTGGAAGTTTTATCCCCAAACCATCCCTTTTCCCCACATCCGTGGAAAAACTGTCTCCCACAAAACTGGTCCCTGGTGCCAAAAAGATTTGTGTCCACTGTTTTTATAGTACCCCCTCTTTGTAGTGAGGCTAGCACTCTATCCTCTCCTATGATTTCTTCTTCTTTTTTTTTTTTTGTGAGATGGAGTCTTGCACTGTCGCCCAGGCTGTAGTGCAGTGGTGCGATCTCAGCTCATTGGAATCTCCACCTCCTGGATTCAAGCAATTCTCCTGACTCAGCCTTTGGAGTAGCTGGGACTACAGGCGTGTGCCACCATGCCCAGCTAATTTTTATGTATTTTTAGTAGAGACAGGGTTTCACTATGTTGCCAGGATGGTCTTGATCTCCTGACCTAGTGATCCACCCACCTCAGCCTCCCAAAATGCTGGGATTACAGGCGTAAGCCACCATGCCCAGCTTCCTATGATTTCTTCTAAAGCCTCCTATCTCAGCCTCCCAAGCAGCTGAGACTACAAGATGCACCACCACCATCCCCGGGTACTTTTTGTATTTTTAGTAGAATCAGGGGTCTCTCCGTGTTGCCCAGGCTGGTGTCGAACTCCTGGGCTCAAGTGATCTGCCCACCTTGGCCTCCCGAAGTTCTGGGGTTACAGGCGTGAGCCACCTCACCTTGCCAGAAGACATTTCATCCAACTCTCCATCAAAGTCATAAGTCCTGTTTACAACAACTTGAGATGTCATCTACTTTTCATGTGAACACACCCAGGTATTACGAAGGCATTCCCTAACCGGCAGCTCTCAGTTCTCTCAATCACGATTTGAGCTTCATCAAATAACTCAAATTCCCTGTTTCCTCCCATATTAGAGGGGAGTAAATATCTTCTTCACAGAACATTTTTGGGAGAATAAAAGTAGATGAATATTAACGGCCTAATCCATTTACAGAGGAAAGTGTGCAATGTTAGTCCCCTTTATGGGTCCTTTTATTTTTTTGAGACGGAGTTTCGCTCTTTTTGCCCAGGCTGAAGTGCAATGGCATGATCTCGGCTCACTGCAACCTTCACCTCCTGGGTTCAAGCGATTCTCCTGCCTCAGCCTCTCAAGTAGCTGGGATTACAGGCATGTGACACCACGCTTGGTTAATTTTATATTTTTAGTAGAGATGGGGTTTCTCCATTGGTCAGGCTGGTCTCGAACTCCCGACCTCAAGTGATCCTCCCGCCTCCGCCTTCCAAAGTGCTGGGATTACAGGCGTAAGCCACCGAGCCCAGCCTACGGGTCCCTTTATGGGACAGGACTTTCCAGTTTCGGATTGTCATCACCTAGAGAAAGGTTTTCCTTATATTGAATTGTCTTTGTACCCTTTTGGCACCTTCCTTAAGTTTAACCCTAAGAGGTCTCATAGAATGTCACTTTTCAGTCCACACGACATCTTCACTGATATCTCTGACTTTAGTTGAAGGGACTGAAGATATTGGGAAGAAAAATTAAATTTTTCTTCTTTTTGTTTTTTGAGCTGGGGTGCTGAGTGTCTTCTGTGGATTCCCAAGAGGTGTTTGCGGCGTGAATGGAGCACAGGTGATGTTTCACTTCATCACGTCCAGCGCTGTCCCAAGGTGAAACGCGCGCGTGGGAAGGCCGGTTTTCTCTGGCCCTGGCGGGTCTGCCCTCCTGCCCGGCTAGCGTGCTGTGGGAGTCAAGCCTGGAAAGCGTGTGTGCGGCGCACAGGCTCCAGACACTGGAAAGCTTTCTTTTTTTTTTTTTTGGAACGCTTTCGAATGGTGGCATTCTTTGTCTGCCACATGGCGAGCACTTTATAAGGTCACGTATCGCCCTGAATGAATGGTTAAATCGTGGAAGCATAAAAAAAAAAGCCACACAGCTGTGACTGAACACCTATCCCGCTCCTCAAGAACCCCTCTCAGGGGTGCGCGAGAGGGGCCAGAATCAAGAAGCCTCTTTTGGGGTGGGCGGGGACCGACCTTGGGCTCCCCCTGCGGGGCACCGCCTCTTTTCCTCTCCGCCCGCCCGCTAGGCGGCGCTATGGAGCTTGCAGCCCACCTGCGAGGCACTCCCGCCCTCCCCACCCCTCAGCCCGCGCCCGGCGGAGAGACTACAACTCCCGGGGTTCTCTGGAAACGGAGCCGCGGGAGCTACGGGCGGAGGGACGCGAGGGCGGGCTTTCCGGGTGTGTGTTTCCGGCGTCGGCGGCCGTGGCCGGGGACGGTGTGAGAGCGGTAAGATGGCGGCGGCGGCGGTGGTGGAGTTCCAGAGAGCCCAGTCTCTCCTCAGCACCGACCGGGAGGCCTCCATCGACATCCTCCACTCCATCGGTAAAGGTCGCCCCGCCGCCTCCCCGGCCCTGCCGGCCCAGCTCGGCTTCTGTCGGTCGGTGGCAGCGGAGAGGGGCTGGGCTAGTCGGCTGTGGTGCTGCTGACTCACTGTGTGTGTGAGGGGGGCCGGGCCGGGGGCGCAGGCCGCTCGGATCTCCCCGGAGCCCCCCGGGTCCCACTCTTGTGGGAGGCCTTGAAGCAGCCCCCGGGTTCCCTTGCCGGCTGCTGACTCACGAGGGGCTCAGCGTGGGGTGGGAGAATGGGCCGAGCTGGGCCCCCACCCGTCCCTAGCCTCGTCCCCGGCTCTGGCCCGCACGAGCTGGTCTGGGACCCGGAGCAGTGCCGGACTGCGAGGTTGTCATGGGCTGGTCCGAGAGTCTCTAATTGAAAGGCCTTGGCGAAACCAGCTCAGGACGGGCATTTCCCGCCGTTGTAATCAGCACAGCCTGCTCCGGGTGGGAGCGCGAGCGCTCGCTCTTGTCTAGGAGTTTCCTTCCACGGGACGCGGGGAGCTGCTACCTCTCCCCGCCCAGCCCCACGGCGGAAAGCTCCACTAGAGGAGGGTCTCTTTCAGAATGTGAGAAATGCAGGGGTGACACACACCTCAGATTGGCACTTGGTTTGTGGAGGTGGCGGAGACGCTCATCTGCGCTGTGTAGAGTGTAAGAGTGAGGTGTTGGAGCGGGACCGCCCGGCTACAGGAGGTGACTAATCTTTTCAGAGTCCTTGTTGAGGGATTGGAAGTGAGTTAAGGGAGTTGGTTGTCAGCCGCGGAGTTCAGGGAATGCTTTGCGACGGGTCGGCTGTATGTTGCCGGAAAAATTAAAGAAATGTTTCTTAACACTGTATGATGGTCTACACCTGCACACAACAGGAAAACTGAAGTGGGAATCCCAGCCGGTCGCTTCCGGCAGCTTTCTATTGGGATTCAAGTGTGAACAGAAATTTGGGATGACAGAGGAAGACTTTAATGTTCACTCAGAAAGGATTCAGTTAGGGCATGGACTAGCTCTTCACCGCATGTGATGGGATCTTTTTAGTGTAGCTTGAGAAGATTTGAATTGGCTCAACAAGTAGTATGAGAATGCACCTGTATGTTGGACTTGCAAGATATTGGCATGTGACTTATTTAGTGTGTTGAATTTTGGTGTTCCAGACCTGCACGGAGAAAGGACAATGACAAGATCCTGATACTTTGTCACTGGGGATACTAGAGAAGGAGAGGAGGTGGTTCAGACGTATCTTTGAATGAATTATATTAGTAAAAGGTGTTTCATTTTAAAAGTTCTGATCTTGACTTAGGTCCGTTACTTTTACGGAACCGGAGTCATCTCAATCACCGTTCCCTATGTATTTTATTCTGGGTACGCTTAGAACTTATGTGAGGAGCATGAATTTTAATTTTCTGTGCCTAGTGCCTAGTTTTTTGGCTTTCATAAAGTAGAAATTGTGTTAAACATTACAAATTTCCTGCTTGCCCATTATACTGGGGGAGAGTTCCCTGAAAACTTCACTGTTAGAGCAAGCTTGAGGCTTGATGGTTGATGACCTTACTTTTACTGGACTCCATCATGGAGTATCAGAATCTTGGTTTTTGTCAAGTCATGATGCTTTATAAGAGTAGTAGTAACTAGTGATGATCACTACAAACTTGGAGAGACTATTCCATGTTTGAATGTTAAAATAGTTATTAAACTGTTGAAAATAGGACAGATAGCACAAAGTTCTTTTCACAGACCTCAGTGCATTAAAAAACAGCAGTCTCTCCTAAGTGTAGCTATGCAGGATCACACTGGGACTTTGATAGAGTTGTTTTTCTTGAATGGCTTTATAGAACTGCTTATCCCTAACACACCCATCAGTTGAGGTTTTTCACAGACCTAAAGTTTATTGAAAGACTTTTGACTTACAGTCATTTGATTTTAGTTAGTGGCATAAACGACAGGCATGTTTAATTTCTTCACATAACATAGTGACTAGCATGGATCGTGGCACCATAAGTACGAAGGATTTGTTTTGTTTTAATTTTGCTTTAACCACAACAGAAACTCAGTGTATGTAGATAAGCAAAATTCTAGTGGATAGAATGAAGAGGCACATTTAAAATCAAAAGAGAAGAATCCTTTTTCTTTTTTTTTTTTTTTTTTTTTAATGATTTACATGGAGCATGTCCTTTTTTGTTCCCCCTGGTTTAGAGGTTGTTTTTTTTTTTTTTTTTTTTAACTTTCTAGAATTTGTCTTTTGGTAAATATGAGTTTGTAATGGGTCTTATGAAGGTGAAATTTCCTTCAGTCTTCATTTTTTGGTCAGAATTTTAAGAGAGTTTGCTTTTTTCTCTCCCAGTGAAGCGTGACATTCAGGAAAACGATGAGGAGGCAGTGCAAGTCAAAGAGCAGAGCATCCTGGAGCTGGGATCTCTCCTGGCGAAGACCGGACAAGCTGCAGGTAAGTGCTACACATGGATTGTACCTCAAATGCCAAATGAAATTCCTGTCTTCTACTGGAGTAAAGAATTATAGGGCTCCATCCACAAACTGAATTCGGCTTTATTGTCTTGGCAACTTTTTTTTAGCAGGAAATTAAGTGGTCTTTAAACTCAGTTCTTTCATGGCAATTTTGTTTTGCAAATGAGGGACAGTCTTATTTTTGTTGGGATCTGGTGATCTTTGATTTGTTTCTGGTTTTTGAATTCTCACTGTATTCCCTTACATAGAGGCAGCAGCAGTCTTCAATAATCTCACTGAGCAACTCTGATGTATTTAAGGTAGATAGCGTCTTAAGCACCTGATTTAAAAATGACCAGGGAGTTTGTATCCAAGTGACTCACTGTTTTTTTTTTTCTTGGGCTAATTAAGAATGAGAATGAGTAAGACATTAAATGTAGCCTTCCCAAGACTTCTCCAGTCGTACCTAGGACTTTGGGGGCGTCATTGCTCAAACATTCTAATTATAATTGAACCATTGACTGATTAGATTTGACATAATAGTCTGATGATGGGTGTGTCGTTGGAATGAGAAGAGAATCCTTTTGACCAGGAAGCACCTTTCATTGGTAAAGTGATAATAGTATTTAAAGAGGAATCTGTTTAAACTTAAAATGGGTAATTTTTGTCAAGTTTAAAATGAATTTAGAACACATTTGATTAGAATGAATTAAGCTCTGGTAAGTGACCTCATTAATTATTTTCCCTAAAATTATGTTGTTCAAGAGAATGATGGGGGTTAGCTAGCATAGCTTCTTGAACTTGTGAACTAAATATTTTTTTTTTTCAATTAAAGAGAACTGATTTATTGATTACTAAGCTCAGTCTACAGAATCGAATAAAGATGTATGAAATTGTGAGGATGTGTTTACGTGGGCCTTATATCTTACCGAAAACATCATTAAATAGCTATTAGAAGAACCGTATGTAATGGTTTTTGAGTGCTATGAACTAGTTACTCTTTTTTTAGTTGTTTAAAAAAATGTTTTTTGAGACGGAGTTTCGCTCTTATTGCCCAAGCTGCAGTGCAGATTGTGTGATCTTGGCTCCCTGCAACCTGTGCCTCCCAGATTCAAGTGATTCTTCTACCTTAGCCTCCCTAGTAGCTAGGATTGCAGACACGTGCCACTATGCCCGGCTAATTTTTTTTTTTTAGCAGAGGCGAGGTTTCACCGTGTTGGTCAGGCTGGTCTCGAA